>NC_136959.1:7544663-7554663 GCF_032717465.1 Coenobita brevimanus
CACATGATTTTTTCTTTTCTGAAACCAAACTGTCTTTCTGTTATCATATTGTGTTCTTCTAGATGATTTACCCAAGCTTTTCTTATAAGCTTTTCTAATACCTTGCTTACAACACTGGTAAGAGATACTGGTCGGTAATTGAGTGGATTTTGTCTATTCCCTTTCTTGAATAAGAAAACAATGTTTGCTTTCTTCCAAATATCAGGTAGTTTACCTTGACTCAAGGATTTCTTGAAAATTAAAAATTAACTCCTTTGCACATTCACGTAGTACCCAACATGAAATTTCATCAGGACCATTTGCTTTTCCTTTGTCTAATTTACTTAGCTCCTCCTGTATTGCTTTTTCTGATATTTTTATATCTAATTGGTAGTATGTGTGGGCATGCATGTTTACATAATCCCCATCTCAAAAGTGTTTTCCTCTGTAAAAACTGATGGGAATTTCTTGTTTAGTGCTTCACAAATATCCTTCTCTTGTGTATAGGTGATTCCCTCGTCCGTAATGGATTTCATGTTTTATCTTTTACTTTGGTTTTGCTTCTGATGTAGCTGTAAAATAGCGTCTGTTGATTACTGCTTTTATTTATGATATCCTCCTCAAACTGTTTTTGGGCTTCCCTCCTTATTCTTGTATAATCGTTTCTTGCCTGTTTGTAATTATTATATGCCTTTTCACTATTGTGTTTTCTGTATCTATTCCGCAACAAAATCTTTTTTTCTTTTGATTTTTTACATTCTGTATTGAACCATTTCTTTATTTTCTTTTCTGCTTCTTTGTACTTTGGGATGTACTTCCTGGACTCCCTGTTTCATAAAGGTTCACAGAATTTTTTATATATAGCATTTAAATCTTGTCCTCTAAGCTCCTTTCCCCAATCAGTTTCTAAGAAATACTTCTTTAGGTCATGATGGTTTCCCTTTTTATAGTTTAGGCTCTTTTTGTAACTTTCATTGCTGTTAACTATGTCATATGCTATCGTGAAGTTGCAGTTTAGTACTGCATGGTAGCTTTTCCCGAATGGAGGGTGGTATATTAAATAAATGTATAAGAGTGTGTGAGTGTGATGTAATGTAAGTGTATAAGAGTGTGTGAGTGTGGTATGATGTAAGTGTATAAGAGTGTGTGAATGTAGTGTGATGTAAAGTGTATAAGAGTGTGTAAGTGTGGTGTGATGTAAGTGTTTAAGAGTGTGTGAGTGTCATGGTAGTTTCCCTTTGGTGTGGCTATCATATCCCGCCACGGAAACCACCTTGTCATGGTGGGAGGAGCTTACTTGAGCTGTGTAAATCTGATGGGCCGTACCGTGGGAGATCCCCCAGACTCAGCAGGACACGGTTACCCATGTTGGAGGGGCCATCACGAAGGAGTCAGACTAAGTGCTCCCAGGCCCACTACCTTGTGGATTACCTTTGAGTGGGTTAAGTCTACGGAAGCTAACCCCGAACGAAAAATCCGTGAGTGGTGTCCTACAGACAGCGTGGCTCGAAGGACAGAGCTCCCTACAAACTCCTGCAACTTTACTCACCAGATAGTCGTCGTGAATATTTATGCCACCATCAAAGGCTGAGAAGGGCTAGGTCATGGTGGTGGAAAGGGCTGTGCACCCTTACCATCACACCAAATCCATTCATTGCTCATGTACACTGCAATGTTCATTTTCCACTTTATCCTTTCTTCAGAATTAAATTACCTATGACAACAGGATAGGGTGACAGCAACAGGTCATGGATGTGGCTGGAACTGGCTAGCTTGGGTTCTGCACATTGGCGGCAATGCCCCGTGGTCGCTGGCATGATAACATAACAGCAGGTCATGCATTCGACAGCATCCAATGCAACTAAGTTTTTTTTTAATGCTAGTTAGAAGGAACCAAAGGCCATGAGCCTGCAATAACTGTTCCTTTCAAGAGAGAAAAACAAAATACAAAGAGAGGTCCAAATTTAAGATCCCGATCATTTCAAGATGCCTGGACACACTGTTTGAAAGACTGGAGATCATAGCTAGCAGGAAATACAGACAGAGGGAGACAGTTCCAGAGCTGACCTGTTGCATAAATGAAGGACTGGTAGTAACGGTGAACTCTTCCATTAGAGAGTTGGATAGAGAAGGGATGAGAATTTGCTGGCGTCGTAGATGCGGAGGAATGCAAACAGACAGTTCAGAGGAGCAGTGACCATTGAAGTAGCGACAGAAAAAAGATAAAGATGCAGCAGTGCGCGGCGGTAACTGAAGGTTGGAGGGAGCCAGTAAGGAGGAGGAGAGTTAATGAGACGAAAAGCCTTTAAGTCCACCCCTATTGAGAAATGCTGTATCTGGGGAGCCTCCCCACACATGAGAGTTGTACTCAGCACAAGGGCAGATAAAACCGCGTATAGAGTCAACAATTGTGCAGGGATATAAGAAGGAACAGAGTCAGCTTAGCACTAATCTCTTGGAAGCAGATTTTACAAGAGATGTAATATGATACTTTCCAAGATAAGTCCCAAGTGAATGAAACCCCAGTCATGTTCAAGGATGATGCAGAATTAAGCTGCATATTATGTAAACATTAGTGGGTACATCTGTGGAAGAACTTTGTCCAGGTTGATAGTTGTAAGAACTGAAGGCCCAATTCCACAGTGGCTTTGTAAGCATGTTAACCAATTCCCTCACCAGCATGGTCAGCATCGACACCAACAAGTCTCGCCGCTTAAGCTCAGTCATCTGATTCCTGGTTTTGTATGCTAACCAACAAGAGTGAAGGCCCAATTCCACAGTCGACCTTATTTGTTGGAATGCTAACCAATGGGGACCTTTTGTCCTGTTTTCGCTTCCACAGTGGTATTTCGCCACACACTTTGTTAGCAAGCCAACCATAAACACGAGCGTTATTGGAACATTGGTGAGGAGTCTTTGGTGACGGTGGTTCATAGCCCAACAGAGTTCACAAATTATAAATTTCTAAGAATATTGAATTATCTTATGTATACCGAAATGAATCTTTTCCTATTTTTAATGCATAGTAATATCTTTTATATGTAAAATTTACACAAGAATGGAAACTAAGCAAGGTTAATATTTTTAGATGTCTGTCGTTGACAGGAGAAAATTCACTCCACATCATAACATTCGTCGTCTGCTCGTCTCAGCTGTTATTTCCTATGCACATCATAGAAGTTTTACATCTGTTTTCTTCGCAACACGTTACTTCATTTTAACTAAAGGTAAGCATATGAAAAACTTAGGATGGCATAACTTTATCCAAGTACTTTGAATTTAGTAGAGTGAACCTGTATAACCCAAATTAACACTAGCTTCAGCAACTTCAAATGAACAATCTTGGTATAATTTGTGCACTTTCATGATTTTCATTATGTTTTATGTAAGCATAAGAACACATACATGATATTACAGCATCACATATGTACTTAGAATATTCACAAAAACTTGGTATTTCTCAAGAAATATTTCAGTTAATTTAGCTCACACTGGAATTTCCATTATCTAGCATTGAGAGTTCATACTATTAAGAGATGTCAGGTTAGCTTATGGTAATATAATATGTAGTTATCAGCAGTAGTTATGGTTTTCATCAGTAACCAAATATTAGGCCTATTTTGGTTGGATTTCAGGGTAGTTTAGGTTAGGTCGTCAGGTCAGGTTAGGTTAGGTTAGGTTAGGCTAGGTTATCGTATTTTACTTTAGGTTTAAGGAATACATACCAGATAGGGAATTTCTGTTCAATATTATGGTCAAAAGTGGAAGGGAAAAACACACACACACACACACACACACAAAAACATGGTGGACCTGTTCTTTAAAGTAAATACCAGTTTTCCGTGTGCCACATAAAACACTTGTCTGTAGTGATTGCATGAATGTAATCCATAAAGGTACTCATCAGATTCCATAAAAGATGATATACAATATGTCCAGGGTTTGGAACATATAATAATAATCACAGCCTAACTTCACACGACGTATGGTAGCCAGGGGTAATTTCTTTGCTAGTTTTTAATTAAGATATTAGATCAAAAAGTGTAGGGGAGACTTAGCTCCTTTTAATTTCAGTAATCATGTTTGCACATCGTGCAGTACTGCTAGAACAGCTACGGCAGGTGGAGCAGTTAGAAGTACGGAGTGCCTCGTGTGATCCCCCAGAGATCGAGGAGTAACCCATTTCAGTATCTTACTGAAGAAGATTTTATCAGACATGATATAGATTGCCAAAAGGATGCCATGGAGGATGCTGACTGAGGCCATTCAACCACATGCACCAAGGATCAGTAATAAATAGAAAGTAATAACTATTGTTTGGTAAAATCATTTTTTTAATACGAGGTACTGTAAAATGATGTTTTCAGGATTATTACTCATTCTGTATGTACTGTACATAGATTGTTCATGCTTTCGTTCATAAAATACTCAGATTTAATGGGCATTACCCTACTCATTTCTGTATTTTTTTCTATACCACATAAAAAATCTCTGTTCTCCCTAAAGCTGAGAATGAAGTGCTGTACAGTACTGTATTTACTTATGAAATGCACAAACCAGAAATGCTTTGCCCAGAAGCATTATTTAAATATCATTAAAGTTGGATAGGCATATGACTTACAGGTGACCACAGTAGTTCTAATACTATGGTATTGGATATGATGTGTGGTGGAGGTAGTTGAAAACTCTAACTTATATCTTTTCCAGGTTGCAGCATACCCCTGTACCTGCAGGTGCTAGTCACACTGAGGTATTTAGCCACTGGGAGCTTCCAGCTTAGCCGTAGCTGACTGTGCTGAGATGGCCTTGTCTTCAGTATGCAAAGATGTGTTGGTCGCATATCTCGGTTGATAGCTTATCTAGCACCTGATATTATAAAGTTTCTGTCTCCAGAGGATACACTTCACCAGGCTTCCACAGGAATTTTTCTCAGTAGCAGGTATGCCAGGTGTTATTGGATGTGTAGATGGAACTCACATCCCCATCCAAAGCAGAAGGAGAATACGTGGAATTTTATTGCTGCAGAAAAGGCTTTTTATTCCTTAAATGTTCAGAGATGTATTTGTAATTCCAGACTTTATCAGTTTAGTTTGTAGCTGGCCTGGGAGTGTTCATGATGCAAGGATTTTTTGATAACTCAAACTGTATGCAATATCTTAGAACAAAGGGAATTACAGAGGTTTGTACTTGCTAGGAGACAGTGGATATCCTTGTGAGAGAATACTTGCTCACCCCCATTTTAGCTTCTAGGAATGAAAGGGAGCAAAACTACTGGCTAGTTCACATGCTCAGAACAAGAAATTCCATTGAGAAAGAGCCTTTGCCCAGAGTATTAAAGAGGAGGTTTGCTTGTTTTGAGCATACCTCTTCGTACAAAAGTAGGAGACATCAAAGCGGATTATAATGGCATGTGCCATACTTCATAACATTGCCATTCAAAATAGGATACCACCTCCTGAAGTTGAGGATCATCCTCAGCATGATGTGGATGTAGGCCAAGGTGATGACAGAGCTGTGAATGCTGTTGCAGGCATGCATGTTAGGAAGTGTAGTTGTGCAAAGGTGGTTTTAGCACTGGCTGGTCTTGTGGTTAGAGTTGTCCTCTTGCCTCTGTTGCTTAAGCTTAGGGTGAATACTTGTCTTTATTTTGTGTACCTGAGTATAGCAGCATATTGTCTTCATATTTGAATTAAACAGAAGTTTTGTACGGTACTGATGCATTTCATTGTACCTCTTTTTAAATATAAAACCTAACACAGTTCTGGAGTACTGGTTTTCCTTTTAGAAAAGTATTGCTAAATAACAACCTGAAAAATGTAAAGAAACCAATGCTAATGGAAAAACATTTATTTTATGCATCCATTTTGTGTTATACATTACTGAATATATATATATATATATATATATATATATATATATATATATATATATATATATATATATATATATAATATATATATATATATATATATTGTTACCGAACAGAGAAAGATAACGTACAGCTTTAAGAAATTGAGAATACGAAGAGTCACTACTGTCCCGTAGAAGTTCCAAGGTTCAAAACAAAAGAGTTAGGTAAAATTACAAGTTAAAGTTTAATGCACAAACTAACAACAAAACATTCAGAACTCATAAGGATAATGTAATGGCAAACAAACAGGTTAAATATATGGTTAACTGCAATAGCCTCTATTAACACGAAATTAGCAAGAGCAAATTTATCTAAGTCAGCCCTGATAAAATGAGACTACCAGATAATACTCAGTGAATGCACCAGATAAATAATTACAGATACAAACTATTATCAAAAATGACTGACAAAGAACCCCACATAAATTACAAACTTCACTAGGCCTACAAATTAAACTTATGCTATACAGTACAAGAACAAAATGCAACAACGGTTATACTCAAATTACACACACAGCTGCTAGATGGTTTGGAGACTTCTTGAGCACTCACAAATAATAATATCTGTACAGGGGAGGACAGAGATGTGAACAAAAATGAGGAGCAGATCTAAGTGGCAATGATGCAGAGACTGAGCTCATTATATAGGGGCCAGCAGAGCCTGATACAACTTGTAAACCCAGGGCCAACGCTTTCAAATGAAGCCATGGGGACAAAGAGCTGATAATCCCCGCTCTAAGCAACAAGAGAGAACGACTTACTCTACTATAACGGTAGAAGGGGGAATTTGTGAGGGCAGAACACGCTCGTGATCAAACATGCAGCATACTGAGCGTTAAAGTTACACAAAGGATGATGAAATCATAGGCTATGTAACACCTCCCCACAAAAGAAAAAGAAATTTACAAAGGAAATTTCTTATTACTCTCTAAAACAAATCTGTACATGGCATTACAGACCATGCAAAGGTCTTTCCTAATGGTACAAAACATGAAGATCTCCCTAGCACGTTCAGTCATAGGTACTTGCCAGTATCCCTTTAACAAATCAAACTTACTTATGTACCTAGCCTTTCCGATCTTGTCTATGCAATCTTCCACACGAGGGAGAGGGTAAGTGTCTGTTTTGGTTATCTGATTAACACGTCTGTAGTCGATGCAAAGCCTCTGTGACCCACCTGGCTTAGGGACTAGAGTGAAGCAGGAGAACTCCACTTTCGCTCTGACAAGGCTCCAATCATCTTGTGGTCCAACAGGTAGCCAAGCTCCTTCTGGATGAGAGGAACTTTCACTGGGTTCACACGGTAAAGGAGGCAATTTAATTGGCTTTGCGTCTCCAACATCGACATCATGCCATCAACACAGTGGTTCTTCCCTGGAGTGGCACGGAGACACTTGCGGGTACTCCTGCAGTAATGCCGAAAACTCACCTGCCTTTCCTTGGGAGGTAGATGAGAAAGCTTAGTCTGGAGATCATTCATGATATCAGGATTCTTCCCCAGAAAACTATCACTCAGGCTGCATACTGCATGGGAGAGAGCTTCACTTGCAGACTCGGGTGGAACAGGTACAGTGCAGACTGGATTATTTTCGTCCCGCCTGTGATATAACTTTAGCATGTTGATGTGACATAGTTGCTTGCTCTTTCTCACGATCTGGTGTGGCGATGACATAGTTGACATCACTGAGTTTCTTCTCCACAGAAATAAGGGACCACTAAACTTGGCTTGAAGAGGTTGCCCATAGAACTGGTAGCAGAACCTCAAAACCTGATCTCCTGGCTTAGAAAGTGGCGTAACCTGGACTTCTTTTCATACCAAGTCTTCATCTTCTCCTGAGCAGCTCCTAAATTCTCTCTCGCCAGCTGTAAAGCAGTGGACAGCCGTTCTTTGAACTTCATCACATACTCCAGCAGGTTGACATCATCTTCCTCCGACAGCTTCAGCATTCCTTGAGTAACTTAAGGGGTCCTCTTTACTTCATGGCCAAACAGTAGTTCAAAAGGTGAGAAGCCCAGTGATTCATTTGGAGATTCTCTTGCAGCAAACACAACTGAGATGGAAGACCTTTATCCCAATCTTTCTGATGTTCCAAACAGTATTTCTTGAGCATCGATTTGAGTGTTTGATGATATCTCTCCAACGCTCCTTGGGTCTGGGGATGGTAAGCTGAAGACGTGATCTGGGTGATGCCCAACTCTTTCAGAGACTGCTTGAAAACATTTGACATGAAATTACTTCCTCGGTCTGACTGTACCTCCTTGGGCAGACCAAACTTTGTGAAGAACCCTAGCATTTCCTTAACCACGTTCTTTGCTGAGATGTTTCTAAGTGGAATGGCTTCAGGATAACGAGTAGCCATATCAATCATGGTCAACACATAAGAAAATCCTGAAGAAGTCTTAGGAAGAGGGCCCACAATATCCACCAACACACGGGTGAAAGGCGCCTCAAAAGTTGGAATGGGAACTAGAGGTGCAACCTTTTCGGTCTGATTACACTTCCCCACAACTTGACAGGTGTGACAAGACTTACAATACCAGGAAACATCCCTGAAGATACCTGGCCAGTAGAAGTGTTTCAAAATGCGTGCCACAGTCTTCCTCACTCCAAGGTGTCCTGCCAAACTGGAATCATGAGCCACTCTAATGATATCCTGCCTACAAACACGAGGGATGACAACTTGATGTACAACCTCCCATTCACAGTCGGCTGATGCTGTTGGGGGTCTCCACTTCCTCATAAGTACTCCTGACTTTACATAATAACAAGTAGAAGCACCGGCTGACTCTTCTTCACTGTAAGCAGAGTTAGCTAGACCTTTCAACTCAGGGTCAGCAACCTGCAACTCAACCAACTCTTGACGAGACAAATTATCAACACTACGGGGTACTGCCTCATCTGGTGAGTGGTCCAAATTAGCAAGAAAAGTGTCAGCTAGGATAACATCATCATCATCATTATCCTCTAAATCACCAGTAACTTTAGACTTAGCCCTAGTGACAGCACATGCAGGGAACACATCAGGGACATCACAATCCTGGGACATAGCCACTGGCTCACTAGACAACTGAGGAGCTGGACACACTTGACTTCCACCAATATCATTTCCAAGTAAGAAAGTTACACCTGACATTGGGAGTGTCTCAACCAACCCAACCATAACGGAACCATTAACAAAACCAGACTCTAAATTCACTCTGCACAGAGGAACAGAGAAGTAGTTATTCCCTACACCTTGTAAGATTACAGTTTCATCAGAGGAATTAAAATTAGAGCCTAGAACACTGGTCAGCATAAGGGATTGGCAAGCACCTGTATCACGATATATTTTAACTGATTTCCTGTCATTACTGTGCAGAGGACTGACAAAACCTTCAGACAGGAAATTAGCACATGAACTCTTGAGAGTGTCACCCACGTTACTGCTCAAAAGAGGAGCTCCATCATGAGAATTTAAGTTACCCCTCAAAGCAGGTTCAGTTAACTCAGTTAAAGAATTCTGGGAACTCTCAAGAGTGGACACTAGACCAATTGACTGAATATTTAAAGACTCCTTTTTGTTCACATCACGCTGTCTCCTGAAACATCTCTCCGTAGTATGACCAAGCTTACTACAATAAGTACATTTACTTTTCTGAAATCTAGAGGTGAACCTGGTATTTACTTCCTGAGAAACATCATCTTTATTCTCTTTCCTGTTACCTGTACTCTGAGTAGAGGCAACGTACTTACTCTCAGCTTTCCCTTTTTCTCTAGAATATCTCTTGTGAGTGAGAACATACTCATCAGCTAAAACTGCAGCATCAGACAAATTATCTATTCTTTTCTCATCAAGATATAGGCTTACATCTTTACTAATACACCTTTTGAAGTCCTCCAGCAAAATCATCTGCTTAAATTTACCAAAATCAGAATCCACATTCTTAGAATTTTACCACTGCTCCAACAAATCTTCTTTGATTTTTGCATACTCAACATGGGATTGCTTATCTTGCTTGTAAGTTGTCCTAAATTTTACTCTATAAGCTTCAGGAACAAGCCCATAGGCCTTAAGAATCAAGCTCTTAACTACATCATAATTATCAGACTGATCGTGAGGCAAAGATGCAT
>NC_136959.1:7559663-7884663 GCF_032717465.1 Coenobita brevimanus
GTTACTTCTTTTCTGTTTTGACCATAATTTTCAACAGAAATCATGTACTTCATATGTATCCCCAACCTAACCTAACTAACCTACTTAGGACTGCAGCAATCTCTTTGTTTCACTTCTACCTAAACCACTGCATATTAATGTTTGCAGAGTATCTGATTTGGCTGGGTCCCAGCAATCTGCTCAAGGGGTTTCAGAAGGGGAAATGTCAGGATTTACAGTATTAAACAATGTTAGAGGAGACCCAATGAATGTGGAAATCTGAATTTTTTAGCCTGTGTAATCATCAAATGTTGCACAAAAGATATGTCTAGGCCTAAGGACAGTATTAAACACTCATCACTTACTTGTTTCTTGTGTATTCCCATGCTCGTTTTAGCTGGTTTTCACTCCTCTTTTCCTGGAGCGGGAATGCTGCATTGAATAGCTGTGTTATTTTCTTCCATCCCTCTTTCTTCTTATAAATACTTTCGTGGTCGCTATCTTTGCCAAGGACAACTCTGTTCTCTGTAATCAGCGCCACTAGAGTATTTTTTTGTTCATATGAAAGCGGAGGTGCCTTTTCTCTTGGAGAATTTGCACTCTGCATTGTCTCCCAGTTGATTTTCAGCGTTCAGTTGGCAGGCCACACGTGCTTCTGTTTACATTCGGCCTGCACAGGTTTGCCAACATCCACCAGTCAGGCATACCAACCTCACATTTTAGCGCCCGGGGGTTGGTAAGCGTCTGTGTCTGATGCATTAAAAACAACGAGATTATTTTCACCCCAGTCAGAGATATGAGCCAAGTCAGACAGGTGTGCCATAGCCTCATCCCTTGTTTGTTGAAGTAATTGCTGAAATGGGCGTTGCGGGAACCGAATGGAAAGGTGAAGGGTGGAGTCATCAGCGTATGAGTGGATAGGGTTAGATGTACAGCTCAGAAGCATGAATAAAAGGAAGAGAGCTGGTGATAGGACAGAGCCCTTGAGAAACACCACTATTAATAGATCTAGGAGAAGAACGATGGCTGTCTATAACAGCAGCTATAGAATGACCAGACAGGAAGCTATAGATGAAGTCACAGGTAGAAGGTCAGAAACTGTAAGAGGGCAGTTTGGAAATGGGCACCCAACTGCTTACCCCTGATGGGGAGGAGTTTGGAAAAGGTAACCTAAACATTTGCTACTCTGCACTACCAGGCCAGATAATCGCATCAGCCATGGCATCCACACTGCGACCGAAAAAAAAAAAAAAGAATCCCTGTGACTCTTGCTACCCAGAATATAAAAACCTTGCTTGATACTGACCAAGACACGTGACCACGCCATATAACTGCCCTTACTGTCCATGAACTGAAAAGGTATAAAATTGACATTGCTGCCCTCTCTGAGACCCACCTCTCAGGAGAAGGCAACCTAACAGAAGCAGGAGAAGGGTACACATGTTTCTGACCTGATAAATAGAATTATGAGTGTGTTGTCCCAGATGATTGGCTGAAGAGTGTAATTGTAAATGTGTATAAAGGGAAGGGTGATGCCCTGGAAAGAGGAAATTATAGAGGTATAAAGCTTTTAGATCAGATAATGAAGGTAATGGAGAGAGTTTTAGAAGGTATGATTAGAGAAAGAGTGAATATTGATGAGATGCAGTTCGGGTTCATGCCAGGTAGGGGGACCACTGATGCCATATTCATTGTTCGACAGCTTCAGGAAAAATATATTGGTAGGAGAAGGGATCTTTATTTTGTTTTTGTTGATTTGGAAAAGGCCTTTGACAGAGTCCCTAGAGAGGTGGTGACGTGGGCAATGAGAAAACTTGGCTTGGAGGAGTGCCTGGTTAGGGTGGTTATGGCCATGTATGTGGGTGCTCACACCCAGGTGAGAGTGAATGGAGATTTGAGTGATGAGTTTTCCGTTAATGTTGGTGTGCATCAGGGGTCAGTCTTGAGTCCCATGTTGTTTATCATGGTTCTTGAAGCCCTTTCACGTTACTTTAGAAACGGACTCCCGTGGGAGTTGTTGTATGTGATGATTTGGTGTTGATTGCAGAGAATGAAAGGGAGGCGGAGGAAAGGTTTAGGAAGTGGAGAGATGAGTACGGGGCAAAAGGGTTTAAGGGTAAATGCAGATAAAACAAAAGTGATGATATCTAGGGTTGGTGGCGGTACTGTCAAAGACGAGGGAGAGTGGCCATATGCAGTTTGCCACAAGGGCGTGGGAAGTAATTCCATCTTGTGCGGTGTGTGTGATAAATGGGTGCATAAGAGATGTAGTGGTATCAGAGGTAGACTGCGAGATAATGCTGATTTTATGTGTACGGCGTGCCGGGGTGAGCAGGTGGAGATTGTCAGACGTGAAAGGATTGAACTTGCTGGTGGATCTCTTGAGTGTGTGGAAGAGTTTTGTTATTTGGGAGACATGTGTGCTGGAGGTGGGGCTGGAGCTAGCTCTGTGGCTAGGGTGAGAAGTGGTTGGAAGAAGTTCAGGGAGCTCTTGCCTCTCCTGACATTGAGAGGGCTCTCTCTACGTGCTAAGGGGTCTTTGTATGCAGCATGTGTTAGGAGTGTAATGCTGTATGGCAGTGAGACCTGGGCAGTGAAGGAGGAAGATATTCGCCGGCTCAGACGTACAGAAATGACAATGATTAGGTGGATGTGCAGTGCGTCCCTGCGTCCAAGACCTGGAGCGGCTGGGTTAACAGTGGAAGAGTTGAGAGGTAGGATGGGACTGGAGTGTATTGGTGTTGTGATGAGGAGAGGTAGATTGAGGTGGTTTGGACATGTGGAGAGGATGGCGGATGATAATTGGGTGAGGAAGGTGAGAAGTGTTAATATTGGGGGTGGGGTTATGAGGGTAGACCGAGAAAGATATGGGACGAGGTCGTTAAGTGTGACCCTTAGGGTTAAGGGACTGAACAGGGAGGCTGCAATGGATCGTGCAGCGTGGAGAGCCGCCATTAGGTGACCAAGGCCAACACATGCAAGCATGTTGGAGCCTTTAAAAACGAAAACGAAAACGATACCCAGACTATGTAAGAAACTATGGTATTGGCTTGGCAGTCCAAAGCAGCCTACTACAGAACATCCAAAATTCCCCTGTGGGTATCTCAGAGCTGCTGATGTCCTGGCACATATTGTCCTATAAAGGGCAATATGCAGCATTCATCAGTGTCTATGCACCAACACTTAGGACACCTTCAAAGGTTCATTTTATTCCTCTCTGGATGCAACCATTTGCTCAATAGTACATAACGTCAAAGTCATCCTGCTTAGAGATTTTAATGCCAGAGTTGGGAAAGGTAATCACCTCTAAGCTGCCAAGGTGTTAGTAACATGAACAGCAGTTGCCTTAGACTGTTTTGCTTATGCTCAGAACACAGTCTGGTTATCACCAAAACCATTTTTCAACTTAAGAACAATCACAAGACCACATGGATGCATCCATGATCTAGATATTGACACCTAATAGATTATCTCACTAAGTCGGTGAGATCGAAGAGACGTTCTTAGAACCCGAGCTATGATACATGTGGTATATGTAGGTGCTGAGTGTTCAACAGACTATAACCTTATACTCATCAAACTGCAACTAGCCATACGTACACCAATGTGCCATAGATCATCCTCCATGAAACTAAACAGAGGTATTTTAAATGATGTGACAACTTGTAAAACCTTCTGCAGCACTATTACAGAGACGTTCTCTCATTGCCCACCATTTGACCCAAACAACAAGCAACAAACCTGGATGCAAACTGCTAAACAATAAAACACTGCTTTAAAAGCTCTGCAGAAGAAACCCTGGGCTTCTCCACTCGTCTAGATAAACTCTGGCTTGATGAAAATGCTGAGAACATACGAGACCTTATTGCATTGAAGAATAGAGCATGTAACAGATGGTTTACTCATCCTACCTCCTTAACTAAAAAAAAAAAAAAAGAAAAAAAAAAGTGAATTCTAGAATCTCAGAAGTGAAACCCAGAGAAATTGCGTGACACGGAGACAAATGATGTAATGAGCAAGCAAAAGAGCAGCAAAGACTGGCTGATACTAATGACCAAAACGAATCAACCTCAACTCAGCCTTTTTAGGACGTCTTAGATCCAGAGCTTTTGAAAACGTCAAACAGAGAATCCAGATGAAGGTATGAGTATATACTGCTGTATGCCTCTCCACCACCTTATACAGTGCTGAATTCTGGATTACTTACCAACGTCATATCAAACAGTTTGAGTCATTTGGCATTCGAAGTTAGTGTACATCCTAGGACTCACAAAGGGAGGATAAAGTCCCTCACTCACAAATTCTCCTGTGGACAAAGTCAACCAGCATAGAAACTATCTGGCTTCAAAACAACTAAGATAGGTCGGATGTGTTCCACATGCCTGAGCATTACATTCCCCACAATGTTCTGTATGGCGAACTCCCTGCAACACGTTGCAACCCAGACAAACAGAAGAAGAGATGTAAAGATCATTTAGGACAACTTTGAAAAAATGCAACATCATACCAAAAGATCTTGAAACCAATGCCTCTGACAGAAAACAGTGATGAGTCCTCTGTAGCGAAGAAAACCATCTTGAAGAAGCCAGAGAAGAGGGTAGAAAATGGAGGCACAGTCAAACCGAGTTCCCCCAGCAAACCCGGCTTGACATGTCGACTGCATGGTAAAGTTTGCGGATCCAGGATTGGTCTGCAGAGTCACACACGTTGGCACCAACGACAGTGAGAAACATATCATTCTGGTGAATATAGTAGCCGTCGTCTTCTGTAGTAGAAGCACAGATTAAAGTAAGAATATCATATGGAGTGTGAGTGTAGTGGATCACTGAGATACGTGGTGGTGCATAAGTGTCGTGGTGAAGCGTGAATAACTGTAATGAAGTGGTGTGGTATACTGGCAGTGCGATAGATATGGTGGTAGAGTGACCGTGACTGTTTGTGGCTCTTTGGATGTGATGTCTAAACAGCAGCACTTATGTGTTGTAATGTAGGGTGATGTCAGTGTGGTCAACTTGAATAAAATGACAGTATTTTGGAATGCAAGTTTGGATGTGAAAATAGGGTACTGGCATTGTCAGTATCCTACGTGAGATTGTATACAAGTATAACTTAACCCCCCCCCCCAAAAAAAAAGGGGGAACTTTAACTGAATTTTAAAAAAGTACAGGTTCAAGCTAATCTGATTCCTTTTTTTTTTTTTTTTTTTTTTTAGCAAGATCTATTTAATCTATCAGAAAAGGTGTTTTTGCCAAAGCTTAAGTATAAATTCAACTCTGTCCACAAAAATAATTTTATGGTGTGTGTGTGTGTGTGTGTGTGTGTGTGTGTGTGTGTGTGTGTGTGTGTGTGTGTGTTTTACAAACTAGGTCAGTTGACGCACACGAATATCTTTGAATCATTTTGACTTATAAAACTCTGTCTTTTCATATTTGTAGAGACAGATGAGACACTAGGATCAGCGGGAGAGAAGGCAAGTGGGAGGTAAGGTGTGCGGGAAAGAAAACACGAACACACTAGAGGAAAAGTGGGGGAAATGCGGGGAGGAAGCAGTGAAAAACAATGAGTGAGGAGGAATGAGGGAATGCAGGAGAGAAGTAGGGACGGATAGGATGCAAGGTTAAAACCTTTTGTATTCAGATAGCATTGTATATTGTGGTAGTATTTGGTACATTGCATTGACTCTGTAGTTACACAACATCCTCATCACATGCTGTACAAGGCAACTGTAACTGTGGGCCTGCATAGATTCCCCATATGTACTAGAATCAGAATATTTTGGTCCAGAGAATACCCTGGCTTCAAGCCAGGCACCAACACATTTACCTAACATAAGTATATCTCATCCTCTCAGGTCTCCTCCAGTCCAAGGCAAAGACAGGGTAAAATTGCATATATTTCTCCTGGTGAAGCCACTTTGAGATACTACCAACTATCCAGCCACGGCCAGCAAACCGACAGCCATTATGACCCTTATGTGTCACGCCGCACCGCTCCAGCCACGGCAGGATTTAACCTGCAGTTGCTGAGTAAAGGATTCTGCCGTGTTTCTGTGATGGTTGGATTTGTTCTGCTATCTTCGTAAATTGAGAAACTTATCGAGCATGCTGGAAGAACGATTTTTTAAGTGCGCTGTAATTACCTAAACAATGCCAGCTGGGTAAGGTAAGACTTAGCGCTCCACTTCATTCAGAGTCTTGGATATCATAATAATGATGATGATGATGATGATGATGATGATCTTTTCGGCGGTTTGTGTTATAAGCTGAGCTACACAGTTTATAAACTATGGAGGTAGAAATCATAAGAGTAACATACACTTTCACTGCAATGGGGAAAAAAACGAAACGTTAATTACACTGGTTTACAAAAAATTTGAGGCAAGCATGAAATTAGGTGTTCTAACCTAATTTTGGGGTGCTGATTTCAGATTCGAAATCCGTTTTCACCCATCACCTCTAGTTTTTGAAATATACGTGTATACATGTACACACATGTATACATATAGGCCTAGACCCAAAATATTCGCCAGAAATCCATTTACCGTCCTATTTTCTTGGAACTTAGTTTAAAACGCGCACTACAACAAGGTCAAACATGTGCATTGTGTGGCTGGGAACACCAGTAGCTTACTGGGGTCTAGGAGCACTTTCGTGTCTGGGAAACACAGTGTCCAAGAAAATCCTGTGGTGGACATGAACAAGGTGCTTCTTCCCCTTTTTCATATCAAGCTTGGCCTTATGAAGAATTTTGTGAAGGCCATGGACAAGGATGGCACTGCCTTCCAGTACCCGTGCACTCTGTTTCCAGCTCTCATTTCTGCTAAGCTCAAGGAGGGCATCTTCGTCGGACTTCAGATCTGGCAGGTGCTGAGGGATGAGGTATTCGGGGAGAAGCTCACCTTGAAGGAACCGAGAGCATGGGAAGCGTTTAAGTCAGTCTGCCACGGCTTCCTTGGTAACACACGGGCACCAGATTACCAAGAGCGTGTCGAGAAGTTGTTGCAAGCTTATCGGGATATGGGGTGCCAAGTGTCTCTCAAGATTCACTTTCTCCATTCCCACCTCAATTTCTTCTAGAACCTAGGAGCAGTAAATGACGAACATGGGGAAAGGTTCCACCAAGATATTACTGAGATGGAGAGCAATTACCAAGGCAAGTGGAACCCCAGCATGATGGGGAACTTCTGCTGGATGCTCCTGCACGACATCCCGGAGGTAAAGTACACCAGATCGTCCAAAACTCACTTCTGACTGTCTGTAGTACTATGATGTATATTTAAGCTTATGTCCAAGTAATAGTAATATTTAGTTCTGTCAGTGTTCTGTGTCTGTTTTGTTTCGTTCTGTAATATGCCATTTTAATATATGAAATAAACTCATATTATAAATATATGCATTACAATAAAAAAAACGGGATATGTGAAAGCAAAAAAACTAAATGTGATAGAGCAAAACTGTTTAGAAATTTGAATTAAGCATATCAAAATTAGTCAAAAACACCTGTTCACATGCTTGCCTCGTTTTTTTTTTTTGGGGGGGGGGGCGGGGGGGGAAACCAGTGTTATCAACCAAAGCACTATCGGGGATGCCTATCCTGGTCTGACAAGTGTTGCTATCTTTCACTTTTGTTGTAGATATCCAGTGTTTATCAGACTGTATCTGTGACACTGACTTGACACTCATCCCTCATCCGTCTGCTTACGCTGTTAATCTTTCCTTTTCGTTGGGCTTCCTCAGTCACAAACTTATCACCTTATCCTGTCCTATCGCTCTAGTAAGGCCTGTGGACCCTCCAAAGAAGCGTCGACTGTGGCACTTTGGAGCTGCTGATTTGGAGGCCCTCACGCAGCCTTTCCTGGATTATTCCTGGAATGATTATTGCTTCAATGGTCGAGAGCCATCTGAGTGTGCCTTCCACATTACGGAGGTTATTCTCTCGGGCATGGAACCATACATTCCTTTCTCATATCCTTTGACTAATGCAAAAATAACCTTGGTTTAATCACGCTTGCTCTAATGCTGTTCACAGCAAGGAGAAGGCCTGCAAAAGGTACTGGAGCCAACCCACTCCAGAATCTCATCTCTTATATGTTTCTGCCCGGAATTGTGCTGAGTCTGTTCTTTGCTTTGCTAAAAATAATTTAATTCGTACTAAATGCTCTAAACTTTCCAGCTCCAATTCTTCCCAGTCCTCCTGGCACCTTGCCAAAAACCTTTCTAACAACTTTACCTCATCATCCTTCCCTCCTCTTTTCGACTCTGATGGCTCTGTAGCTATTTCTTCTACTGATAAAGCAGAAATCTTCACTCTGACTTTCTCCTCAAACTCCACCCTAGACGATTCCGGTGCTATACCTCAATCACTTCCCTCCTCTGACTTCCTCGTGGCTGACATTAAAATTTCTTCAATGAGTGTATTGTCTGCAATCACTGGCCTCAATACTAACAAGGCAAATGGGCATGGATGGGGTCCCTCCTGTTGTCGCCAAGAACTGTGCTTCTGTGCTTACACCCTGCCTAGGTATACTCTGTCGCCTTTGTCTGTCAACTTGCACCTTTCCTTCTTGCTGGAAGCTTGCTCTCATTCAGCCAGTCCCAAAGAAGGGTGACCATTCCCAATTTCCTATCCCTCTAACTATCGCCCAATTGCTTTAACATCCTGTGCTTCAAAAGTTTTTGAGTCTACTCTTAACAAAAAAAGAAAAAAAAATACAGCATCTTCTTTCCTATCAAAACCTTCTTTCTGATCGTTGGCATGGGTTCTGCCAGGGATGCTCCACTGGCGATCTTCTAACATACCTTTCAAACTCCTGGTCATCCTCCTTTCGGGACTTTGGCAAAAGCTTTGTTATTGCAACTGAAGTCTCAAAGGGTTTTGATCGAGTCTGGCATAAATCTTGAATTTCAAAACTGCCCTCTTACTGTTTCTATCCTTCTATCAGTGCCTTCATTTCTAGCTTCCTTTCTGGTCATTCTATAGCTGCTGTTGTAGACGGCCACTGTTCTTCTCCTAGAGCTATCAATAGTGGTGTTCCTCAGGGCTCTGTAATATCACCAACTCTCTTCCTTTTATTCATGAATGATCTACTAAGCCATACATATAACTC
Organism: Coenobita brevimanus; assembly: GCF_032717465.1. Lineage (NCBI taxonomy): Eukaryota > Metazoa > Arthropoda > Malacostraca > Decapoda > Coenobitidae > Coenobita > Coenobita brevimanus. The sequence goes on from NC_136959.1 coordinate 7,568,749, forward strand.
TGTCCACTCATGTGCTGATGACTCCACTCTTCACCACTCCATTCACTTCCCTCAGCATCCATCCCAGCAGTTACTTCAACAAACAAGGGATGAGGCTATGGCACTCCTTATGTCTGACTTGGCTCATATCTCTGATTAGGGTAAAAATAATCTTGCTGTTTTTAATGCATCAAAACTCATTTCTTACATCTATCAACCTGACAATATCTTCCACAGGAGTGCCCTCTAGATTTTAACAATATCCGTCTCATCCAGCATCTTCTTTAAACAAACTTGGAGTTTCAGTCTCTCGGGATTTATCTTGGAAAGAACATAATACCTGTCTTGTAAATTCTACTTCCAAGAGATTTGTGCTAAGCCGATTCCGTGCTTTCTTTACCCCTGCATAGTTGTTGATTTTTTACACAGGTTTTATTTGCCCCCGTTTAGAGTACACCTCTCATGTGTGGGGAGGCTACCCACATACAGCTCTTCTCAACAAGGTGGAGTCAAAGGCTTTTCATCTCATTAACTCTCTTCCTCTCGCTGGGTCCTTCAGCCTCTGTCTTTTCACCCCACTGTTGTATCTTTTATCTCTTTTCTATCGCTAGTTCAATGGTCACTGCTCCTTGAACTGTCTGCTCGCATCCTTCCACCACTACGGTGGGTGCATAGCAGCCGTCTAGCAACAAACTCTCATCCTTTTTCTGTCCAACTCTCTAATGCAAGAGTTAACCATTACTCCCAGTCCTTCATGACTGCAACAAGTCAACTCTGGATCTGTTTCTCTCTGTTTGCATTTCCTCCTGCCTATGATCACCAGTCTTTCAAACGCAGTGTATCCAGGCATCTCGAAATGACCGGTTCTTGAATATGGCTCTGTTATCTAGTTTTTGTTTTTTCTTGGAGGGCAAAATTCCTTCTTCCTTGCATAAAAAAAAAGTTAATTAGTCCTAACTTCAAATATACAGTAAGATAACCGTAGTCTTGTGTGTCACTTTCATCACTCCAGTATGTCAAGGAAATGGGGGTTGAGGGTTAACACATTAACAGTCTCTCCATTGTTTTATGTACTGCTGTTCCTGACTCACTTTGTAGCAAGCAAGAAAAATTGTTTATATGTAGCCACTCAATACAGGAAGGTGGATACCAATGTAGGAGAGGTCACATTCAACTCTGACAAGGAGGCCAACCTGGTCCCGCCGAGTCAGATCAACATGGTTAGAATCAAGACAATAGAAATTTGTAAACAGAGTGCGTGTGCATGATGGAGACAAGAAGAGGGAGGGGAGACAAGAGAAGAGAGGAGGCAGGAGAGGCTGTGAAGAAGGGCAAGGGCTGCTTGAGAATCGCTGATGGGTAGGCCTGAAAACTATTCAGAAAGAAGTTAAGGGAAAAGATAAGAGCAAACAATTTACATTGGGTACTATTGACCCACCTTAGGAGACAGGGATGGAGGAGAAGACAGGAGAAGCGGAACTACAGGTAATGCAGGAAGCCATCAATCGGCCATTAGCAAGGAGAACCGTCCTTGACTAGGAAGGATAGGGAAGATGTGGCAGCTGGGGAGAGGGTTAAGGATAGATAACTGAACAAGGAAAGGTGGACGGTCAGTAGCAGTGGTATAGTCTGTCTCAGGAAAGACGAGGGTAGAATATCGTCTATTTTATTCCAAAGTCACTGTCAAAGGCCGAACGCACCTGACTTAACGACCTGTGGGAATACAGGCTGGCCAGGGACAAGGCCTGAGGGCAAGAGGCACACACACACACACACACACACACACACACACACACACACACACACACAGCCAATGAATGTATGGGTATAAGTGACCCGCTATGCTCACAGGTCAATATGAACTGTGGTTCCTGTTTTTGGATGCAACTTTTTTTTTTTTTTTTACAAAGTGCTAAAAATAAACGAAAAATATTGGACCAGTTATTCGTTGTATATTTAATTTTAATAGCATATTATTCCTTTTATTTTACTTTTTTTTTTTTTTTTTTTTAGCTTGATTCGCCTGTCATCAAGAATTTGTGAGTTGGCATCTCAGGTCACAGCACCTCCTGACTGACTCCTGGGAGATGACAAGACAGAGTTGACTGCAGTTTTCCCCTTGCTTCAATCAGAGCTGGATATCCATATTCACATTTCATCAATGGACTTACCCTCTCTCTCTCTCTCTCTCTCTCTCTCTCTCTCTCTCTCTCTAAACCCCTGCTTCCCTCCTTTCTTCTCTCCCTCCTCCCTCCCCCATCTAGCATCTCTCTCTCTCTCTCTCTAAACCCCTGCTTCCCTCCTTTCTTCTCTCCCTCCTCCCTCCCCCATCTAGCATCTCTCTCTCTCTCTCTCTCTCTCTCTCTCTCTCTCTAAACCTCTGCTTCCGTCCTTTCTTGTCTCCCTCCTCCCTCCCCCATCTACCCTCTCTCTCTCTCTCTCTCTCTCTCTCTCTCTCTCTCTCTCTCGTGTGTGTGTGTGTGTGTGTGTGTGTGTGTGTATGTGTGTGTGTGTGTGTGTGTGTGTGCAATCATTATCATGACTAATGGTATGCTTTGTATTGGAAAGTAAAGATGAGGAGAAATATTGTGGAATCTATGGCGAAAATTGTGGCAGAAGGGTGTAGACATGTATGAAGGTGAACGTTAATTGGCCCACAGGGAATTAACGACAGTTCCACATGCTGACGTCTCGAGGGGACTTCTTGTAGTTGTTCTCTATAAATATATTCCAATGTTTTATTTATTTTATAATACTTATATCACAGTTAAGTTATACTTTGCATTGACATTATTATTCACTACTACAGAACCTTGAGAGAGAGAGAGAGAGAGAGAGAGAGGGGGGGGGCTGGTCATTCCCAGGGGACAAGTGGTCACTCCTCCTCTCTCTCTCTCTCTCCCTAGCATACAGACCCAAACTTAAAAGGTGTTGTCCAGCATAGGCCAACCATAGAGGTAGGAGTAGGTAGAGGCGGCATATGGGATTAACCAAGGGTAGGTCAGAGTGAGGCCCACAGACCTGACTCGACCTACATGGCGGCGACCTCTTTGACAGCTGTCTGACTTGGTTCCGCTGACCAGCCGGGAGTGTTTTCCTAGTTGCAAACAAAAAAAAATATATGTTTTATCTTTATTTATTTATTTATCTATTTTTGCATACTAACCTACAAACTACAATTCACTCTAAAGATACTCACCAGTGAAATGTAATGGATGGGTCAGATTTCTTATCTCCTCTTTCATTACACCCAAATGCGGCACAGGTGGTGGGCATTTTTGGAGACTTAGGTTATTTGATGGTGAGTTACAACTTAGGACAGAACGTCTCACACCCACAGCTGAACTACAACTACAACCAGAGGTAGAATGAAGTCTACTTTGTTTCTGGCATTCTCCCTGAGGAATACCAGGTGGACACACAGCTGGAGGTTTTTAAGGCTTAATAATCTCATGGCCACACCCACGGAGGTAGGATTAGGACTCTTACCTCTATGGGCACAGCCATAGAGGTAGGAGTGCACAGCAATCTTCTTTAAGTCAGGTAGGTGTTGCCGTGACCTCTTGACTTGACCAATATGGCCATTTGACAGTTCTCTGGCTTCACCGGAGCCTTCTCACGCCGACTCTACCCTATTCCTACCTCTATGGGCCAACCGGCCTACTGCAGGTGTTCTCTTTAAATATGTTCCAGTGTTTTATTTTTTTTTATATAATACTTATTTCACAATAAACACATACTTTGCACTGACACTATTCACTCCAACAGAACCTTGAGAGAGAGAGAGAGAGAGAGAGAGAGCAGCTGCGTTTATGAAGAATGAAGATGAGCTTTTCAGGTGTGTGTGTGTGTGTGTGTGTGTGTGTGTGTGTGTGTGTTTTCATAGTGATAGCTGAGTAGCCTAGGGAAGAGGAAGGATGGGACTAACGGGATGGGGGGAGGGGGATGGGGGAAAGGAGTCGTGCACGAAGAGTGACGGACAAGCTGAAGGAAAAGAGAAAATAGGACATTTGCCTCAACTCACCTGTCCAGGTTTCTCTGTCCATGACTGTACTTACTATACATGTCATCAAAATGTAGATACCTTTATAAGTAATATAGCTTGGTGCATTCATGTTATGTGTTGGTGTGGTGTGGTGTTGTGTTGTGTTGTGATGTCGCACGTTGTGTTGTGGTGTCGCACGTTGTGTTGTGTTGTGCTGTGGTGTCGCACGTTGTGTTGTGTTCAGTTGTGGTGTCGCACATTGTGTTGTGGTGTCGCACGTTGCGTTGTTTTGTGTTGTTGTGTCGCACATTGTGTTGTGTTTTGTTGTGGTGTCGCACGTTGCGTTGTTTTGTGTTGTTGTGTCGCACATTGTGTTGTGTTTTGTTGTGGTGTCGCACGTTGTGTTGTGATGTCGCACGTTGTGTTGTGTTGTGATGTGGTGAGATGTGTTTTCTTTATCATTTACAATTTTTTCTTTTATGTTGCAAGACTCAATAATGACCGAAAACCTGGAGCGTGAGGATTATCGGCAGCCACTACAGGCGGGAAAAGTTGTGGTGCTTCGTGTGCACGAGCACCATCGGAGGATCCACTCTTCATTAAATGAGACCGCCTCTTGAGAAACATCGGAAGTGACAGGAATATCTGTGAGCTCTATACAAAGATTCAAAAGGGAAGCAAGAGAAGTCAGCGTTTCCTCGCCCCCGTTGAAGAGACCCAGGATATCTCCAGTGGTGGACAGCATGGACGCGTTTGATATTGCATGTCTTCGCAGAATTGTCGCATCATTTTATGAGAGAGGTGAAGTTCCGAATTTGGATCAAATTTTAGCGAAGGTAACAGAGGAGATTAATTTTAAGGGATCAAGAGCAAGCCTTCACAGACTCCTGAGAAAGAATGGATATACTTTCAAGAAATCAGATAAAGGACGAAAAATGCTGATGGAAAGACGTGATATTGCTGAGGGAGAACAACATTCAACACAACCCATAACACTCCAAGCTAGAGCTGCTAGATCTGGTGGAAAGAAACAAAGACAGGCAAGAGTATGAAATAGACACTATCGCAAAAGACCGAGGACATGAGGTTTTACGACTTACGCCCTACCACTGCGAATTAAATCCAATAGAACTTATACGGGCTCAAGTGAAAGATGAAGTAAGAAAAAAGAATTCCAATAATAATCAGACAATGCGTGTGGTGGAGGAAATCACAAGAAATGCAGTGAGGAAAGTGACACCAGAAAACTGGCAAAAATGTATGGAGCATACGAGAAAGCTAGAACAGGAATATACCAGAAATGACATTGTGCGCAGTCACATGGTCGAAGAATTCGTCATTAACGTGGCGAATGATTCCACCAGTGAAGAAGAAGGTTTAGACGAGGGAGTCATGAATATTGAGTGATGGACAGATAGAGAGATAGATAGATAGATAGATAGATAGATAGATAGATAGAGAGAGAGAGAGAGAGAGAGAGAGAGAGAGAGAGAGAAAGAGATTGTATTTTCAATGTAAATTTTAGAATATAATGAATATTTATAAAGGAAATGCTACTGTTGATCCTTCGATCAGTAAAACTATTGTAAATCAGTTTATGTTTTTTCATAAGGAATAGTAATAAAACAATAAAATAAAATAATTTTTCTTCATCTTTCATGGCTGTTTCATTGGTTTCCTTACCCTAACCCTCCCCACATTCCGACCCGGGCCACTTCCATGCTCCATCCCTCCTTATATGGACCGATATCTGGGCATGATAGATAAACAGAGGCTACACATTGTTTTATTATTTAAGCGTCGTGTGTGCGTGTGTGTGTGTGTGTGTGTGTGTGTGTGTGTGTGTGTGTGTGTGTGTGTGTGTAGAGGAAAGAAAACGGAAGAGGGAAGGAGGAAGGTCCAGAATCCCGAGGGGACCCCTTAATCCTTCACAAGGTCACTCGTGTTCCGATTTTGGCAAAGGCTTTGTAAAATTCTCTCCCTCATGTTTCCTGAGAAAGACTATAGGAGGTGCGTAAAGAATAGCAGGGGTTTCTCGTGTCCATACTGGGGACAGATGGTCAGCAGGAAGCCCGTGGCAAGGTCAGCGTGGATACAGGCGAGATCTCTGCCGGAGAGCAGAAAGGGAGGATAAAATGTCGAACGAACTCTTTGGAATCTGGCGACCATGCCAGAGACACAAATTCGCTGGACCCGTTCGAGGAAAGTGACATGGAAAACATTAACACGTTCTTCAGTATGACAAATGTACCTATTAATTCTTGTCTCCCTTCTGCCTCTTCTCTCCGTCCTCCTGTCTCCCTCTTTCCCGTCATTATTCTCAACAGCGTATTCATGCACAAGGTTCTTCTAACATTCCTTGTCTTTAGTTTTCTCCATTTTTTTCGCCCTTCATTTCGTATTTCATTTATCCTTTTTTCTTTATTTTACTCCTTTTTATCCTTTGTCTTTTTCTCTTTTCAACCAGTTATGTTAATTATATCTCCCTTCTTCCTCGCCTAACCGACATCTGGCTCTTTATCCTTCACATCCTCAGCCCCCCCCTTCTCTCTCTGATGACCCTTACTCTCTTTGTCTCTTCTCTTTCACGTTTGTTTCTTTGCCTTAGATATAGGGACACTAAGACCCTGAATCGGTAACGTCTTTTTTTTTTTAATTTAATCTGGTGACGTAGTGGCGATTTTATTCAATCTTTTGGAAATTCGTGAACACAGAAGCATTAGATATAACCTTGATTAAACCTTTTACCGGCAGAGTTTCTTCCTACGTTCAATAAAATAATTTGATAATAATAAGAATCAAGTTCAAAAGACGTCACCAAACATACGAGGTTAATCTCTACCAGAATGTATCGCTTCTCCTCCTTTATTACTGATCCTTCTTCTTTCCTTCTCCCTGTATCCTCTTTCTCAGTTATTCTCCTCCTCTCATCATCTCCCTCTTCTCCGCCTACTCTTCCATCGCCCTACTGATTTTCATATTCATGCCTCTCTGATAGTTCTCCTCTTCCTTCTTCCCTACGTCTTCTCCATCATCAACATTTAATCCTCCTTCCTGTCCTTCTCTCCCTGCCTCACCCGGGTACACATTGAAGTTTCCCTCCCACAGGCTCTTTCTCTTCCCTCCTTCAATTTATCACTTAGTGCGGGCTAAATTAAATTAACCACCGTCTTTCAGGCTCTTGTACGAAACTTACTTTCCAAAACCTAGTCTGTCTGTATGTGTGTCTGCATTATGCTCTCTCTCTCTCTCTCTCTCTCTCTCTCTCGTTTGCACTGTATATCTGCTTAGTCTATGTGCCGGTGTTTTAGTTCATCCTTTATTTTCTCCTTCCTTTTCTGTCTGCCTTTAAGCCTGCTTATAGTTTGTATATCTGTTCCTCTATATTTGTTGCTCATTATCTTCCCGGGAATTTCCTCATACTCCACGCGGAAGCCTGTCCACCTGTCTGTGTGTGTCGTCATCAATAGTAATTAAAAAAAAAAAAAAATCTGAGAAATAAAACGAGGGTACGAAGCGTTCGCAGTAACCCTGAAAATCCACCGTTTCCGCTTTTATATGTGTTGGCCGATGGGTCGTCATATCCCGCCAGGCTTACACATACATTTTTCCTCGCTGAACAGAACATTACCGTGTGCGCGGCCACACCTTAGTCTCACCGTAATTTACATTCATCTATCCTTTTACTACTTTTGATTTCTTAAACACTTCAGTTCATGCCTTTATTGGAAGAGTTATACGGGACTTATAAAAATCCTGTGTGCTGGACTCAGAAAAAATCATTTTCGGCCCGACTATACTGCTTGGATCCTCTTTATGCCTGAAGACGGTCCAAGTCTGACCGAAATTGTTGTTCACATCATCATCATCATCATCATCATCATCATCATCATTATAATCAGCTAAGGTAAGTCTAGGCAGGACAATGGTCTCTCCCATCTTTTTGCACTATGACCTATTGGGTATAAGTCTGTTCCGTGCAGTCTCACCAGTTCTAGGAATCTTTTCTCACCATCCACTTCTCTGTCTGCCTCTTTTTCTCACTCCATCTCTAAGTTGCCACTCGTTTATCCTGGTTATCCATTTGTTATTCGTGCTTCGTAACCTGTCCACATCCAGATGAGCATATTGGCTCTGGTGATTGCTGTACGGTACTGTATATAATCCTCTTTCGTCCAGGCAGCTCTCTTTTATCTCTGCATGTGAGTCCAAACATAATCCCTTCCACTCCTCTCTAAGCACTCCTGCATTTACGTTCCAAGTATTTTGTTAGATTCCATGTTTCCAACGCATAAGTTAAAACAAGATGGACACACTGAATATATAACGATTTCTTATGACATAACAGCAGTTGCTTATCCTTAACCCGTCACGTCCCGAGGTTTTCCGCACCTCCGACATCCCCCAGTCCCGAGGTATTTTAGATTTTTTTTTTTTTTTTGGCTAAAACCTTCGCTTTTGGTGAGAAACATCGAAAATTCATAGAGAAATTGCTCACCTGAGGTTTAAAGTGCCCAATCCAGGTAGGAGTTCCTCCTTACCTGAGTGGGTTTTCTAACATGCTGGCACCAAAGAAAACGAGTTCTATGGGAGGGTAACTATTTTATCCACTCATAAACGGTATTTATTTATTTACTTGGTACGAATGTATATGTAGTATGTGAGTATATTGGTTTTCAAGCAGTAATAAAGGCATTATAAGCATTGTTTCACTCACTAACTAATCACCATACCTGACCTTTTTTTGCCACATTACCTGATCATTATTTCTGGCTGTTTCTTCTTCTAATGCTATGTAAACATTGTCCTCCACATTGTCATTGATTGGGGAATCACTCTGGCCCTGAATATCTTTACTAGGCAGGTCACTGGTAACAGGTCCTTTGCCAAGACAATGGCGTGAGGGGGGGAGGGGGGAGGTTATGCAGTGTAAGGCACTGTCGCTGCTTGGCATCTTGTAGAGGAATAGAGGAAGGTGTCCCGTGTATACATACGAAAAATCACGTGCGAAAATTGAAAATTGAGTAAATTAGGGACCTTGCAATTGCACGACGTAGTGGTACGTCGCCGGGACTGGCAAATGCAAATCGTTGCAATGTACCCATACGTCGACGGGATGGGGCGGGTTAATGTAATTATTTAGTTTACTATTAGCTCCTCACCCCATTACTATTCTTCGTTTGATTTCACTGTCATGGGCTGGGTGTGCCTGAACTGCCTGGCCCAGATGTAGCCTACATAGTCCTCAACACCTGATTATCCTTCACCTTGTATTTCTACTGGATGGGCTTAGTCATGTCTGTTTAACATGATTTGCGTCTTTTTCGAATTCATTTTCAAGCCAACCTTACGACTCCTCCTGTTCAGACTGGTAATACTTTCTGGCGGTTCCTCCCTTTGTTCACTGAAAAGAAGATTGTTGTCAGCAAGTTTAAGACTGTTTTATCGCTCAGGCTAATTTATTTTCTTTTTTCATTTTAAGTTTCCGATTATTTTCTGTCGGTGTGCTGTTAATTACTTCGGTGATGTATCCCCCTGCCTTACGCCTCTCTTTATTAGTATTTTTTGCTTATTACTGTTATGAGGATTCATGGCGGTACTGTCTTCATAAGCATATTCATGTACTTTAACATAAGTTTCCTTTACACCTTCTCATCAAAGTGCTCCAGTCACTGCAATTGATTCAACTGAATAATATGGATTTTAACAATCAGCAAATGGCATGCAATGTGGTTTCTTATATTCTTATGTTTTCTACATCATTTGATTAATAACATGAAAATGGTCTGTTGTCAAATAACCCCTACGAAATTCGTCTGTGTTCCTGGCTGATTTGTAGCTAGTGTTGATATAATTTTACTATCATAGTAGATTGTACACATCTGGCAGAAGCCTAACTGGGTATAGTTCCTCACGCGTTTACTGTCCTTTGTGTGAAGTAGAATACTGGAATAATTATTCTGATCTAAAGTTCCCATATAAGGGTACAATACAGTACTTCTTCATTATTCAGACATCTTTTCCCATCTAAAGAACTACTGAATGGCACTGTGACATCAGCACACATTATGCCTTCATTATGAAGACGAGAAATCTGATGGCGACAACTTATTAGATTTTTTTTCTCTCTAATTTTTTCCCAGCCATCTCCTCACCCATCATTCTTGATTCCGTCTTGTGACATGTAAGGTAATCAGTCTTCACACCGTTTGTTTGTGGGGTTTTTATTTGACTTTCCAATTTTCTTCAATGCTTTCTGAAGGAGGAAACTTGAATAAGGACTATGGAACTCAAGTTCACCTGTTAACAGACATATAATAATATAACCACTGAAACTGGGTGGAATGTATGTATATAGTATAGATATAGATAAACAGAGATAAATAAATAGGCAAATGGATAGTGAATGTTTTATCAATAGATGTAGACACATTTTATTTACAACATGTGAGATTCAGGACATCGTATGACAGGTCGTAAGCTTGTTACCATGAAAATTTGTACAGTATACCGTGTTCTGAATATACTAATACCCCAGGCTGTGTACCAGACACAAAACCCACTCGATGTAGGACAATTTAATCCCAAACTATGTTGATAAAATGTGGGACAACAATACATAGATTTGATGACTGATTGAGAGATTTGTATCTGAGGGGAGACAAAAACACCACTGGACAAAGACACGAGTTAACGCCAGACAGTTCAGGTGCAGAACAAGGTAGATATACCACCAAACATACTCAGCATACGCAAGACGAAGAATATACTAGAAGTAGATTATATTGGCGACTAACGAGAGGAAGGATGCTGTAGGTGCAGAAGAGAGAGAGAGAGAGAGAGAGAGAGAGAGAGAGAGAGGAAAATGTAGAAGAGTGATGCCAGTAGAAGTTATATGATAAACTAAAGAAGAAAACTCAGAGAGACAGATAAGCAGCATTAAACATTAATCACATTATTCTGGCAAGACAAAATGGGGACGGGAAGGCGAGGAAGATGAAGAAAAGCGGGAAGGAATGGAAAGATGTGATAAACTCCCACATCAAGACCCTGAGTAACGGCAGTCTGGGGAAATTACCGGGGAAGTTTGTGAGTTTTATACAGTGGAAGCCCTGCCAACTCCTGGGAAAAGACGGCTGTGATAAAAGAAAGGAATCCGCTGTAGAAAAATACGTGTTGGAGTGCGTTGTGGTAAGCTCTGAAAACCGGGGCAAAGGGAGGTACAGTGAGGATGTGACGTGTATTTATAGGAAGGGAAATACGGAGGGTGAGGGTTGGATGTGGATGAGAAAGAACGTGAGTGGGTGGAAAATCAAGTTTGGGTGTCAAGGAGCAGGAGTAGGTATGGGGCTGTGGGTGATAGATGGAGAGTGTGGGTGAAACAGTGAGGGAGTTGACAGCCACACAGCACCAGGGAAATTAACTGTGTGAGGAAGGTTGACTGGAGAGAAAAACAAAAAAGCAATGAAGAAAGAGAAGAAGTGAAATGAAGACTGTGAATGAGAAGGAGGGGAGAGAAACAGACAATGAAATGGAGGGAAAGAGAGGGAGAGAGGAGGAAAGAATCAGGCAGTGACTTAGTTGTAGTGTACCAACAAGAATAATACAAGGGTAGGTGGTGTACTCGGGAAAGAGGGAAGCAAAGGGTTAGCCAGTGAGTGGGAGGCAGGCAGTGTCAGAGGAAGATAAGGAGAGAGAGAGAGAGAGAGAGAGAGAGAGAGAGAGAGAGAGAGAGAGAGAGAGAGAGAGAGAGAGAGAGAGAGAGAGAAGAATGACAGGATGGTCAGAAGAAACAGATAGGAAACTGAAAGGGTGGAAGAAAAGCAAGAACAGGCAGCCAGAGAGATGAAAGGAAAAAAGTGGGAGGCAGGAAATTAGTAGATGAGAAAAAAGGAGCAGAAGTAGAAATGATGATGGACGGGAGGAACATGCAAGGAACTATTTAAAAAAAAATGTATATAAAAGGAATATGAATAAGGGGGAAATAAAATATGAAGAAAACAGGAGTTACAGGATAATGGAGAAGAATGCATGAACAAAACACAAAATAAAAAAGAAGCTACAAAGGATAGTAAAGTAGAGAAATGTAAAATGATCTTGAAAACAAAAATCCATGAGACGGAGTGGGAGAGGAAGAAAAATCGGAAGGATGAAGGTTGTGGGCACTGAAATGCGACCTCAGTACATTTCTGCTCCAGCGTCTGGCTTGGTATGTGATATTGATCCACTGGACGACATTCTACTTCGACATTTACAGATATTCATAATTATACATTTCCTTATAACTTTGATCTTATTATTGCTTACCGGAGTCAAAAGTGTTGGCAAGCATGTTGGTCAGTTCTGGATGTTTGTCTGTCTGTCTGCCTGTCTGTTTGTTTGTCTGTTCTCTACAGGTCACAGTTGTGCGCCAATCGTTCTGAAAAATATTCAGAAGGTAGTTACCAAATAACCATGGAAGCCTACTGTCTTTCATCAAAATCGGTCAGAGGCCCTGGGCTGCGTGGGGGATTGAAACCTCTCAATGGCCGTGGCTCCGGAAATCGTTGGGACCCAATGGCTGGCCCAGGTGCCATTTTTTCAGATTTCAGAAATCGATTTTTTTTTTCTTTTACCAAACTGAAGAGAAATGTCTGGCGCACCTGGCAATGCAATTTTCAGCTTCCTAAACCCGTCCTGTGCTTTGCAATGATGCGCGAAAATTTTTGCCTAATGATTTCCTGCACGCCGGTGACAACTAAGCAGACAATCGGATCCGTCCAGCAAGCGCTCTAATGTCCATACGCCGGTGAAAACTAAGCAGAAAGAGGGGGAGGAAAAGAGAGGGGGAAGAAGGGGGAAGAGGGGGAGGAGAGCTAGGAAGTTGGGGTGATCTATTCTGCCAGTGCTCTGCCTATGTCAGGTTCATTTTTTTATGACTGAATATCATGACAAAGTACTAAAATTAGAGAGAGAGAGAGAGAGAGAGAGAGAGGGAGAGAGAGACAGACAGACAGACAGACAGACAGAGACAGAGAGATTAGGATGGCCCAGAAAATTAAAGTTCTTAGAATTTTTGGTACTCAGTTTTTATTTCCTTTATTGGCCCGAGGATATACTTTCGGCAGAATTACAGATCTTTGCAGCTTCATTCAGGATATGCACAAGTGGACCGAAATTATTGATTTTCTGAGAGTCTGGAGGCCAAACCCAGAATTTTGAGTTTTTACTCCCCCAAAATTCCAAAAGTGGCACACCTATTTTTTGTCATCTATGGACCTTAGACAACATCCCCAGGGCAGGTGCCGGCTGAAAATGTGTCCAGAGCTGAGATAGAGCTTGTGTTTCACAAGCTCGTATAGGCACAAATTTGGAGAAAATAAGACATATATGTTACCTCATCTACAGTATGTTACTTTCATTTGTATTTTATTTCTGTTTATCTTTCCAGGAAATCCTTGAGGAATCAAATACTTACCTGGCACTACCTATAAATAACTACCTATAATAAAATACTACCTACTTACCTTCTTGGCATTTCTTCTCTGCCTTGGTGAAAGGTTACATGTTGGGAGCCAAGTAGCGTTAGATGCCCAGAGCATCACTTTTGCATCTGTTCGCGTGATAAGGTTTGTTAGCGTGTCTGTTTACAAAGGTTTTTAAGGCTATGACGTGCCAGTCAATACATCATCAGTGTTCATTATTTTGGAAATTGCTGGGTATGAACAACTGATGGTTGTTGGTTGTAGAGACTGAACTTGATGCCATCCAAGGAAATAGCTGCTATATCATTGATGTTATGGCCTTCGTTCAAGCACTTGGGAAACCAAAGGCTGCCCACACCTTTGGAAATCTCTCAGATATCTTCTGTAATATTGTTCTGGCCAAATTTGATCATGAGCGCAAACGAGTAGATGTCATCTTTGATGCATACAAAGTAGACTCAATCAAAGGAATGACAAGACAAAGCCGATCTGGAAAGATGAGGCAAATCCATCGCATAATTGAGGAAGAGATGTTCCACTACCTTCACAATGGCCAGAATGTATATCCTTGACAGAAAACAAGACCAACCTTGTCAGTTTTCTTACAAATGAACTGCATGATAAGAGCAAACTACTCAAACAGGATCATGAACCCGTCATTGCTGGAGATTTCAAAGATAATGAAGATGTAGTAACCACCTGTCGTGATGCATCCCATTTAAAATCTCACCAAGAAGAAGCAGACACCAGAATGGTGTTACGTGGTGCAGGTGCTGCCAGTTGTGGATCTCAAACAATGATTGTTGATAGCAAGGACACAGATGTTCTTACTCTGTTCATACACTTTGGTGCCAGTCTTCCAAAACAAGTGTGGCTCAAAGTTGGAACTTCAAAAAAGTACCGTTTTATTGCCACACACACACAAGATCAGAGCTACGCTTGGCCTGGACCTATGCAACATTATTCTCAGTTTTCATGCCCTACCTGGGCGTGAAACGACCAGTCAGTTTTGTGGCATAGGGAAGAAAAGTGCCTGGAAGATTTACCAGGAAAACCCACATCTCCTGGATGGCTTTGGTTATGGGCTGCTCTCTCCACATAAACTACAAAATGTTGAGAAATTTGTAGTCAATATATATGCATCAAAGTCTACCCTCACCTCAGCAGATGAACTACGCACTCAGCTGTTCTGCATTAAAGCTGCAGAAAAACTTCCTCCAACATAAGATGCTATGATTCAACACGCCAAGCGAGTACACTACCAGGCTTTGATATGGCACCTTGCACTTGAGGCCAAGCCCTCATTGCCAAGTCCCAAAGAGTATGGTTGGAAAGAAGGAGATGGTGGACACCTTGTATCACTTCTTATGCCCAAGCTTCCAGTCCCTGCTACATGCATTGCACTTGTGAGCTGCAGCTGTAAAACCTCACGTATTTCATCTAATTATTCTTGTAGGAGACACAATTTGTGCTGCACAAGGGACTGCATTCGTTGTAGTGAGGACAATGTGTGCCTCAGTCCTCTTAATCCTTGGGCACAAGATGATGAAGACAGTTATTCAGATGATAAGGAGATCTGATGTATTACTATTGCCTGAATCCTCCTAATACTTGGCACAAGATATGATAAAGACAGTGACTCAGATGATGACATCTGTTGTACTGGTATTGCTGTTAGAGTTGATAAACTGGTTCAACATGAAGATTATGTAATACATGTTTTAATAATTACAGTGTATTGTTGTCAGAGAAAACTTTTGCATAACATGTCAACTGTGCAGCACTTGTTCATCTTGGGGTCTTTATCTTCAGATTATTTTTGAAATATGGCTGCTCATAGTATTCATACGAATAACACCGAAATAAGTGTGTTATTGTTATTTTTGTGTAATCATGAAGATAAAAAACATACTAAAGAGTAAGGAATAAAGTGGGAAACTTTGGAACATACATGAAAACTTGCTATTAGATCCTACATCTACTCCAAAAGCAGTCTTCATCTGGGGAGAAAATATGCTCATTTTACATACATTTAGATAATGGCCTTTACTGGGTCTCAGGACGCAATGCCAGACTGGCACCTGGGTGTTTAGGTATGCTGAGGGTATGGGTAAGACCCGTAGGTGGTCCATTGCTTTTGGAATTTTCGGTGCCCAAAACTCCTTATCTAGGCCACATTTTAAAATTGGCCTCCAGACTATGATGTTTTCTCACTCTAGAAATCAACGTGCTTCTGAAATATAATATATGACAAGGATTTGCTATATTCCGTATCAAGTGGTGTTCATGTCATCCGTAATGTGAGAATAACTTAAGAATAAATGGACAACAAGAACATATTACATGTGAGTAATCTTGTTTGCGTTGGGATACTGACGTCGATTTGTAGCGACTACCCTATGCAGGTACTGTTTTTTATTTTCGCTTTTTGTAAATGAAGAGCTTTAGTCCTGAATGAGTTTCACCGCCACATCGTTCACCAAGTTCATCTCCCATAGAATTTGCCTCGACTGTAGGAAGCGTGGATCGTCATTTCACTGGCTTGGATCTTTGGAGATGAATCCAGAATCCAGTAGCTTGGTTCTAATGAACCAGTTAGTGTTTGTGGATGCCATCTTTTTCAGCTCCAGATATAGAATTTCCTCTTCTGTCACCTTCAGTATCTTTGATGGTTCCTTCTCTTCTTCCTTCCCGTTCATATGCTCAAGGATTTCTTGTTTCTCATCATATGAAACACCATCACTGAGCAGAGCCAGAGCTACTAACTCCTCGCTCAATTACCACAGATGTCGCTGAAAAGCTTTTGTGACTGCGATTCCAACTGCTTTATCTCTCTTTTCCCCATAATAACGAAGCTGTTTGAGGAATGATACATCATTGCTTGGAGGTTCAAACACTTCAGGGGCCTTGAACCACATTTGACCATAGACAAAAACAACAAACAGAGCCATGATGTGAATCAACAATATCTCCTTGGTGGTCAGCTGGAACTGGTGTTAAAACATGAATATGTGGAGACAGTAGAATGTTTCAGACATCCAGCAAGCAAGCATGGTGTACAGGGCAGGGCTGTCCAAAAGCGAATCCTTCTGAGAGGAGTCTCACCCAGGAAAATCACACAGATCTTCATTAGTCGGAGGTAGTCGTCTCTGGGCTGTCTGCTTGAGAGTTTCCATGTAGTAGTCCATAACGTTTTGCACCTATGCAGAATTTTCCTTCAATATTGCACATTATGATATGACTGCTTGTGTTTCCCGTCTTGAAATCGAACTGCTTGATTCAATGCCACTTTTTCTTAAACCATTGGAATAAGAGAACATCTGGACCACTTGACGACCCATGAACTGTTTTTAAGACTTCTTTGAGAATAACCTCCAAGATATGGTGTCTTTAAGGAAAGTATAGGAGATTTCTTCCAAACTGCGCTTCAATCAATTTACAAGCTCCACGAACACGACCCGTGCTGGAGGCAGCTGTATCAAAGCACACAGCAACAGCTCACTCGATGACGTTCCAGTCCTTCAGGGTATCCACTACGGCATTAGCTTACGCCATTCCTGTTCCGGATGATAGTTGTGGAACGCCCAGCAGTTGAACTATTTCTCCTGAAGAAGATATATTCTTCCTCGAGATCAGTATTGATATCAGTTCAGCAGATTAGTTTCCTGTCAGAGATGGAAGGAGCTTACCATCCCAATGGACTACAGTTCTAGTTTTAGCTCCAGAGGCTACGACACCTTCCTTCGTAGCAGCGGTATTTTTTCACAGTATCGGATGCAGGCTTTCCTGTTTGAGGACAGGCTTATGTGTAGCTTCCGTAAGTTCATTTTAAGACCTGCTGCATTAACTGTCACAATGTGAACAGCCTGTCGGTCACTTGTGTTGGTTCTGTCCAAAGCAGCTGCAAGGTGACAGGAAAGTAAATTTTCAGCTTTCTTCCCAGGCTACAGATGAGAGGCTGCAGTTCACGGGGCAGCAACCGTAAAATCTGGATCCATTTCGACTTGAGGATTCTTTTGACATGAAATGTATCCATCATCATCAGAGCTGCTGGCTGACTACAACTGCACGTTACTAGCTCTTCACGCATCGGCATCCTTGCAATTTTCTTATCTTCACTTGCTCTTTTTGACACATTTGCCTTATTATCCTCTTGGCTAGGGCTTTGTCAGGCTGCCCCATGAGAAACTAATGTTCCCCTTCTTAATCATCTAGGAAGACCAGGTCTCTCTTCAGCCGAATCAGTTTTTCGACGTCATGATGCTTGACACTGAACAGAATTTCTTCTGCCGAATCAGTTTTTCGACATCATGATGCTTGACACTGAACAGATTTTCAAGGTTTTTGGTGAACTTCTCCTCCTTCTTCATCTATAGCTGATTCTTCCTGGTAGATCCCTTCTTCAACTTCTCCCACATGATCAGAATTCCATTTAGGGTTCTTTTTATTTTTTGCTCCTCTTGCGTGATCACAGGCAATAAAAGCTCTAGCACTCACTTGAGCTGATCGTTTTCATACTTTGAACAGAATATTGCTTAAGAAATCATAGTTCTGATTAATTTAACCTGAAGGAAGCACTGATTAACAAAAACATAAGATATTGTCGAACTCAGACAAATGAATATAGTTTCATTCATACTGGTACTCTATAACAGCTATATCAACTAAAATGAGAGAGAAAAAAAATTCTATTTAGGCTACATATTTGCTCGCAGCACTTTTGCATGCCATGACAGTACTGTATACTGTATTCATAAAAGGAGATTCAGTCTTCTTGCTTTCCTTTTGGAGAACCGATCCAATATTATGTCTGCATGACGCTGACTCACCACGATTCTCTCTCTCTCTCTCTCTCTCTCTCTCTCTCTCTCTCTCTCTCTCTCTCTCTCTCTCTCTCTAGTGATTTATTTATTTATTTATTTATTTGTAAATATTTATTATTATCATTTTTTTAGCCCCATCCGATTTCAAGACCCTCAACGGGGGGTGGCCGCCTCCTCCGCCCCCCCCCCTTCCCCTTCGCTAAGCCCCTGGTCTCGATAAGGAGGAGGTGTGGTTTAGGGGAAGAGGGGTAGTGTTCAACAGACAGAAAATTAGGGGAAAGACCACGAATGTTCCAGAGATGAAGTGAGTCAGACAGTGGTTTCAAGCATCTCTCTTGGCCGTCACCAGGAGAGGGGTGGATGGTGAGGGCTTTCATGGCTCCTCCGCTCCAACCGGGGACTCCTAGGCTGGGTGTTGAGATGCCATTTTTATAAACTGTTGAGAAAAGGAAGTGTGGTGTGTAATCTGCAGGTAGTTTGGTGTTGGCAATTGGAGGAGAGTTTTTCAGGAGAGTACAGGTATGCTCTCTGTGTTACTGAAACACTGAAAAAGATCAGCAAAGGGGGATGGTCAGAAGTTAGTCCTGACGGCTGATGAAAGAGGAGCTCCAACTCTCCCCATCGTCAGCATTCCATCCACCCTGGGAGTACTGCCCTCTTCAACTGATGCAACAATCTACTTCCTACTCGAATAAACGGCAATTATTTTATAGTAAAATGCATCTAGTTGGCGGTAAAACAGTATCTAAAAATATTCTAAAGGGAAGTGGCCAACGAATCAATACCAAATTCATCAATCATGCATCCCACTGACTGAGAGAGGTTGCACTGTCTGGTTTACAGCAATAGAATAATTGCTTAAAAGTTTCACTAGCAACACAAGCAGAAAAATAAGCAAATGCTAATGTAACAACGCATGTGAAATCTGTAAGAAATGGAATTAACAGTAAAAGTGACAAGAAGCAGCACTGGGAAAGTGCAAAACTCGCACGCACCAATTGATTTAAAGGGTGAATATTTTAATTTACCTAGGGTACCTTCTTCTTGGACAGATGAATCTCAAAATCAGATTACTTCATTCTTGCGTAACCCTTAACATTTCCACCAAGTCATGTCAAAACTGTCTGAGCTGACTTTACCCACTAACCTTGATGTTTGACCATTCCCTGTGACTTTGACCTTTGACCGATTGTCCTCATAATAGAATCTCCTTATCCTTATTCTCAACAAACCTTTCTGCATTTTTTTCGCCATTGGACTTCTTTTTTTAAGTTGGCCTTGCTATGTGACTTTGACCTTTGACCTACTGTTCCTAAAAACAATAGGTCAACCTCCTGGGGCTGCACAACTCATCCACCAAGTTTGATCGAATCAGGTAAAATTTCTTTTAGTTCTTTTCCTCATGCACACAAACACGGCTTGAAATTTGTCCTTGCCCTATGAGCGTGACCTCTGACTGCTTGTTCTCAAAACTGAATCCCTTCATTTTTCAAATACCTTCAACCCGTCCACCAAGTTTGGTTTAGAGCAGATCAAAACTATTTGAATTTATGTTGATCCATGGCCGTGGCCTTTGGCCTGTTCCTGTGATCTTGCCCTTTGATTGCTCTCGAAACTATCCCCTTTCATTCTTTCCATATACTTAACCCTCCCTCAAAATTTGGTCTAAATCGAACAAAAACTTCACAAGTTGTTCTTGCCATTTGACTTTCACCTTTGGCATACTTTATTGTCCCCCAAAACAACAGATTTACTCCTTGATTGACTCTCAGCCTTTGCACCAAACTTCCTTGCACTTGGGCTAAAACTATCTTAATTATTTTACTAACAGCCTCACACATGAGTCGAATTTTAACCTTGCCCTATGACCTCATCTTAGGGCCAAGAGTTTTGAAAATTGAATGACTTTTTGTTTACACTCAACTGTTCCCCCAGGGTTGGTTTAAATTGAATACGAACCTTTTAAGTTCTTGCCAAGGCAACGTTTGACATACCTGTCACCTTGAACCTTGACATATTGTTGTTGTTGTTGTTTTATCAATAGGTTTATTTATTTGCTGTCTTTCAGCCCTTCCAGCATGTTCAGCTAAAGTCCAGTAAAAGTGAGTTCTTTGTTAACACACCCATAGACACACAAACACGTACATACACACGCGGTGCAGAACGTAACACCCGTTCTCTCTAAAATGAACACGAGTGTATTAATTGCCGTTACTGAGCACGATTTTTTATTAGTTTTGATTTTTATGCATGTGAGTGATACGCTAACAGCAACATAATAGTTGATGGATTACTCACCAGACTGTATGAAAAACAAACAAACAAACAAAAAAAACATTGTACAGCTCGGAAAATGGCTGGAAGTCGATGATATTTTGTTTAATAAATATGTATGCAAAAAAAAAAAAAAAAGTAATTTTAAAAAATCGTAATGCTGTACTAAAAATTTGTGATGCTGCATCATGGACTAAATGAAAGGAAGACATTGTGAGTTTTGTGTCATAAATGCACGAAAAATATGTTTATACAAATCACAACCATTCACGATTAGTATTCTTCAAAAATATATATTTTAGGATGACGTAGTTGGGAATCAACTGGAAAACTAGGCTTGTGCGCAGTTTCTGTATATAGGGAATCGAGGAACCTACTGGTGAAGATATTTTAAACACGGCATGGAAGGCTAACTTATCATATTACTCAGTTAATACTATATTATGAGAATTTTGCTTTTTTTGTTTTTTGTTTTTTTACTTCCTACTGCATACCTCATATTATTCTGATAGTACTGAGCAATTTGATAAGCAATGTACAAGCGGCCATTTAAAACGCTTACATGTGCAGTTTCCATTCACTCGACACACCCATTCCCGCCTCCATCCGAGGCTGCACTGATGCTAACGACAAGCCAGCTTATAGGCAGTAGTCTATATCCTTCCTTTCCTCAGAATAATTAAAATTTTTCGATTAAAGGGAATGCAAATAATGCCTAGTTCTTATTCCTTCTAAGAGTCATGGACTGGCTGAATATCTTGTTACATTATCATTGTTAAAATTGTTACCATTTTATTGTCATTTCCTCATGAAATATGCTGAGCGTTTAGGACGCCCTGTGAATCTAACAGCCATAGGGACATCATACACACACACTTATGAAGCAGTCCGACCGCAGATTTCCGTTCAGCATATTATTTTTACACCACATGATGAGTTTGATTTTCTTAGGATGATCAGCCCTCCATTTTCTACTTTTACTAAAATTCTAAACTAATTCAACTTGTCGTGACCTACAGATTAACCTAAACGACTAACAAACTAATCTAACCTGAGACTAAGAAAGCATACCTAAACTACCCTAGACTCTCCTGGATAAGAAAATGCTCAAAATGGTACACACGACGGAAGTCAGCTCACGGGTCTATTCGGTACCAGATCTTTGGTGGGTACTCTGATCTCTTTCAGTGTTCCATCAGTCATCCGATACCATATTACACCACCAGCTTCCTATAGAGTGGACCCACGCCCTTTCATGTTCCATTATATTCTCTCCGATTAGGTCTACTCATATACCTTTCCTCACAGTCCATCTCCTCTGTAAGTAATCCCTCCCCTTCGATCCTTCTACCTCTTATCCCACTCAAATCCCCTCTTTATGCCTTGCTGTCTTGATCTCCCATCCTCTGCTCTCTTTCATGTTTCTGGACGTTTCCATTGAACAGCAGCCTCCGCCTCCATTTCCTCCTTCCATCACTAATTACTAAGACTTTCCACCTATTCTCCTGCTATCTCTTCTTCCATTCTCACCGCCATTCTTCCTTAACTACCGTTTCTCGTCAAAAAGTCTTTATCCTTTTCTCATCCAGTATTATCTCTCTCCATTTTTCTAAGACCAACCATCACCTCCCTTCATACTTGCATTTTTCTCTCAAGTAACCCATTTACGAACCTTTCTCAGTGCCCATTCTGAATACTCCGTCCAATTCACACCTTTCCCCTCATCCAGGAATTTCGCTTATCCCGATTCCCACCTTCACCCACCTCCCTTCCTATTGCCTCTGATTCCCCCACCTCCCTCCTCTCCTCCACCCTCACCTTGCAGGTCTGGAGGTGGCAGCGTGAGGCTCTCATCAGCGCTCTTTATCAGGCTCCGACAGCGTCTCTCTCTCTCTCTCTCTCTCTCAAGCCATTTAAGTAATTACAAACATGTTTCCATCGCCGAAGCAATAATCTGGTGCTTGTTGATATTTTCGCTCTCAGCCCCGCACCGCCAATTACTGTCTGTGCAATGGGTTCGGCCACAACAAATTACCTTGGTGAACACACTGGCAGGTAATGTTGGCTGCCTTGTGTGATGGTGATGGTGGTTGTGGTGGTGGTGGCGGGGGTGAGAGTTATTCATAGGTGATACGGGCCTCACCTTAAGAAACGACTCCTTTCTCTGATGCATTTTATCTGCCATCTTTCTTTAACCCGTCACGTCCCGAGGTTTTCCGCACCTCCGACATCCCCCAGTCCCGAGGTATTTTCGAATTTTTTTTTTTTTGGCTAAAACCTTCGCTTTTGGTGAGAAACATCGAAAATTCATAGAGAAATCACTCACCTGAGGTTTAAAGTGCCCAATCCAGGTAGGAGTTCCTCCTTACCTGAGTGGGTTTTCTAACTTGCTGGCACCAAAGAAAACGAGTTCTATGGGAGGGTAACTATTTTATCCACTCATAAACGGTATTTATTTATTTACTTGGTACGAATGTATATGTAGTATGACAGTATATTGGTTTTCAAGCAGTAATAAAGGCATTATAAGCATTGTTTCACTCACTAACTAATCACCATACCTGACCTATTTTTGCCACACTACCTGATCATTATTTCTGGCTGTTTCTTCTTCTAATGCTATGTAAACATTGTCCTCCACATTGTCATCGATTGGGGAATCACTCTGGCCCTGAATAACTTTACTAGCCAGGTCACTGGTAACAGGTCCTTTGCCAAGACAATGGTGTGAGGGGGGGAGGGGGGAGGTTATGCAGTGTAAGGCATTGTCCCTGCTTGGTATCTTGTACAGGAATAGAGGAAGGTGTCCCGTGTATACATACGAAAAATCACGTGCGAAAATTGAAAATTGTGCAAATTAGGTACCTTGCAATTGCACGACGTACTGGTACGTTGCCGGGACTGGCAAATGCAAATCGTGGTGACGTACCCATACGTCGTCGGGACGGGGCGGGTTAAGCAAACTTTATTCAATCATAGTCTGATTTTGCCAGCTGTGTAGCAAGCATCCTAATCACTTGTTATTATCTTTTGCACCCATCGTCTAGCACTAATTATCTTTATTTTTTCAAACTAACCCGTTTATCGTGTTCTATTAAACAGCGATCTATAACGTGGTCAACAGATAATTCAGGAAAACGAACTAGATAAGATAGGAAATGCTAGGTACATTTTTTATAAACTAAACATTTTCTAAGGACTCAACAGAGACAAGTGGGCAGCGATCATGAATAATGACGTTTTTTTGTACATTGTTGGCGATATGTGCCCTGACACATGAACATCCAAAACCTGTGATAAGGTATTACGATTCCGAGGTCGTTACCGAAAGGCGATCGTATATTGTAGTCACATTATGGGATGGGCTACACACACGCATGATCGCACGCACGACACACTCCCGGTAGAACCTGACAAGAACCACATCTTGTGTATATACTGTATTTACAAGGATTAGCCACAACTGTAAAATTCCGAGCCTGTCAGTGGCAGTGGGTAAAGGGGATTCCCCATCCATCACCTGTTGAAATCAGTAAGTCAATAGGGCCAAGAAAAAAATAACAGCGTTATTGTGGGAGGAGAAGTTGGTCTGAGGGAACACTGACTGAAAAATTACATTGTGATAAGAAAGTGAGACGTGTAAGGAATTGTGGTGGATGTGAATATTGCGGTAGGTGAGAAACTATTAATGAGGTATGGGGCTAAGTTTAAGTAAATGTGGATATTATGAAGCTTATATGTGGTTAGGCTGATGAGGCGAAGAGGTGCCTGAGTGGGTGTAGGTGCTGTGTGAGACTGGGCGTCCTGTGATCTATGTAAGTCGTCACGTGAGTCTGAGAACCGAGATGAGTGCTGACGTCACAGCGAATAAATACACTGTATTGAATGCAATGGGTGTAGTCAGTCTCATGGATAGAGTGACTGGTCTTCTTCCTTAGAATATAAGTGTGGGGTTTAGTGGTAGAAGAAATCTTTGTGTCTGCACTTAATGGTGTACAGTCATAAGAAAAACTATCGTTACCCTTCAGAGCTATGCACTATGACACAACGACGAAGTGTTGTGGAATGACGGGACAGGAAAGTTTGTACCTCAAACCCATCCATGTCGGATATGTGAGACACAGATATTACAATTTGTGTTAGAGGTAATAAAAGCTAATTAGATCATTTGGCCTCTGTGCATAGAGACAATACTTTTTATTATCCGTCACCGAAGTCATTAAATAAAAATATAACCGAACGGTCTGAAGTCGGCAACACAAATGCAGACGGGCAATGAGTATGTGCACCCATGCCAGACGTATGATAGAACTTCAGCCGATACAAGCCAACTTAGTAAATTTCAGTATACTGTAATAATGATATGTATTGCTTTCTACATATAATAAATGTTGAGTAGAAGGAAAATAATAATACATGTCCAGTTTCATTGCTTTAATATTTTGTATACCCACCCCCTGCTTTCAAAACAGCCTCTAGTCATCTGAAGCATCCAACTGAAGCATTTAACCACCAATCTAAAATAAACAAATGAACTCGTGCACCCCTGCTAGACTATCGTTAAAAACACACACACACACACACAGTCGATGCCTATAGATTTAATACCACTCAAACTAATTTATTTGTTGTATTCTATAGATAATAAATGTTGAACAGTAGGAAATATTAAACCTGCCGAGTTTCATTATTAATTCCCGGCGGGTCGCTCAGGGTAACGCAAACACGTCCTATATATTTCCTCACCAGGTGGCTCATTTTTGCTCATTATTTCAACTCTTGTAATGGGATTGTGATATGGCAACACTAGATAGGGGAGGGGCGAACAACAAGGACCCGCCCACATAGCCCAGCGAACGTTCGTTTAGCATCGAGCAGTCCTGGGGGTAACGATACTTTTTCTTATGACTGTACTTGAGGGCAGGCACCATAATTTAGCATATATTTGGTGCAAATATTAGCATACACAGATGTAAAGTAATTTTAGCCTGTGGTGCTTATATACAACATGTTAATCAGCGGGAGACAAAGGCTAGATCATGTCCATCCATTAACACAAAGAAGGAAACAGAAAATCGGATGACATCAATAGAGTCAATACTTAACAGTGGGAAATTTCAACTGAGCCGCTGGGAAACAGACGGGAACAAGCCAGTCCACCCACAGACCAGCGTAGTGCAACAAAATGGGATTCAGCAAGAGATAATCGATAATGAATCAAGCAGAGCAAAGTCAGAGCAGAAACAGTACCCGAGTGTAACAGAGCCAAAGGTGAAGAAAACAGAATCAGACAAGAACAATATTAAAAAAAAAAAAAAAAAACATTCAAAAAGGGCAGCGCATGCGTTCTACATTTGGCCAGGGGCCGGGCAGCATATTTTCTTTCTGTGTACCCATGTGTTTGTCTCAATACCACAGCCAGCCACCTCTGCCAAGCAACCCTATTTTTTTTTTTTTTTTTTTTTATGTGACCGACTCTGGGCATAGGCTTCACAGCCTGCTTTCAAGGCCCAGTAGTCCTCCTATGTACCGCATACCTCTACAAGTCACCACTTCGGCGCTAACACCCACCGTCCATACTGAATCCATGCTAGGGCTGTCTCATACAGGACTGGTGTATTAGCGTTTTTTTTTTTTTTTTTACAACATGTCGACGGGCCTTCTGGTAGATCAGTAAAGTCTGATTTTTCTGAAATTCAAATCCTTAAACTGTTCCCTGCCTCAGCGGGATTTGAACCCGGGTCCGTCAGGACTGCAGGCCAACTCTCTACCGATTGAGCTAGATTAGGTTAAAAGTAGTTAATTTTGCCTAGGAAACACATTGAGCATGTTTTCGGGAAAAAACTATGGTAGTTTTGAACGACGGGGCGAGCGTCGTTCCCTTGGCCGAAGGTTCCCGGTGGTGAGACGAATAAGCATACAGAACGGAACTATGCGGCCGGGCATTTGATTTTGCCCCGTTCCTTTAACCATCAGCCAGTTCCTATAAAAATGAAACTACTTCATTTCTGACCAAATCTTCCACCAAGCTTGATGCAAGTCGAATCATACCTCTCTCAGTTGACCTTACCCAATGTCCTTGATCTTTGACTTATTGTTAACAAAGTAGAATCTCACCATCCTTGGCTGATCCTTAGTCATTCCATTAGTTTGGGTTCAAATCGAATAAAAACTGATTGAATTCGTGGGCATAGAGTCTAGCATTTGGTCTTGCTTTGTCACCTGGAAGTTTGACTTCACCCTTGGCTATTCATGAAATCAACCCCCAAGTTTGGTACAAATCAACAACAACAACAACAAAAGTTCACATTGCTATGCGATCTTCACCTTTTCACTACTGCTCAATAATACAATCTGCCCCTCAGGCGATCCCTCTGCTGACCCTCAACCCTTCCACTAACGCCGGTCCAATCAGTTAAAAACTGCATTAGTCACATGAATCTTGCTATTAATGATTACACGGGCGTTCCTGTTCGATCATCGTCTACTAAAGTAGTCCAACCACACTGCCTCCTGTGCTTATGGGCCGTGTGCTACCGAGAGTGAGTAGGCACTGTCTCGGCAAATCAGAGACCAGGAAATTAAAGAAACTGAAATCCATGAAGATCTACTGTATATGTACAGTGTATGAAGCCTCGCAGACGACTACAAACTTGGTAACTTCAATCAATCAATCAATCATTTCCTGTGGCACCCTCGGGGATGCATAGGGCCTCGATGAACTCACACCACCACATCCTATCTTGTGCTAACTCCTCAAGATCTCTCCAACACTCATGTCCAGCTTCCCGTCTCATTGTCCTCACCCACGTCTCTTTTGGCCTTCCTCTACCTCTCCTACCAAGTGCCACCCACCCTGGTGTACCTCGTACTATTCCCTGTCTCCTATACACATGTCCTAGCCACTTCCATCGTGAGAATCTAACATATTCATCGATCGGCTGCACTCCCGTTATTTCTCTAATTCTACTATTTGGTATCCTTTCCCACCACTTAACTCCTAATATTCTTCTAAGTGCTTTATTTTCAAACACCAAGAATTTATTTTCCATAGTCACTGTGCTGTACCAAGACTCGTGTCCATAAATTAAAATACTCCTAACCATTACCTTATAAAGTTTGATTTTTGTATGCACAGAGAAATTGTTATTATTCCAAATATTTTTAAGCATTCCCATTGCCTGATTAGCCTTCTTTAACCTTTCCTCGAATTCAAAGTTCAAAGAACCATCCTTGGCTAAATAAGTACCTAAATATTTAAACCTATCAACTTGCTTTACAACCTTACCTCCAATTACACATTCCTGCGCATTTTCCATATTCATATTGATTATTTCAGTTTTTCCACAATTAATAACCAAACCCACCTTGCGACCTTCACTCACCAAACAGTCCAACACTCTCTGCATCTCTTCTGGCCCATCACAAATCAAAACTATATCATCTGCATAATCTAAATCCAAAAGTTTCCTGTTCTCTCCCCAATGTATGCCTGCACCGGTTTCTGTTGCAACGCGTTTCATAATGTAATCAATGACCAATATAATAGTAAAGGCGATAGAACACCACCTTGAATTACTCCAGACTTGACTTCAAACGAATCACTCAGACAACCATCAACCATCACTTTACAAAATGTGTCCTCATGCATGTTCATAATGACCCTCACAAACTCCTCTGGTATTTCATAATGTCTTATGATCTTCCCCATAGTCTCTCTCGAAACACTATCAAAAGCCTTTTCAAAATCAACAAAACAAAGACTTAACGGTACTCTCATTTCATTAACTTGCTGCATCAAATGCCTAACTATAAAGATCTGATCATTGCAACCACGTCCCTTTCTAAAACCAGCCTGTTCATCCCTCAGAATACCCTCAACCACCGGCTCCAACCTATTTAACAACACTCTACTGAAAACTTTCAAAGCTATTGGTGACAAAGAGATTCCCCTCCAATTACCACATTCACTCAGGTCTCCCTTCTTCGGAACTTTAACAATTACACCATTCTTCCAAACTGATGGTAGTAACCCCGTCACCCATATCTTATTGAATAGCTTGGTCAAGATCATTATTAATCTATCCCCCTCCACTTTAAACATTTCCGGAAATAAACCATCCTCCCCTGGTGCCTTATTATTCTTTAACTGTTTTACTGCTTTCTCCACTTCTGCAAGCCTCAACTCTCCTGTTTCTATATTTAAATCTTCCTGAGCAGACGGTATATCCTCTTCTGGTGGTATTGGTCTATTAAGAACTGTCTCAAAATGCTCTTTCCATCTATTTTTAATATCTCCATCTTTGGTCAATAAATTTCCTTCCCTGTCTCTAACTGGTATTTCCTTGCGTTTACCTGCATTACCACTCAGTTCTCTAATCGATTCATATGCTATTCTTTGACTCTGTCCATCATTTTTGTTTATTAAGATTCAGTCTCTGCAACCTTTTCATCCACACATCTTCTTTTATCTCTCCTAGCTAACCTTCTTACTTCTGAATTCAAACTCCAGTACGCAGCTCTTGGTAATTCAATCTCTCGTTCATCAACGCATTGCATCTCACTCCTCAATTTAGCCCACCTCTCTTTTTTATCATATCCCACGTTTCCTCTGATATCCATTTCTTTCTCCTGAAGCTATGTCTCCTTCCAATCGTACATTCAGCAGTCTCATGCAAAACTTTATTCACATCCTCCCACATCTCATCTACACTTCTCTCCCCCTCTTCCAACGTTTCCAACACCAAAAACCTATTTCTGCATTCTAATCTGAATTCCTCCTTTTCTTCTCCTTCCCTTCTAAGCTTAACAATATCGTATCTACCAACACCAGATTTTCCCTCCTTCTGATTTTTAAGTTTAAACCTTATTTTTGCAATGCTGAGTTGATGGTCACTACCAATATCCGCTCCCCGTTTAACATGAACATCTAGCAGAGAACTTCTATGCCTCCTACTGATAGCAATGTGATCAATCTGATTTTTATATTTTCCACATGGCGACACCCAAGTTGTCTTGTGTATATTGCAATGCTGAAAGAGTGTGCCCCCGATGACTAAGTCATTTGCTAGACAGAAGCTTCCAAACCTCACTCCGTTTTCACTCATCCTACCACCAACTCCCATCTTACCCATACATGCCTCAAATCCCTCATTTAAACAGCCCATTACTGCATTAAAGTCTCCAATGCAGATCAAAACATCATGTCTAGGTACCCTTCCTACTCCTTCTTGCAACTTTTCATAAAATGTGTCTTTCCTTTCATCGAGTGCATCATTAGTAGGTGCATAACACACAAACAGACTGATGTTGCCATGATTTGATTTAAACCGTGCGTATAACAATCGCTCATCTATAGGATCCCACTCACATAAAGCCTTATTTGCCTTACAACCCAGCAACAATCCTACTCCCTGATAATGCATTCCGTCCTGTCGACCAGATATCAATAAACGTATACCATCCTCCAAATCCAACTTATCGACTTCAGTTAATCTAGTTTCTGTCAGAGCACAAATATCAAGTCCGTAATTTTGAAAAACCTTCATTAACTCATCGATTTTACCGTCATGATTTAGCGTTCTCACATTCCAGTTACCAATTTTAATTGTATTTTTTGCATTGACAAAGGAATTAGATTGTAGTTGAGGCAACCGCGAGATTCTTAGCATCCCCTGCCCATTTAAGGGCTGCACGGGACTGGGGGCCATTATTGTTCTTTCAGAGTCCATCAAGGTTTCTTTGGCTAACTTCCTGAACACCTCGCCATTGTGTTGCAGTCGCAGTAGGCAGCTAACTTGCCTGATTGCCCACACCCGAAAGACCCAGCTATGCTGTAGCCAGTCACGTGCCGGCATGCTTCCCAGCCATTTCACTCTCAAGGAGTTCCTCTGCCTGAGAAAGCAACCCACCCCCCTGCTCCCGAGGGCTTTTGATCTGTGTAGGTAGAGGGCGATCACTCTCTCACTAGCCATATACAGTGTATATACAGTGTATAGGCTACAACTTAGTGATTGAATTAGAACACAGTAGTTGGGATATTGTAGGTTTGAGTGTGATCCGCAGGAAAAAAAAAAAAAAAAAGAGGAAGTTTATTCAGGTCAAAGACAGCAATCACCTATTTTCCTACAGAGGAGAGCAAAATGAGAGTTAGTGGTGTATGATATTTAATTAACAGAAATATTACATAAAACATTGTTTAATTCAGCAGTGAATATGAGAGTAGCTTGGATGGTAATTAGACTAGACAAAACATTCACCCTGATAATAATGCAAGTACAGTATATGCACAGACTTCTCAAAGCTCAGTTGAAAAAATAGAAACATTCTATGACGACATCTCTCAGTTTATGGAAGAAGGAAAGACCACATATATTATACTCATGGGTGACTTCAATGCAAATGTTGGCAAATCGAAAAATGGAGAAGCATGTATGGGAAAATTAGGAGTGGGAGAAGGGAATGAGAGAGGTGAAATGGTGGTAAATTTTGCTGAAATGTATAACATGAGAATAATGAACACATTCTTCCACAAAACAGCAGGGAGGAAATGGACCTGGACAACTCCTAATGGAAAAACAAAGACTGAAATCGAATTCATTATAGCAGATAAGGATAACACGATCATAAATGTCACAGTTATCAACAAAGTAAATAAACGAAGTGACAACAGAATGGTGGGTTGCACAGCAAGATTCAATTTCAGAAGTGAAAGAACGAAGATGATAACAAATAAAATATGCACGATAAAAGTAAACAGAAACAAAGCAGCATTTCAGTTAGAAATAAAGAACAGATTTAAGCTCTAAGTTATGCTGAGTGTGACACTGCTGAGTTGAATGATAGTCTAACAAAAGTGCTAAAAGAATCAGCCGAGGTAGCAAGGAAAGCTATACAACCAAACCTACAAGTACTCAGAAAAGATCCTCGAGCTTATGAAAAGAAAGAAAATGAAAGTAAAAACAAAGATGAAACAGAAAGAGCAGAGTTAAATACAGTAAGCTTATCAACAAGAGACAGAGAAGAGAAAAGAAAGATAAATTTGGGTTAGATCAAAGAAACCATCAAAAAAGGAAAATGTCTGAAATAGCTCCGAAGTAAAATGGAACTAGGAAAGAGACAAATTATACCACTGAAAGACAAAAATCGTGAGGTTATTAAATGCGGAGATAGAATAGTGAAGAGGGTTGAAGAATTTTACAAAGAACTGTATGCATCAAAAACAGTAGTACCAATAGCCAAGTTTCAGTTGACACAAAAGAAATACCTGAGGTAACACCCGACGAACTAAATATTTCTCTTAACAGCATGAAAAGAGTGAAGGTCCGAGGAGATGGAATAGTAGCGGATTTACTGACGGACACGGTAGTAGAAGTACGAAACAGGCTCGCCCACTTATTTACTCGGTATAAAAAAAAAGAAGATTTTTCCCTAAATGTGGTGTAATGCAATAGTTAATGTAATAACTGTCGACCCATAAGCTTATTACCAGTTATTTACAAGCTCTTCACTGAAGTCCTAACGAACAGACTACCAACAAATTTGGAAGGAAACCAACCTTGTGAACTGGCAGGATTCCAAAGCGGGTATTCGACTACTGATCAACTACACACAATGAATCAAGTATTGAGAAAACTACAGAATATAACAAACCACTCCTTTGGTACTGGTGATTACGAAAAGGCTTTCGACTCAGTGGAGCACAGAGCAATTACAACTTCATTGAGAGAACATTGTAAAACCGCTCGAAAACATATATAAAAAGGAAGCTGCTATACTTAAATTACATTAAGAAGCGGAAAAAAATAAGTTTGGGAAAGGCGTGCGTCAGGGACATATAGTTTCAACAAAACTTTTTACAGTATGCATGTAAAGTATTTTAAGAAAGCTAGACTGGGAAAACAAAGGAGTAAACATAGATGGAAAAACCTAAACCATTTACAATTTGCAGATGACATTGTCCTAATCTCAGAAACAGCAGAGACACTGCAAGAAATGTTTAATGACCTAAACAGAGAAAGTTTCAAAGTAGGGCTATTGATGAACCGGAGTAAACTAATGTTTCATCCAGATAGCATACACAAAAGAGCGTCACCAGAATAAGTGTAGAAATTCTTGAAGAGGTCGTGGATGTCACGGGGTTTTTAAAATAAAGGCTAATATTATTTAATTGATAATAATATTCAATAATATTGCAGAGCAGGGACAATGATTGTCTTACTAAATCAAGCAACGATTACTTTACGCTGGCTTGCCTCGCACGATTCTCTAAGAATGAGAATTTATAAACTTTCTCAACAGTACACAGCAGAGACTAATTACTCAATTGCTGTTTATTAGTACTGTTAGCCTCTGGAGAAGTTACTTCACCCCTGACAATAATTAACTAATAATAATAATAGTATCAGGTTCTTGCTGATGCTTAACTCCTAGGAGGCACAACGGATTTTTAAACTTAATACAAGACTAGCCTAAGTACCAGTTATGAATAGCAAACGTTTATGCAAGCTATGAGCTATATGGGAAATAAGCTTAATTATGAAGAAATGAAACAAGAGCTAAATTCTTACGCCTAGGAAAAACACCTTAACTAAACTCTTAAGACTAGGAAAACGAAAAGAAATACTGGTCAATGAATGCTGTGTATCACCCAAAGAAGGGTGGGAGCACTGGAGAACTGTAGTCTAGTGGAGCTTGGGTTGACCTCTCACACTGCTGGAGCACAGAACCTCTCTCCGTCAAAGCAAACACTGGACTGAGTAAGTCGTGGGAAAGAAAAGAGGAGCACTAGGCCGCATTTTTTTAATGGTCGAGTGAGCGAAACGCGCCCAAAACAAATCGCTCAGAGGAAGCGCTAGTGTCTCACACAAAGACGATCACGCATGACAATGAAAAATTTATTTGACAAAGCTTCTGTCCGAATGAGCGGTTAACTGAACGATAAACTGGGATTCCACTTGAGTTCGCGGTTTCCCACAAAAGCCAATGTCACTAGCCGACTCGTGACATTACGCCCCATCAAAATCAAATCTTTTTTCCTTCAGAAAAAGGATTTCAATATGCATACATATAAATCCTAGCTCAGTCACACAAGATTCACACTGTGGTGTGTGTGCTATCCTGCTACAGGAGAAAGTTGCAGTCGCCAGTGAGCGAAAAAAAACTCGTATTTACGTTAATAGAAGCAAGCTTGAGGGAAAAACTCCGTGATGACAGTGAAAATCCTGTACTCAGGTCAAACTGAGCAAAAAGTCGCTACATTTACACTGACAACTAATTGTTGTGTAGCGTGATGTATGTAATACATGGTGTAGGTGTAACAGTTGTGGTGTAACTGTACCTACGTGTAAAATGACACAGTAAATATTAATAATATGGTGACGACGAAGACAGAGGAGAAGAGGCGGCAGCGTGCGGCAGACGATCAGCTGGCCCGCACAGCAAAACTGCTACGCCCATTGCTGTACCTGCAAAATCAATTGAGGTGGAGCATCAAAAATGTCAATGAGACAAAAATTTTATTATGTTACAATTACTCTCTCTGCCTAGCAGTCAGTGCTACGACGTACATTCGAGGTCGCCATTATCCCCCTTAACCTACAGTACTTATATTAATATTGGGGAGCTGAGAATCCTTGTGCAAACTCGGGTCTTCCATATCCTCAAGTCACCTCTGCGGAGTTCTCTCTCGAACTTCCCCCTTAATCTACAGTACTTACATTAGTATCGGGGAGCTGAGAATCCTTGTGCAAACTCGGGTCTTCCATAGCCTCGAGTCGCCTCTATGGAGTTCTCTCTCGAACTTTCCCCTTAACCTACAATACTTATATTAGTATCGGGGAGCTGAGAATCCTTGTGCAAACTCGGGTCTTCCATAGCATTGAGTCGCTTCTGCAGAGTTCTCTCTCGAACTTCCCCCTTAACTTACAGTACATAATATGTATGTACAGGCCCTGGACATACTGTGTCCTGTGGGGCCAATGGGCGAGACGTCAGGTCTGCACCCACTTCACCACTATCCTGTCTCTCAACTGTCTCAGAGATTACAGGTGTGGTTATGAACGGCACAGGAAGGACATGTCCCTGATTAGTGGTGTTACTTTGACACACACTGCAGGAACGGACAAAACTATCTATGTCTCGTCCCATCCCTGGCCAGAAAAAGTCAGCTTGGATACGGCCCTGGGTCTTCCTTTTGCCCATGTGACCTCCTGAGGCTGAGCAATGACCCCATTGTAACACTGCTAGGCAGTACTTGGCGGGAACGACAAACTGCAGTCGAACCTCGCCCTCGGGTATTCGTGACTCACGGTAGAGCAGTCCTTGTTTGCGAAGGAACTTGGCTCGACCTCCCCGTGAATACTTAATCAATCGACCCTTTTGTTTGTTCTGCACGGTAGCAAGTGTCGGGTCAGAATGTTGTTCTTGTACAACAAGTTGACTACACATCAGATCTTGCGGCGATTCAATGATCACTGGGGTGACACAGTCTGGAGCCTCAGCCATGGCTCGTGTTACTGCAGCAGCCGAAGTCTGAGTAGCATCATGTTCGGTGCAACTATCCTTGACACCGGAAATGTTGCCAATTATAAGGTCAAATAAAGGTTCTGGCATGACAACTGCAAATGTCGTACCAGTATAAAATGGAGATGCCACTTGGATACATGCCTCAGGGAACAATCTCACTGATCCATGAATAAGGTTTGCATGGATCTGTCGACCTGTGTACTGCTCAGGCCGAACTAAACTCTGCTTGACAGAGCAACCTGAGGAACCATTATCTCTCAGGACCTTCACAGGAATGCCTCCCACAAACCCTGGCTGAACAAGGAAGGTACTGTCACCTGTGGGAGGGCCTGTGGAGGAAGCAGCTAGCCTTTCATGAGGCTGCTGAATTGATGCGGCAAACATTGTGCCTTGAGAATTATATTGGGAAGATGGAACATTGGCCATCTGTGGAGGTGGGTTCACTGTCAGTGTGGGACTAGTGAACTGTGGGGAAGTACCCATACTGGTAGGGACGTGACCACCGTGCTGCTGCTGAGGAATGAAGGCTGCGTTTGCTTCCTGCCTCTTTTGAGCTGGTGGTGAAAAGTTTGTCCCGACGGTCGGTTGCGTGGCTGATACTGCTGCTGGTTAGGGTACTTGTTGTACCTCTTCCACTCAGGTTTCTGAGTGTTTTGCCCCTGGTCCTTCCACTGCGGTTTTGGACCTTGGCCATCATTCTGAGAATGGCCTTGTTGGTGGGGTTCAGTCTGAGATGGCTTCCCAGACTTAGCAGTATCTTTTCTGCTCCAGGTGTTTTGCTTACGAGTTTGATACCCGTATGCAGTGAAATACGCGTCAGCCTTTTCTGCCATTTGGCTGGCATCTTTCACCTGGCAGATCTTAAGCTGTGCTATGAGCTCAGCAGGCCACGACCTCTCTAGCTGTGTACGCAGCATAAGGTCAATTATCCCCTCACACGTGGAAGGAGTTTCATCTTTCTCCATCCACTCACCTAAGTAAGCAGTGAGACGATCAAGGAACTGAACAGCTGTCTCCTTGTCTTGGAGACAAGCTCGCATGAACTGAACTTTGGCGTCGTCTACTGTGAGACCATACGCCTTAATGAGTGCAGCTTTCATCATCTCATACGTGAGATTGTCTCCACGAATTCTGTGGAGAATATCGAGGGCAGGGCCCTCAAATAAACTAAGAAATTGGAGCCGCTTAGCTGCCTCATCCAGTTGATAAATGTCTACCATGTCCTCAAAACGAGCTATGTACGGCTCGATTCGCTCGCCTTCCTTGTATGAAGGAAGCTTGATGCGTGAGGTCACCAGGACATGTGTAGGAAGAGCGCTAGTGGAGCTTGGGTTGGCTGCAGCAGATGTGCCTGAAGCCAAGGAATCTCGCTTGAGCTTCAAAACCTCAAGCTCATGTTTTTCTCGTGCCTCACGTTCGGCACGTTCATATTCACGTTGTTCCCGCTCGTATTCCCGTTGTTCTCGCTCGTATTCGCGCTCCTTTTCGCGTTCCTCACGCCGTTCTCGCTCTTATTCGCGCTGAATCTTACGCTCTTCACGAGCATCATTGTCGCGCTGCTGGTCCATATTATGCCGTGAGAGTATGTACTGTTTAATTTCAGTTGGGTCTGTAAGACCCATTTCTTTGGCTTCCTGTAAAAATACAGTGGTAGCCATGTCGCTAATTTATTGAGCAAGCCAAAACTAAGTACTGACTGCTGCTTCACAAACGAATACTAATAAGCACAAGTAAAGAATACAGACACAAGCTAGTGGTGACCAGTCTTATCTAGTTAACTGGCAAAGAATAAATCAAAAATGTAAATGACTGGGAAGACTCAATAATAAACACAATGGGTACGGCGACTTCCCAGGAGCGAATAAAATCGTCTGGCGTTACCAAGAATAAACTAGAGTTAAGTACTCTATGGATTGATAAAGCAAAAATTCACTTGCTAAATTAACGGTAACCACTAGTAAATTTGTGCCTATAAACTTTAATGATAAATACCTAAATATGAACGAGTGAGCACTATCTCGTGAGTAGCTTTAGAGCTAGGAGTTAATATCCTGGAATGAGGTCGCCAATTGTCACGGGGTTTTTAAAATAAATGCTAATATTATTTAATTGATAATAATATTCATTAATATTGCAGAGCAGGGACAATGATTGTCTTACTAAATCAAGCAACGATTACTTTACGCTGGCTTGCCTCGCACGATTCTCTAAGAATGAGAATTTATAAACTTTCTCAACAGTACACAGCAGAGACTAATTACTCAATTGCTGTTTATTAGTACCGTTAGCCTCTGGAGAAGTTACTTCACCCCTGACAATAATTAACTAATAATAATAATAGTATCAGGTTCTTGCTGATGCTTAACTCCTAGGAGGCACAACGGATATTTAAACTTAATACAAGACTAGCCTAAGTACCAGTTATGAATAGCAAACGTTTATGCAAGCTAGGAGCTATATGGGAAATAAGCTTAATTATGGAGAAATGAAACAAGAGCTTAAATCTTACGCCTAGGAAAAACACCTTAACTAAACTCTTAAGACTAGGAAAACGAAAAGAAATACTGGTCAATGAATGCTGTGTATCACCTAAAGAAGGGTGGGAGCACTGGAGAACTGTAGTCTAGTGGAGCTTGGGTTGACCTCTCACACTGCTGGAGCACAGAACCTCTCTCCGTCAAAGCAAACACTGGACTGAGTAAGTCGTGGGAAAGAAAAGAGGAGCACTAGGCCGCATTTTTTTAATGGTTGAGTGAGCGAAACGCGCCCAAAACAAATCGCTCAGCGGAAGCCCTAATGTCTCACACAAAGACGATCATGTATGACAATGAAAAATTGATTTGACAAAGCTTCCGTCCGAATGAGCGGTTAACTGAACGATAAACTGGGATTCCACTTGAGTTCGCGGTTTCCCACAAAAGCCAATGTCACTAGCCGACTCGTGACAGTGGAGTACAGTTACTGGGGCACATACTGAAACTAACGAAAGATCATGATAGAGAATTAAAAAGACGCATTACAATTGGGTGGAAAGCTTTCAGTAAACACAGTTATCATGAAAAGCAGCTTGCCAATACGTATGGAACGAAAAGTGTATAACAAATGTATAATCCCAGCTGTGACATACGGTTGTGAGACCTGGAAATTGACAAAATCGATGGATAATCAACTAATCCATTCTCAAAGAGCAATGGAAAGGTCAGTGTTGAGAATATCTTTAAGAAACGGGAAAAGATCAACTTGGGTGAGAGAGCAGAATAAAGTCATTTACATTAAAGGAGTTCTAAAAGAACTGAAATGGAGGTGGGCAGGTAATGCAGCAAGAATAAGAGATAACCGATGGAACAAGAGATTGACTGACCGGACTCCAATAGAATGTAAGCGTTGCAGAAAAAGGCCAGAAAGGAAGTGGAGACATGAAGATAGAGAAGTTTGTAGGCAAAATGTGGCAGAGACTGGTTCAGTCAAGGAATCCGTGGAAAAGGTTGGGGGAGGCCTTTGTTCTGCAGTGGACTTGAAATGGCTGCTGCTGCTGCTGCTGATGATGATGATATATACCTGTAGATAAATATACAGTACAGTATTAATAATTCAGAGTTAACTGAGAGAGGTGGTAACCTACGGCTACAATACTCCAGTATTACCAAAGCTACCTGAATATTGTTTTAATATTTTCGTTCCAAAGCCAAGCAGAAATGAATGTTTTATCTTACAGACATTATGATATATAATAAACTTGTGTGCGTCACTATGCATATACATGTATTTGTGAAATAGGGATGTGTGAATGCGGGAGTGTATACTTGTGTGTGTGTGTGTGTGTGTGTGAAGAGCCCAGGCCCTCTCACATACTCTGGTACGAGGGGCCAAGATTTACGGAGGAGAAATTTATGTTTAGAGAGGCGATCTATCCTACTTTTACGGTACCCCCCCCCTTCTCTCTCTCTCTCTCTCTCTCTCTCATTATTAAATTTCCATTTCGGTAAGTCAAGGGACAAATGCACCATCACTGTTTCCGCATTAATGAGGCCAAGTGAAATCAATCCGTGTCCGAAGCTCGTCCGTCTTCTTCCCCTTGTCTGTGGCGTAAAATTCAGTGAGTGATGGAGGTGATGGAGCCCGAAGAAGCTGACTGATGGAGAACTTACCGACAGTGGATTGGAAGAGGCTGTGAGCGTGCGGGTTGGTAAGTGAGGTGAACGGATGTGTGTGTGTGTGTGTGTGTGTGTGTGTGTGTGTGTGTGTGTGAGAGAGAGAGTTTAATAAGAGTTTTTTAGCAGATAACTAGTGTAGGTTGTCCGAAAATGTTCAGGTTTTGATGGTGGATTAAGGAGGGATAGGGACAGGGCTGGGAGCTAACTAGAAGTGGTACTGATGAGAGAGTATGATTTAAATATCAAAAAATTAAAAGTAAGATTTGCTGCGTATGGATCAAAAGAAATTACAGCAGCCCTTTCAGTTACACTAATTTTTTAACGTAGAAATACAGTAAAAGCTCCACTATATTGCAATTACCGTGATCTGATCTCGCTTCCTAACCCGTCTGACTTTAGTTGATGGTTAAGATATACTCAGGCTTGGGGGGGAGGGATTTAACCAATAACCAAGAAGACTAATTCCTACCTCACAGCTAAGGCTCATCAAATTTCATGCAACCATGATCAAGTATTTATGATGTGGGAGTGACCCAGTTCCATCAGATAAAAATAAGCCAACTATAATCTGAAGATCTATGTCATTCGTGCCCTAATCTTTCTCACACCTCAAGTCTTGGTTCCTCACGTGCATTGCCCATGAGTGTCTTTCTAAAATGAATGACTCCTAATCCTTATAACAGTATCTTTCTGCCGCTTCTCAGATGTCAGCCGTTTACCGCTCTTCGCTTTCATTTGTGCGCTACTGTGACAGTTATGGGAGTGAATGGTAAAATAAAACTGGTTTGTGTTAATGTTTTTGTTCGATTATCAGATACTCATTATTACTTGACTAGATTTTCACGCTGCTGAGATAAAATATTTTTACACTGAGGTTTATAATGTTCTCGGAATTCACAGCAATTTCAGTGTTTCTCCGTCAAAAGTCACAATGTGTTCATGCAAACAATATCTTGTTGGATAAACTGAATACATTTCCTCTGTCCCAAAATTTGATATATACAGCCACTGATAGTGGCTGTATATATCAAACCATAACAAAATGTCAGTACAACAGGCTTCAGGAGTTTATTGTGTAACGAAGGCAGTCCATCTGAAATCATAGAGACTGGATAGAAAAGCAGTCAGTAACCTTAACAAAGGCAAACATCAGCTTGAATTACTGAATTCTTGTTGACACAATTATCTTGTACCATCACACTGTGTTACTGCTTCATTTCACTCATTCTGGAAAAGGATTTATGGGGTATCATACATTAGGGATTCAAACGTGGCCAATTCATGGAATGTGAAAGGCAAATTATTTAGCGGTAAAGGAATGTATTCAAACGTAATGAAGATTGCCCAACTTGTTGATAAGGAGCACGTGCTATAGGACACGATTTGATGGCAGAAAACTTTTTATAACTGAGAGTTTTTGGTAAATTGTTATAACACTAGGATTATGTGAATGTGAACCCGGTAGCATGAAGACTGAAGCTGCCCTCCTCCTGCAGTCTACCATTCACCCTTCGGGAGACACGGAGAGATTTCATGAACAGATGCATAACTAAAACGGTGGAGCCCCCGGTTATGTCAGTGCCACCACAAGAAATGAAAGAATGGAAAGGCGATAGTGATGTGCTGTGAGAAATGTGCTGAAAATTTATCCTGTGGGTAGAAGTGCAGTGAGCGATTTAAAGGGTTGGCATAGACAATACAGCTAAGTGATTACTGTATCTACTGCTAGCGTGAACGAAGAGAAATGACTTCTTAGTTTGTTAATGTGTAGAGAAGCTCTAACCAATAGGTAAGGAAGTAAATCTTATTCTTAAGTCAAAAGCTGTGGAAAATGTTAGTGCTTCATTTTTGCTGATGATAACATTTTAGTGCGGAACGATGAGCAAAAGCTGAATAATGTAGTAACTAAGCTTGTAGGCACAGACAACAAGTGAAATCTCATGAGCGACATAAACGAAGACTAAATTCAGAGTCGCTGAGACAGGTACATCAGGCACCAGAGTCATGACAAGACTGAATAAATTTAAAATATTGTGTGTTGTTACAACTTAATTCTTTCATGGTCATATCTTTTCAGTGCATCTTATTGCAGGTAATGCCGCATGACATTGTTAAGCTGAGAGTTAATCACAGAAGCCCGGATGAATTAAGTGTAAGATGCATGTCAGGGAAAACAACAAAGGTGCGAAGGAGAGGAGAGTGAACTAGAACAGGAACTAAGACGGCTTTAATTACCAACAGAAGGGTTAATTATATAATACTTGCAGCACCATGATAATGACACTGACCCATAGCTGTGAAACAGACAACACTACACCAACATAGCAAAATAGCGAGATTGGTGACGATTTGCCTTTGCTGTGCACGCAGAGCCACTGGAACATACAACTGGACCAGTGAATAGACTTTTGGCTATGAGTTCTGAGACTGTGTGTGTGTATATATATATATATATATATATATATAGATAGATAGATAGATAGATAGATAGATAGATGGATAGACAGATAGATAGATAGACAGACAGACAGACAGATAGATAGATAGATAGATAAACAGATAGATAAGCAAATAAAACAATCCCTAAAGGACCAATGAGAATGGGAACTTAACAACTTAAAAATAACACATACAGTGCTCCTGTCTTTCTGTTCTAAGGCTAATCTCCGTCTCGACCTCTCTCTAGGGTCGCTTGTCTCCTTCTGTCTAGCCTGTTCGGTGGCTAATCTAGGTCTGAGCTCTCTTTCCTAAATTCTGGTGTAGCAGGGGTGTGTCACGTGTGTTCCTCGTGGGTGGACTAGATCTTTGTTCACGAGAGGACTGCTGACAGCTAACTGCATCATCTCCTTACTTGCCGCTGTCGTCAGCTTTCCTCAGTGTGAAGAGTGTGTAAGCATGCTTAGCACAGCTCGATTCTCGCAGACACAACACCTTCTCAATCATCTGACTCCCTGCTTCTATCTGTCTCTCTATCTATCTATTTATCTATCTATCTATTATGATTTGCAATTATAATATGGAGACCTACCACATTGCTCAGCCGCGCAAAAATGGCGTACCATCGACATTTAATAGTTATAACATATTAATACATACTACATACACATTATAATGAACTTATAAGCTAATTAAGTGAAATACATAATATTGTAAAGTAACATAATTGTATGAATATTGTATACATATATTATTCATAGTAAATAGTGATTATTCAGTAATATTACGCATATAATTGTGCAATGGTAATACTGCTAGGTTATACATTACATAGAGTTATCACTTTAGTAATGTCTAATATTTCACCTAACTTGTATGATGATACTGGTAATACAGAATTGTGCTATAATTGTATGACTTATATTGTGTTAATGCATAATTGTGTTGGCCTTATAATTGTAGTTACATTTTGTTAATGCAACTGTTAATTGGCAAAGTGTAACACAATGCAATCGTTTGTCGTTACATAATTGTTACATATCATTTGTAGGTACATAATTGTAATAATTGTAACATAATGCAATCGTTTGTCGTTACATAATTGTTACATATCGTTTGTAGGTACATAATTGTAGTTAGTGTAACATAATGCAATCGTTTGTCGTTACATAATTGTTACATATCGATTGTAGTTAAATAATTGTAGTTAAAGTTACATAAAAGTTACATCTTGTTAATGCAACTGTTACATAATTGGCAAAGTGTAACATAATGCAATCGTTTGTCGTTACATAATTGTTACATATCGTTTGTAGGTACATAATTGTAGTTAGCGTAACATAATGCAATCGTTTGTCGTTACATAATTGTTACATATCGTTTGTAGGTACATAATTGTAGTTAGTGTAACATAATGCAATCGTTTGTCGTTACGTAATTGTTACATATCGTTTGTAGGTACATAATTGTAGTTAAAGTTACATAAAAGTTACATCTTGTTAATGCAACTGTTACATTAATTGGTACATATTG
Organism: Coenobita brevimanus; assembly: GCF_032717465.1. NCBI lineage: Eukaryota > Metazoa > Arthropoda > Malacostraca > Decapoda > Coenobitidae > Coenobita > Coenobita brevimanus. Next base: position 7,611,923 of record NC_136959.1, read on the forward strand.
TTTGTAGTTACATTATTGTAATATGGAGTAACATAATTGTAATAACTGCAGTCCTAACATATGCTGCGGTCGATGATAGTGATGATGTGTCATGCCACTTGTTTGTGGAGACACAATTTGCTTTTTTGTTTGTAGTTTATGTGGTATTTTGGCATATGTAGTAACACTTACACTTATTTTCATTTGTTTGTTATGTGATCTTACTCTATTTCTCTTTTTTCCTTCTCACTCTTCTTTCTTTCTTTCCTTTCCTTTTCTTTTTTTTTTTTTGTATGTATTGATTTTCTATAGTTTGTTTCTCTTTGCTTGTGTACACTTTTTCCGTTTTGTTCATGGTTGCATAATTACTGGTTAATTTCCTTGAGATACTTTGTTAAAGTTTAGTTTATATTACACAGAGATTATAAAATGATATTATATAGTCCCATATTTTGTTATTTTATATAAAAAATATATATATATACACTATATACAGTATTAACTATACACACTGGCTTGTTGTTCACCTGTACCTATCGTGAGTAATATGTGTGTCAGCACTGTGTGGAAATCATTGTCTTCACGATTGTGTTGAAGATGTTCACTCTTGCTAACGGCATTTGTGTTGGCCATTTTTTTTTTTTTTTCTAGTTTACCTTGTAATTTAATTTATATGTTTCCACTAGGTAGCTTTAATTAATAAATGTTTAATGCAGTTCTTTTAATTGCTCACTGAGTAACTGTGATTGTATATTTTCTTTATTACTTTGTAGATATAATAATGTATAGTTGTATGTATGAAACACGTATTTTATGTAGGTATAAATGGTAACACTCGTTGACAGTAAATAAATGTTATAATAAATGAATGAATATATACAGTGTAGAATATTTATTGTTGGTGATTATTTAGTGATTAAGTTATGCAGATAACTGAAGTAGGTATATGTATTTAAGCTGTAACTATACAACACGTTTTATGTTTGTGCAGAAGCTTATTGTCTATCACTGTGTATTGTATGAATGAAGTAACTATGTAACTCACTAATTTTTACCGTGGTGGGAAATGGTGTGAGTGGTGTTGCACGTGGTGATAGCGTTGTCCTTCGCTGGTTGATTGACGTGTTGTCGTCTCAGCACATGGTGACGTCGGCTTCCCACACTGGTAGCTGTGGTGAGTGAATGAGTAGCGATGAGTAACTTGAGTGAAGACGGGTGAGTAAGATGAGTTGTGAATATGGACTTGGTGTTTTGCTGCGTGTCTGACCTCTTCACACCTGCGTAAGCGGTGGGGGTTGGGTGGATGTAGCAGAGAGAGGAGGGTGAGGTCTGGTGGTTATGAGTTGTGAGTCGTCTCTCACTCTTCGTTTGTTTGTTTGTTTGTTTGTATTCTTTCTTTCTTGATGTATTCTTGGTCCTTTTTTCTTGTGATTTACTCGTTGTAGGATGAAGACTGCCGCTACTTGTAGGTGCGTGTAGAAGATTATACAGACGACGTAGAGTTGTTAATTGTAGTTGATTGTAGATGGCTGTAGTTCGCTGATTCGTCGTAGACTTGTAGACTATTTGCACCGTAGGCTGTATTTTGTAGGATTCAATGTAGAACTGAAGCTAATCTTGTAGTCTCGGTTGCTTTTGTAGAAATTTGCTTTTAATTCGGAGACGATGTCCGCAGATTTGCTGGTTTGTCGTTAAGCTACTTGCAAGGCGTCGAGTGATCTCTTGACCTCTGCATCAGCGTAATGATCTGGGAGACGGAGGGGGCTGGATGGAGAGAATACTGTCAGGAGCTGATGTTGTTGGTTGTTTTCAATCTTGATATTTTGTAGTAATTTAATGTTGATTCGTAGACGAGGTTCGTATACGTTCGCTGCTACCAAAAGTCATAAATGACATTTGAGTCATCCCTCTTCTTGACCTCCTGCCTGTCTCCTCTGAGGCCTGTCTCCTTCTCCTCCTCCCTCTCGACCTCTCTCTAGGATCGCTTGTCTCCTTCTGTCTAGCCTGTTCGGTGGCTAATCTAGGTCTGAGCTCTCTTTCCTAAATTCTGGTGTAGCAGGGGTGTGTCACGTGTGTTCCTCGTGGGTGGACTAGATCTTTGTTCACGAGAGGACTGCTGACAGCTAACTGCATCATCTCCTTACTGGCCGCTGTCGTCAGCTTTCCTCAGTGTGAAGAGTGTGTAAGCATGCTTAGCACTGCTCGATTCTCGCAGACACAACACCTTCTCAATCATCTGACTCCCTGCTTCTATCTGTCTCTCTATCTATCTATTTATCTATCTATCTATTATGATTTGCAATTATAATATGGAGACCTACCACACTCCTTTATAAAAGCATGAAGAATGGGGAATTAACAGGACACTCCTGACAGTAGTTAACAAAGAAACAAAACGTAAATGAAGAATGAGATGGAATGCAGGTTAAGATGGGCGTAAAACATTTTGTCTGCATTATCCCAAGTTGGTTATCACGCTGATCCACCGGCAGAGTAAACGGATAAATTTGAGGCCCCAGTTTTGATGAAGTGGGATATGGAGAATAATACCATAATGAGTTCTCATATTGTCTTTTGTCTCACACGCAGTCACTTTTCGATCCACTATCATCATCCATTGCAAGGCTACACCGTTTTCTTACGTTTTCAGCCCACAGCTGAGATATTCTTGAGAAGGACTCTGCCTCAACGGAATTCAGCGGAATCACTATACACTGCGAAGAAGTGAGATAATATACTGTATGTTGACCATGCTGAGAAGACTTTCGGAAGGTGTGTTTTTCTGTGTTTGAAAGTTAGTGACAAGATGTTTGATTCTGAGGTTTAGATTATCCTTGATGACGTGTTGGAAACAATCAACACAGGGGGTAAACACAGGATGAATAAACCACTAATTTACAGACTGTACAGTACATGAAATAGTCTGCTAGCCATTAAAAAAAAAATCATCACGGTATAATCACCCATTCAGGATTAAACACAAAATTTTTCATCACCCCTCGTGTGTGTGTAATTCACCGGGTCGGTCAGAATCACTTGATGGTCGTGATCGTCAGCTTTTACCCTCCCGGAAGGGAGCTGAGAGCTCATATAGTCCGATCTAAGGGCAAGGCTGTGACCTTCACACACGCACACACCCGTCCCCTTGCTCAAGGGGGACAGTAACCACCCACTTCGTCAGTGAAACTTTTCGCAACCTGAGCGAGGCGCGAACTCCCGTCCACCAGTTGGCAAGCGGGAACGTTACCACTGCACCAGCAAGCGGTGTGTGTGTGTGTGTGTGTGTGTGTGTGTGTGTGTGTGTGTGTGTGTGTGTGTGTGTGTGTGTGTTTGACATTGAAAAAGAAAATCATATCTGTTGATGATGTCAGACCACATCTACGTACACAAACTGTCATTTATATTGCAAGAAATATAGGCAAAACAAACAGAAGCAAGAAGCATGTTTTTCAAGGTGTTCGGACACATTACGTACAAAAATGGGGATGAGGGAAAAGCAGAGGGTTAAGAACAGCTGCAGACTCGGCCAGCTCTGATTTGAAATGTGATAAAGTCAGTTAACTCCAATAAATTTCTCATAAAAAAAAAAAAAGTCATACCATCCTGACCAGAGCCACTTCTCAGAGCGACGAAAACACAGTCCCCTCTGTAACTTCACATTATAGCATTAATTCCCTCATTTATCCTCAGTGAAGTTAAAGAAGTAGTGAACCAGTGTGACAGAAATGAAGTGGTAATATTCAGAGTTGCCTGCCATTACTCTTGATTACCTGCTCTTCAAAAGTTACTCAGGTCCAGGAGCAGCAAGAGCAAGAGTGAAGGGTTTTAGCGAAGGAGTTGAGGAAACTGCCTAAGTTTGTTTAAGCAGACGTTGGTACGTTATCATTCCCCATGTACTGTACATAAATCAGAGGCTGAGAGAGAGAGAGAGAGAGAGAGAGAGAACCGTAAAGCAACATGTCTCAGGGGTCACCACACCTCTCTCTCTCTCTGTGTACACACAGATATCCGGCTTAGTTAAGTTTCTGTTGACTCAATTAATCTTTTAACTGAATCCACCATCAGTTTTCTTCTTTCTTTTAAAGAGAAATTTGAGCCAGCCGTACTAGTCGCAATAGCAGCACTGATTTTTTTTTTTTTTTTTTTTTAATGAAAATAAGCTGAGCGACTACATCAAATTTTTACCCGGTGTTCATGTACTGATAAGGCATAATTATTCCGAATACAGCGTATCACAACAGTGACTGGAACTAATAATTAACCTACACATACAGCGGTACTGAAATGTGCACAGTGCATGATGTGTGCCGTATAATACCCAGTTGCTAAGAAAGGTAAATGACTGAACAAGACTCGTCTCGAAACCTATGAAAATTCTCTCAGTTATGAAGTCCATGTGACTGGATTCGTGGATGAAACTGTTTTAACTGCAGTTTGTCTGTGTGAATTATACAGGGTGTGCAAAAGTAGGTTGGCATTTACCATTTATTCCAACACCAAAGACACACTTTTAGTCTCGTAAGTGTTGAGAGTGTCCGCCCTCACCATGGACACATTCCTGGAGTCTGTCAGCCACACTTCGACACATAAGAGTTTTACTTTTACAAACATAATAAAACATAATAATGTCAACCTACTTTTGCACCACCCTGTATTGCTGGACTTGATGCTTTTGAGCTGCTCATTGCGTATGTTTGTGTTTAAAACTACTTTGCATTAAACTCATATGCTGCACAGATGATCATAATAGAGATTGTGGTAGTGAAGTCGGTGTCGATGATGATGATGGTGATGGTAATGATAGTGGTGACTGTGGCAGTGGAGTCGATAATGGTATTAAAGTATGTCAGTAGTGATGGTTGTGGTAATAATAGTAGTGGTGATTTTGTTAGTGGAGTCGATATTGGTGGTGATTATCTTGATACTGATAGTAATAATAATGATAACTGTAGCAGTAACAGACATCTGCAAGGTAAATGTCTTTCGATAAACTCACTGTCACTTAATTTGTTTCATGACTCTGCCACCATTTCTGAAGTCACTTCCTTTCCTTCATTTCCAGCTTGGTCTCACGTTCTTCCCAAGCTATGTGCTGGACTTCTAACCATTTTCATTTTTACTCTCCCTGAAATTCCTCGATGTTTTTCCACCATGTGTTTCATTTAGCAATATTCTCAATAACAGAATTATTATCTTGACTCTTTGCCTGTTTCTTCCTCACGTACTCTTTCATTGCAAATAATAATGATTTATTTCTATTTAACCACCCCTACCCTTTAACCTTTTGTTCTCACCCGCCTTCGTTTTACCACAAATTTCTCGGAGTCTTTGGCCCAAAGGTTCTTGAACTACCTCCATTCTCTTTCCAGGCATCTCAGTACTGCCTCTCCCATATTTGCTTCTCATCTTTTTCTCATGATAACTGTACGTACAATACTTTTAAACAATCAGACATAAGGTTCAGAAAGTGGAAGACACCGAGCCGACTAAGTGAAGGCAAAATGGAGTCGAACCAAAGCAAGATGAGGACACAAAGTATTTAAGGAACGATGGTGTGTCACCCCTTTACACACATCCTTCCTGTTGGAGACTTTCTCCCTTGGGTGACCACTTCCATAACGTCAAACGGAGGACAATGTGCCTGGCAGCGTTTCACAAAACCCAACAATAAAACCATCACTTAAACATGATTTTGTTTAATGCCGCATCGTGTAAGATGTCGCCACAACTAAATAACCTCTGGGTGTGAAGGGAAAAGTGCCAAGTGCAGAGAAGGGACCCGTTTTATTCGATGTTTCGCCAAGCAGGAAGCCTGCTTGACGAAACGTTGAATAAAACGGGTCCCTTCTCTGCACTTGGTGTTTTTTCCAACATTCTGTCCAGGCCAATGTTGAGCATAATATCAGCCTCTGCGAGTATAACTTTACTCAGCAACCACCCCTCTTCGTATGACATCACTCTCTCTTACCTACTCTCTCATCTTCATCTCTCCATCTCGTTCTACGTCTCACTCTCCTTCTCCCAAGCACCTCCTTCTCAAACACTTTATTAATGTCTCTCACTCACGTGCAGTGATTTTGAGCGATTCAGTTTTAGTTAATTGAATTCAAGCTGTAAAATAATTGATAGAACAGAAATTTTCTCACTTTATACGGAAAACTATTCCTCCTTCAACTGAAACACACACACACACACACACACACACACACACACACACACACACACACACACACACACACACACACACACACACACACACACACACACACACACTTTACAGATGTTCACTGGTGGTGGGTTGTTTCATCTTCATCTTCGTACTAAATGAAGTTCTATCTACTTTTTCTTTTACCTTTAGCATTCTTTTCTGTGTCTTCCTCTCATCCTTTTTCTCTCACCCTTCCTGTCACAATTTATGGCTCTTCTTTCCACTTCTCGTGGCTCTACATTGAGTGACCAGCCTAATAGTTTCCTGTAACCAAGGACACCATTTACAACGCTGGGTGATAACCGTATAGCCATATAATCGGGTGATGTGGAGCGTATTGTGGTTCCCCTGTTAACTGGATGGAGACTGGAGAGACGCAAATACGGCCTCCATCCAGGTCACTCTTCCCCGTTCCTCGCAGTGGTAAGGAGCTGTCTGCCGCAAGGGGACATCAATTCACTACACAGGACTATTCAGCACCTGCGGTTGCCAGCTTGCTGCTGATGGATCTGATCAGCCAAACAGACCGGAATAATTCAGCAACAAACAACAGATGTTCTTTCAATGGAATTGAACTTTAATTCATGTCCAAATTTTAAATAGACTAAAATTAGTTGATCCTAAACTGGCTACACCGTACTGTAAATGGATGCCTGGCTGTAATGCTTTTGTTCTTTCTTTAATCAAACCAGTGAATACGTGTTTCTTTCACATGTGCTTCCACTAGTGATGTAAAAACTCATTTACTGTAGTGTGATGACTTATTTACTCAAGATCAGAAAGGGAGGACAATAGGCGTCCGAGAAGTGGTTGTCCCGAACGGAGGACAGGGAACTCAAAGCTAGGACTGTGCTGCCTAAAGCCGAACGTCTGGCCACCCTACTTGTCCCTCACACACCCTCCATCATCCGCCTAATACACCTTCCTTCACACAGCCTCCACCACACCTCCCTAAACCACACACCCTCTTTCACTCAACTTCCGTCAAGCTCCCCCAGCCGTGTCCCCTGAGTCACTCACCCTCTTTCACACAGACTCCGTCCTCCTCACTTCTCACTTCTTATCAACGAACTACTTAGCTGTGCTGCTTAAAGTTATGTCCATATTCACCCATATGCTGCGATTTCATCCTGCACATTTCACCGGTTTCCCATAGACTGCTTCACAACAATCGCTGCAATTATCAAGGGACGAGGCCTTGCCACCACTACTTCTTTGTCTCTTACTTCTGACTGAACAAAAGGAACTTTATTACATTTAATGCCACACGAGCTTAAGACCAGGCTCTGTCTTCTACAAGACTGTTCTCAAACTTTCGCAACACACAGCTAATCTTTTCATTAGATCTTGATGTTTCTTCTTGTTTTTTCTTGTGATCTGAGACTTGCAAAGATCTCATTACCCCTCTTGGAACAACAGCTTGGAAATGGTTAGGCGCTGTATATCTTTAAACTTACCTGCCGAAGCTGTACAGAGGATTCCATCACTTTTGTCTGGATCATGCCTGTGGAAGTTCACCACATACAGCACCTCTGAATAGAGTGGAGTCAAAAGCTTTCCGTCTATACTCCTCTCCTATCCTATCAAGTCTCTCTTTTTGCTGCTGTGTTGCATCTCTGTTTTGTGTTGCTATCACTCCAGTCACTATCCTAAACTCTCTGTTTGTATTCCTTTGTCATTACGGCGGGCATACAACATCGGCCTGGCTACACACTCTCACCATTTTCTTGTCCGTCTCACTGATACAGGAGTCAGCCGGTACTCTTAGTGTTTCGTTTATGCAGCCGATCAACTCTGAAACTGTCTTTCCCATTCTGTTTTCCAGTCTCCTGTGACCTGTAATTTTTAAATGCACTGTGTCCAGAAATATCAAAATGAATATATCTTATTTTGAACTTGTATTTTTCTTGGTTCACTATAGTTTTGAAAGCACAAATTTTACAGACCAAGTCTTGGATTCTTTCCTTTTGTACACATGCTTGACGCACGTACGAAAACGCACTCACGCACACACGCGCACATGTGTACATGCCCCAAGTCATCGATTCTCTTCGTAGGAAATCTGTTTATTACAATTTTCGATATTGCCACCGATTATTCCCTTCATCATCATTTTGCGGTATGATCCCCACGTATTAATATTTTGACCCAGCTTTAAACCTGTAAGCCGCAGTACATTATATATTCTTAATTTCCAGTTATTTAAATATATTTCTTTGTATTCGACGAGCCTATCTACAGTTTAAAGGTTTGCTCTATTACGAACTAGTTGCAGCAGATATTTCCTTTCTACAATCATTATTCTGATGTATGTTTATGGAGATTTCTCTCCTATGAATGGTGTTTTCTGATGTCTCCTTAGAGCTTGGTGTACCTATATGAAGAAAGGAGTAAGTGGTGGCATTTCCTCACACAACTACTTCAGTTCCTTCATAACAATAGATAGGTTGGCTACATTCCTCTTGTTTGTTGAAGTTTTGTGTCAATATACTGTGTGTAGGATAATTTCTCCTTCATTGTTTATAACTTTTTTGCTCGTTGTGTTTTTATATACTACCTTTCTCAACTCACCCACACTTACCACCTCTTCTTCATTTCCCTCCTTTCTTCCACTTCGCAAACATTATTTCGTCCCTACTCCTTGTATGTCTCCAACACTCACTTCCTCTCTTTCTTAAATATCTGCTGTCACTTCCCCCCTTTCAACCTTTTTCCAGATATTTTTATAAAGTGAAAAAGAGATCAAAGACACAAGGGTGATATCAACCTGCCCCTCCCAACCGGTGAGAAAAAAATTTGTTTGAGTTTGCTTCGTTTGACATGCCTGAGCACACAGCGTTTGAAAGACTGGCCATAGATTTTTTTTTTTTTTTTTTCAGAATTTTCCAGCAGAGGAAACTCTTGCACATAAAGATGAAAAAATATAAACGGTGTGAGCCAGTTTGCACATACAATCTTGTTACGTTTCTATAGGATGGTAAAACTGTGTCCATATCTGCATCAATTCATACCATGTCCACTGCAGGTCTGCACCGCTTCATTGCAGATGGTTAAACACTGAAAAGCTTCCTACAACGGCATAGACGTGTTAGGGTGGGGTGTATAGGGAAGAGGTGGGGTGAATATCGGACAGTTGGTGTCGTATGTTTGTTTATGTGTGATATGAGTCTGTAGTTTCTTCACCTAGCTTAAGAGGAGGACAAAGGATTTACATCCAGGGTCCTTTTTTAATTTCTAGGTACGAACACATTGGGCAAAACAGATCCTGTCTGCCTGGTAATCGAACGCGGGTCCTCTCAGTTATGACGCGAATATTCTTCAGGTTACACCACTGCCATCCCCTAACTAGCTTGACCCCCACCGCAACGATTCCCTGAAGATCGTAACTTCCATAGCTCTCTGTCTCACATACTGCAGTACTTTATCATATGTTTGACTTACATCTTTTTCGAGTCATTTGCTTATTATATGTTTCCATTCATCCACTCCGAACATATTCATTAGCTATATCCATTGTTCTAACAGTTGAATTTTCTTTACTTATGGCATAACAACGCCTCATAATCATAAGTTGATGAAAAAACTAACACACCAACACTCAGTCCATGTACTTACCATTATACTCTGCCTTCTGCATCTTATCAAGGCCTTAATATTAATGGCACTTTTATTACTGCACAAATTTACTCTCCGTTTCCAGTAACAGTAGTTTTCCCTTTTCTGTTGCATCTGAGAGGTAAATGTGTAATGAAAATGAAGAGTAGGTCGACTCAAGGAAAAAATTAGTAATGAAAACTGTTAATAAAATGAATATGAAAATAACTACATGAAGGTGAGATAGTGCCCAAAATAACGTATGGATGTGAGACTGGTTTGGCGCGCGCGCGTGCGTGCGTGCGTGTGTGTGTGTGTGTGTGTGTGTGTGTGTGTGTGTGTGTGTGTGTGTGTGTGTGTGTGTGTGTTTGTGTGTGTTCGTACCTAATTGTTCTTACCCAATTGTATCTTAACAGGAATGAGTCAAGCTCATACTGTCCCGAGTATTCAGTCACTGTTATCATACACATCCTTAAATTTATTAATTGTTTTGACACACACCATTTCATTCGGTAATGCATTCCACTGATCAATTGCCCTATTAGGGAAACTGAATTTCCTTACGTCTTTATCACCTCTCTTTTTTATAGTTTGTGCAGTGCCCTCTTGCTGATTTTTCCCCATAGGTTATATACTCATTTATGTCTATTTTCTCTTTCCCTGTGACACATTTATAGAGCATAATCATGTCTCCTCTTTTCCTTCTCTCCTGTACTGGTGGTAGAATCAATTTTTCCAGTCACTCTTCGTAGCTTAGATCCCTTAAGCTTGGTACCCATCTTGTAGCAGTCCTTTGAACTTTTTCAGTTTTGTCCATGTGTTTCTTGAGGTGAAGATTCCAGACTACTGATGCATACTCCAGGGTTGGTCTGATGAATGATGTTATTATCTTTCTAAGTATGTCTTATTTATGTATGTGAAAGCTACTGTATTCTCATATTAGCAAGCAGTGTATACATGTTCCGTACCTCCTCACTGATATGGTCATCTAGAGATAGTCAGTTATTGATAATCACTTCTAGGTCCTTCTCTCCTGATGTGTAGGGTTTTTCTTCCTAACTTATAATCCCAATCTGGTCTTTTTCCACTTTTACCAAACTTAATTATATGACACTTGTCCACATTGAATTCCAGTTGCCATTTATCGCTCCATTCATGAAGTTTATTTAATTCTTCTTGTAGCTCTCTACAAGATTCTGTGTTAGTAATTTTCCTTTGTATTTTTGCATCATCAGCAAGCATACTTAGATAGCTTTCATTTCCAGTGTTACTATAGAGGTCTATATGTCATTTATATACACTAGACATATAACTGGTGCCAGCACTTGGCCCTGTGGAACTCCGTTGGTCACATCCCTCCATGATGAGTAATTTCCCCTTAGTACTGTTCTCATTTTCCTTTTTCTGAGAAAATCTTGTATCCAACAGTACAAGTTGCCTTGGATTCCTCCTTGGTGGTACAGTTTCCATAAAACTGTGCGTGTGTGTGTGTGTGTGTGTGTGTGTGTGTGTGTGTGTGTGTGTGTGTGTGTGTGTGTGTGTGTGTGTGTGTGTGTGTGTGAGACCTTTGCTGCAATAAATATGTATGCTATTTTGAGCTGATACGCTTTTATCTCTCTTCAGATCACATTTCTTTCTCTACAGGGGTCTTTTTATGCCACTAAAGCATTCAGAAATATAACTTTAAGTGCTCTGTGCAATTTACATCATACTAAATCACTGTATGTTATAAATGTACTGCAAAACCGTTTATATCCGCTATTTTGTTTCGCAAGAGAAGTGCATTGAAGGAAACATTAAGTCAATACCTCGGGTCAATGGCTGTGAAGGAAAAGTGCATCGGGATAGGATGTAATTGTAGCGATTTGCTGCAACCATTATACCTGTCCACGTGTGACGTAAACCGGCGGAGAGAGAGAGAGAGAGAGAGAGAGAGAGAGAGAGAGAGAGAGAGAGAGAGAGAGAGAGAGAGAGAGAGAGAGAGAGAGAGAGAGAGAGAGAGAGAGAGAGAGAGAGAGAGAGAGAGAGAGAGAGAGAGAGGTGGAAAGGGTAACTCAGCTGTGGAGTTACAGGTGATGTGATAATAGATCATTTTGATTGGCCTCTTCTTTGCTACACTCTGAGAGACTACCGGTACCTTCTCAAACTAAGATGTCTCAATCTCGCAACGTACGGCTGCAAACGTTTGTGTGAAATAAGGTATAACTAGGGCAAGAACAGTACATGCAGTTCTTGACGTGTGTTTCTATCTTATTCTTCTTTTCATTGATTTATGCCGCCTATATATGCGTTGATTTAATCTGTATATGAGTTCTTCACAAAGTCATCATCTATTCCACCTCTTCTTACGTCCTCCCTTTCTCCTTGTTCCCAACTTTTCCTTCTCGGTGTTATCATAATGCCTATATATATATATATATATATATATATATATATATATATATATATATATATATATATATATATATATATATATATATATATATATATATATATAATCCTGGCCTACATTTCTGTTGTCCTGCTTCATTCCTTTCCTGTTACCTTAGTGCCTTCAGCTGTTTCATGTGTTTGGAACTGTCACCATGAACTGCATTCTTGTTTTTTTTTTACTCATATGTATCTGAATTTCTTCCATACAGTCTCCGCCTCTGACTCTCGTTCAAGTGCCTGAGAGACTATATATATATATATATATATATATATATATATATATATATATATATATCTATATCTATATATATATATATATATATATATATATATATATAAAAATATATACTCGAGTTTGGTGAGGCAACGGACATGATTGTGTGCAACACATATTTTAAGAGAGAGTAGGTTAATTAAGTATGAGTCTGGGGGAAATAGCAGTCAGATAGATTATTTTCTGGTTAGGAGGGCTGATAGGAGGTTATTGAGGGATGTTAAAGTTACAGGAAGTGAGGAGTGTGTGCAGCAGCACAAACTATTGATTTGTGATATGGTGCTTAAAGAACGACTGATGAAAAAGAGGACTTATGTACCTAGGAGGAAAATATGGAAGCTGAAAAACCAAGTAGTCAGGGATGCCTTGTATAGCGAGATGAGGAGAGTAATGGCTGAACAGGGTGCTGTAGACAGAGGCGTTAATGAACAGTACAGAGCCCTTAAGAACAATCTCTTGAGAGTTACTGATGTAACATGCGGTTGGACAAGAGGACCACCAAGACAACTTGATGGTGGGATGAGGGTGTAGAAGCTACAGTTAAGGAGAAAAGAAGGCTTTTCCGGGAATGGAAGAAGGGTGGTAGCAAGGAGGAATATTTGGCTGCCAAGCCTAGGTCTAGAAGAGAGGTATACAGGGCGAGGTCTGAGTCACAGAGACTTTTACTTGATAACCTAAATCATGGGGAAAGGAATAATATGATATTTAAGGTGGCAAATCAGATGAAGAGGGATAATCGGGATATCATAGGTGAGCAGTGTGTGAAGAATGATGCAGGAAGGGTAGTGGTGAACAGTGAGGTTACTAAAGATGCATGGAGAGAGCATTATAGCCGGTTGTTGAATGAGGAGTTTGACTGGGACAGGGAACGTTTGGAGCCAGCAGATCCAGTGTTTGGCCCTTGGCCTTTGATTGATGCTGCTACTGTGAATGAGGCAATAGGCAGGATGAAGGTGGGGAAGGCAGCAGGTGTGTCTGGGTTGACTGCCGAAGTGTTGAAGGCTTAGGGAGATATAGGGGTGAGGTTAGTCACTGACTTGATAAATATGATTATTTATGAGTGTGTTGTCCCAGATGATTGGCTGAAGAGTGTAATTGTAAATGTGTATAAAGGGAAGGGTGATGCCCTGGAAAGAGGAAATTATAGAGGTATAAAGCTTTTAGATCAGATAATGAAGGTAATGGAGAGAGTTTTAGAAGGTATATTAGAGAAAGAGTGAATATTGATGAGATGCAGTTTGGGTTTATGCCCGGTAGGGGGACCACTGATGCCATATTCATTGTTCGACAGCTTCAGGAAAAATATATTGGTAGGAGATGGGATCTGTATTTTGTTTTTGTTGATTTGGAAAATGCCCTTGACAGAGTCCCTAGAGAGGTGGTGAAGTGGGCAATGAGAAAGCTTGAGTTGGAAGAGTGGCTGGTTAGGGTGGTTATGGCTATGTATGTGGGTGCTCGCACCCAGGTAAGAGTGAATGGAGATTTGAGTGATGAGTTTTCCGTGAATGTTGGTGTGCTTCAGGGGTCAGTTTTGAGCCCCATGTTGTTTTATAATGGTACTTGAAGCCCTCTCACGTGACTTTAGAAAATGGACTCCCGTGGGAGATGTTGTATGCTGATAATTTGGTGCTGATTGCGGAGAGCGAAAGGGAGGCGAAGGAAAGGTTTAGGAAGTGGAGAGATGGTATGGGGTACAAGGGCTTAAGGGTAAATGCAGATAAAACAAAAGTGATGATATCTAGAGTTGGTGGTGGTACTGTCAAAGACGAGGGAGAGTGGCCATGTGCAGTTTGCCACAAGGGCGTGGGAAGTTATTTTATCCTGTGCGGTGTTTGTGATAAACGGTTGCACAAGAGATGTAGTGGTATCAGTGGTAGACTGCGAGATAATGCTGATTTTATGTGTATGGCGTGTCGGGGAGAGCAGGTGGAGATTGTCAGGCGTGAAAGGATTGAACTTGCTGGTGAATCTCTTGAGTGTGTGGAAGAGTTTTGTTATTTGGGAGACATGTTGTGTGGTGGAGGTGGGGCTGGAGCTAGCTCTGTAGCCAGCGTGAGAAGTGGTTGGAAGAAGTTCAGGGAGCTCTTGCCTCTTCTGAAATTGAGAGGGCTCTCCCTACGTGCTAAGGGGTCTTTGTATGCAGCATGTGTTAGGAGTGTAATGCTGTATGGTAGTGAGACCTGGACAGTAAAGGAGGAGGATATTTGTCGGCTCAGACGTACAGAAATGACAATGATTAAGTGGATGTGTAGTGCGTCCCTGGGTGCAAGGTCCGGGGGGGCTGGGTTTACGATGGAAGAGTTGAATGGTAGGATGGGATTGGAGTGTATTGGTGTTGTGGTGAGGAGAGGTAGATTGAGATGGTTTGGACATGTGGAGAGGATGGGGGATGATAATTGGGTGAGGAAGGTGAGAAGTGTTAGTATTGGGAGTGGGGTTATGAGGGGTAGACCGAGAAAGACATGGGACAAGGTCATTAAGTGTGACCTCAGAGCTAAGGGACTGAACAGGGAGGCTGCAATGGATCGTGGAGCGTGGAAAGCCGCCATTAGGTGACCAAGGCCGACGCATGCAAGCATGTTGGAGCCTTTAAAAACGAAACGAAACGATATATATATATATATATATATATATATATATATATATATTGTTACGGAACAGAGAAAGATAATGTACACTTTAAGTGAGAATACGAAGAGTCACTACTGTCCCGTAAAGTTCCAGGTTCAAAACAAAAGAGTTAGGTAAAATTACAAGTTAAAGTTTAATGCTTAAATTAACAACAAAACATTCAGGACTCATAAGGATAATGTAATGGCAAAAAAAGGTTAAATATATGGTTAACTGCAATAGCCTCTATTAACACGAAATTAGCAAGAGTAAATTTTATCTAAGTCAGCCCTGATAAAATGAGATACCAGATAATACTCAGTGAATGCCAGATAAATAATTACAGATACAAACTATTATCAAAAATGACTGCTTAAAGAACCCCACACGAATTACAAAAACTTCACTAGGCCTACAAATTAAACTTATGCTATACAGTACAAGAAAAAATGCAACAACAGTTATACTCAAATTACACACAGCTGCTAGATGGTTGGAGACTTCTTGATCACTCACAATAATAATATCTGTACAGGGGAGGACAGAGATGTGAACAAAATGAGGAGCAGATCTAAGTGGCAATGATGCAGAGACTGAGCTCATTATATAGGAGCCAGGAGAGCTTGATACAACTTGTAATAAGGACGCGCAAATGAAGCCATGGGGACATAGAGTTGACAATCCCGCTCTGGACAACAGAGAGAACGACTTACTCTACTATAACGGTAGAAGGGGGGGACTGAGGCAGAACACGCTCGTGATCAAACATGCAGCATACTGTGCGTTAAAATTACACAAAGGATGATGAAATCATAGGCTATGTAACACCTCCCCACAAAGAAAAAAGAAATTTACAAAGGAAATTTCTTATTACTCTAAAACAATCTGTATATGGCATTACAGACCATGCAAAGGTCTTTCCTAATGTTACAAAAAATGAGATCTCCCTAGCACATTCAGTCATAGGTACTTGCCAGTATCCCTTTAACAAATCAAACTTACTTATGTACCTAGCCTTTCCGATCTTGTCTATGCAATCTTCCACACGAGGGAGAGGGTAAGTGTCTGTTTTGGTTATCTGATTAACACGTCTGTAGTCGATGCAAAGCCTCTGTGACCCACCTGGCTTAGGGACTAGAGTGACAGGAGAACTCCGCTCGCTCTGACAGGGCTCAATCATCTTGTGGTCCAACAGGTAGCCAAGCTCCTTCTGGATGAGAGGAACTTTCACTGGGTTCACACGGTAAGGAGGCAATTTAATTGGCTTTGCGTCTCCAACATCGACATCATGCATCAACACAGTGGTTCTTCCTGGAGTAGCACGGAACACTTGCGGGTACTCCTGCAGTAATGCCGAAAACTCCTGCCTTTCCTTGGGTGGTAGATGAGAAAGCTTAGTCTGGAGATCATTCATGATATCAGGATTCTTCCCCAAACTATCACTCAGGCTCATACTGCATGGGAGAGCTTCACTTGCAGACTCGGGTGGAACAGGTACAGTGCAGACTGGATTATTTTCGTCCCGCCTGTGATATAACTTTAGCATGTTGATGTGACATAGTTGCTTGTTCTTTCTACGATCTGGTGTGGCGATGACATAGTTGACATCACTGAGTTTCTTCTCCACGAAATAAGGACCACTAAACTTGGCTTGAAGAGGTTGCCCATGAACTGGTAGCAGAATCAAAACCTGATCTCCTGGCTGAAAGTGGCGTAACCTGGACTTCTTATCATACCAAGTCTTCATCTTCTCCTGAGCAGCTCCTAAATTCTCTCTCGCCAGCTGTAAAGCAGTGGACAGCCGTTCTTTGAACTTCATCACATACTCCAGCAGGTTGACGTCATCTTCCTCCGACAGCCAGCATTCCTTGAGTAACTTAAGGGGTCCTCTTACTTCATGGCCAAACAGTAGTTCAAAAGATGAGAAGCCCAGTGATTCATTTGGAGATTCTCTTGCAGCAAACACAACGAATGGAAGACCTTTATCCCAGTCTTTCTGATGTTCCAAACAGTATTTCTTGAGCATCGATTTGAGTGTTTGATGATATCTCTCCAACGCTCCTTGGGTCTGGGGATGGTAAGCTGAAGACGTGATCTGGGTGATGCCCAACTCTTTCAGAGACTGCTTGAAAACGTTTGACATGAAATTACTCCCGGTCTGACTGTACCTCCTTAGGCAGACCAAACTTTGTGAAGAACCCCAGCATTTCCTTAACCACGTTATTTGCTGAGATGTTTCTAAGTGGAATGGCTTCAGGATAACGAGTAGCCATGTCAATCATGGTCAACCCATAAGAAAATCCTGAAGAAGTCTTAGGAAGAGGGCCCACAATATCCACCAACACACGGGTGAAAGGCGCCTCAAAAGGAGGAATGGGAACTAGAGGTGCAACCTTTTCGGTCTGATTACACTTCCCCACAACTTGACAGGTGTGACAAGACTTACAATACCAGGAAACATCCCTGAAGATACCTGGCCAGTAGAAGTGTTTCAAAATGCGTGCCACAGTCTTCCTCACTCCAAGGTGTCCTGCCAAACTGGAATCATGAGCCACTCGAATGATATCCTGCCTACAAACACGAGGGATGACAACTTGATGTACAACCTCCCATTCACAGTCGGCTGATGCTGTTGGGGGTCTCCACTTCCTCATAAGTACTCCTGACTTTACATAATAACAAGTAGAAGCACCGGCTGACTCTTCCTCACTGCAAGCAGAGTTAGCTATACCTTTCAACTCAGGGTCAGCAACCTGCAACTCAACCAACTCTTGACGAGACAAATTATCAACACTACGGGGTACTGCCTCATCTGGTGAGTGGTCCAAATTAGCAAGAAAAGTGTCAGCTAGGATAACATCATCATCATCATTATCCTCTAAATCACCAGTAACTTTAGACTTAGCCCTAGTGACAGCACATGCAGGGAACACATCAGGGACATCACAATCCTGGGTCGCAGCCACTGGCTCACTAGACAACTGAGGAGCTGGACACACTTGACTTCCACCAATATCATTTCCAAGTAAGAAAGTTACACCTGACATTGGGAGTGTCTCAACCAACCCAACCATAACAGAACCATTAACAAAACCAGACTCTAAATTCACTCTGCACAGAGGAACAGAGAAGTAATTATTCCCTACACCTTGTAAGATTACAGTTTCATCAGAGGAATTAAAATTAGAGCCTAGAACACTGGTCAGCATAAGGGATTGGCAAGCACCTGTATCACGATATATTTGAACTGATTTCCTGTCATTACTGTCCAGAGGACTGACAAAACCATCAGACAGGAAATTAGCACATGAACTCTTGAGAGTGTCACCCACGTTACTGCTCAAAAGAGGAGCTCCATCATGAGAATTTAAGTTACCCCTCAAAGCAGGTTCAGTTAACTCAGTTAAAGAATTCTGGGAACTCTCAAGAGTGGACACTAGACCAATTGACTGAATATTTAAAGACTCCTTTTTGTTCACATCACGCTGTCTCCTGAAACATCTCTCCGTAGTATGACCAAGCTTACTACAATAAGTACATTTACTTTTCTGAAATCTAGAGGTGAAGCTGGTATTTACTTCCTGAGAAACATCATCTTTATTCTCTTTCCTGTTACCTGTACTCTGAGTAGAGGCAACGTACTTACTCTCAGCTTTCCCTTTTTCTCTAGAATATCTCTTGTGAGTGAGAACATACTCATCAGCTAAAACTGCAGCATCAGACAAATTATCTATTCTTTTCTCATCAAGATATAGGCTTACATCTTTATAAATACACCTTTTGAAGTCCTCCAGGAAAATCATCTGCTTAAATTTGTCAAAATCAGAATCCACATTCTTAGAATTTAACCACTGCTCTAACAGATCTTCTTTGATTTTTGCATACTCAACATGGGATTGCTTATCTTGCTTGTAAGTTGTCCTAAATTTTACTCTATAGGCTTCAGGAACAAGCTCATAGGCCTTAAGAATCAAGCTCTTAACTACATCATAATTATCAGACTGATCCTGAGGCAAAGATGCATAAGTTACTTGAGCTTTACCGGTGAGAACAGTTTGAAGGAGTACTGGCCAAAACTCCTTAGGCCAATTAAAACCTGTAGCTACCCTCTCAAACAACTGAAAATACTTTGTTAAATCAGATTCATTAAAAGGAGGGACAAGTTTAACATTTTTAGCCACATCAAAATCATCAGAGCTAGATGATCCAGTTCCACATTGTTTCATGCGATACTCATGGTCTGCTTGAATCCTAGCAAGTTCAACTTGTGCGTGAAACTCAGCCTCCTTAGTACGGGCCTCCTGCAGGGCTAGCTGTAACTTAGCTAATTCAATCTGCGTTTGCTCATTTGGAGGAGTTACATTAAACAAGCTTTCATTAATCATGGCAACAATTTGATCTTTAGACTGATGAGAGCGAACAACAAATCCCAATTGTTGAGCAACAATCTTAAGTTCATTCTTTGTTCTGTTTTCTATATCACACACTGTTTGCACATTTGACAAAAAATCTTTGGCTTCATCAAGTGTAGAAATAGTAGCCATCATGAATATATCACAGTCACAAAATATCAAACAATATCCTTATGATAATATCCTGAATATCCTGATATGAGGTCGCCAAATTTATGTTACGGAACAGAGAAAGATAATGTACACTTTAAGTGAGAATACGAAGAGTCACTACTGTCCCGTAAAGTTCCAGGTTCAAAACAAAAGAGTTAGGTAAAATTACAAGTTAAAGTTTAATGCTTAAATTAAGAACAAAACATTCAGGACTCATAAGGATAATGTAATGGCAAAAACAGGTTAAATATATGGTTAACTGCAATAGCCTCTATTAACACGAAATTAGCAAGAGTAAATTTTATCTAAGTCAGCCCTGATAAAATGAGATACCAGATAATACTCAGTGAATGCCAGATAAATAATTACAGATACAAACTATTATCAAAAATGACTGACATAAAGAACCCCACACGAATTACAAAAACTTCACTAGGCCTACAAATTAAACTTATGCTATACAGTACAAGAAAAAATGCAACAACAGTTATACTCAAATTACACACAGCTGCTAGATGGTTGGAGACTTCTTGATCACTCACAATAATAATATCTGTACAGGGGAGGACAGAGATGTGAACAAAATGAGGAGCAGATCTAAGTGGCAATGATGCAGAGACTGAGCTCATTATATAGGAGCCAGGAGAGCTTGATACAACTTGTAATAAGGACGCGCAAATGAAGCCATGGGGACATAGAGTTGACAATCCCGCTCTGGACAACAGAGAGAACGACTTACTCTACTATAACGGTAGAAGGGGGGGACTGAGGCAGAACACGCTCGTGATCAAACATGCAGCATACTGTGCGTTAAAATTACACAAAGGATGATGAAATCATAGGCTATGTAACAATATATATATAAAGTAGTCTGTAGAATGGAAGCACTGAAATAACAGGAAACCCTCAGCCTCTACACATTTTTAATATTCTGAAATTCCAAATACTCGAAAAGCCTGGCACAAATGGGTTAACTGTGCAATGACACTGAATGGCAGAAATGAGTCAGTATTTAACAGCAATAAAATAACTATGATCAGGCGAGGTTTGTTGTGCCTGGCACCACTTGTTTTGTAATGTCTTGTAATTCATATGTAATTGTTCATATGACTCCTCAGCTCTGATACTACGAATATGTGAGGAATCGTAAGCATAATATATTGTGAGGAATCTTAAGCATACTGTAATATTATATCGTGTGGAATCGTAAGCAAAATATATTGTGTGGAATTATCATGCTTTAGAAGATTTACTCGTGCCATAAAGATGTGAAAGTTTCTTGTGTTAAAGTACCTTTACGACAATAAATATTTTAACCGATCAATCAATTGAAATGCCCTCACAAGTAATAATATAGTTTCGGGATGGTTCGGCTATCAGAGGAGGGGGATAATCCCCCTGATGGAGAAAAGATATGTATCAATTTGTACAAATGTATAATGCATGCATTGATCGATTCAAATATTTATTGTTGTAAAGGTATACAGAGTACATAAACAACAAAACAAGGTGATGGGTCTTGTGACACACCTTGTTCAGTAAATACAGTCATATATAGTCACTGGTTATAAGTTCTTGGGTGTAGCTACAAGATGCCCTATAGCAAATAAAGGATATAATATATGTTACAAAATGTAAAGGAATTTATAAGATATATTACATACAGGAGAGAGAAGTAGCTCCAAATCAGTAAAGACGCATTGCCTTGTCAGTGGGTCGTATGGGGTCGATGAGTGATGGTCAAAACACCCACCAAGACGACCTCTCTTTCTCTCTCTCTCTCTCGCTCTCTCTCTCTCAACTTCACTACTTTTAGTTATTTATTTATTTATTTAATATATGTCCTTCATTGGTACACACTAGAGTCTTCTATTACACTGGCTTGAGTAGTATCTTTGTTAGAGGCTATGACTTGGGTGTGTAAGATGCAGGCTATGATGTAAATATACAGGTGAAACATGCACCGTATTGGGCAACGTAATGAGTGTTGCCGATAAATGTAATATATAATGAAGAATAGCAACCATTTGCATGTGTAACCATACATTTATTGAATGTAATGCTTTCTTGAACTTTGATACAAATTCAAGATAATCGTGAAGAGTGGCAGGTAGCAGCTTTTCATTGATTAACCACGAGATTTAATCAGTCAGCGTAAGAAGTTTCTATACTTCGAAGTAAGAGGACATTCCATTATATAGTGATGAAGTGTGTGTGCTGCTGGTGCCCCACAAACTGCACAAGGTAACGAGTCATCTCTGATGAATTTCCAATAATATTTATAGCCAAGTCTCAGACTTATGACAGCTTCATAAAGTCCACTTCTTTGGCCTTATGTTACCTGAGTATTGTGAAACACGGTCACGTAGTGAAGAGAGCTGGTACTGCCATTTGCAATGCTAGCATTAATAGTCCTTAGCTGATACAAGTGGTTCTCCTCTGTACAGTACCACATCAGGTGATTTTGACATCAAGAGGGATGAGGGATAAAGAAGGAAGTATACAGCAACACATGGTAAAAAAAAATAATCTTTATGATCTTCATTTGTCCTTGCATATACAGTATTCAGTTCCTCAACTGACATGCATCTACCTGAAATGCACATATCTCCTGCTGATATTTTCTTTTCATATTTGAATATAGCACCTGCTGATTGTTACTGATGACTTATTCAGGATCACATGGAATTATCTGTGCTTCGATAAGTTGCATAAATATGGTAGAGGTTGGATACGGGGCATTTATATCATAACAAAATAATTTTTGCTGAAACGGCTTTGGGTAGTTTTGCTGTAAACACATTAGTGTATTGCTAAGATAAATAAGAATAAGTCAACCAAAATTTGGTATTCCAGTGTGTTTCGTTCGCAAAATCCAGTTTAGCTGATAGAACAAAATATTCAAGCTAAATTGTTTTTGACAACTATGCCATACTATCTACTTGTACAAAATGTTTTGTAAATGTTAGACAATCTTGTTCAGCAAAACCCATTTGTTTGATGAAAAAATCTGTGTGTGCACGTTTGTGTGTGTTTCCATGTGTGTGTGTGTGTGTGTGTGTGTGTGTGTGTGTGTGTGTGTGTGTGTGTGTGTATGTGTGTGACCGGCTAAAGCTCACACGCAATCCTCAGGTAGTCCATCCTCTCAACCAGGAGGAAGCATGTGTGATCCCCTTGACCTGCAGCTGTGTGAGGTAAAAGTGTTATGGCTCACACCCACATACGAGTTCTTGACGCCTCCGCACACAAGAGGTAGTGGAAGCAAGGATATTGCCAGGATTCGTTGTGTATGTGTGTGTATTTGAGTGTTTGTGTGTATTTGTGTGTGTGTGTGTGTGTGTGTGTGTGTGTGTGTGTGTGTGTGTGTGTGTGTGTGTGTGTGTGTGTGTGTGTGTGTGATTTTCAGGTATCATTCGCTTTGCAGATAATGGGGGCTTCCAGGTACGAGTGTTTCTAGATACAGTACTGAAGGTTTCCAGACATCTGATTAAGGGTGACAAATATGCAAAAGCCATTACGGATGTAAGCTAATCAAACATGGTTATGCATGGAAAGCAGATTACAGAAGCCACCACTTCCTACAGCAACCACCGGAGTTGGAATGAGTGGCATGCGTCTCTCTGCAGGCAAGTGACTATGCTAATACAGCGTCCTTGTGCTGGCTGCATCACATGTCAACTGGGTACAGCTGACAACAGTTGTCTTGGATCAGGGTAATGGAAGAAACGCTTTTGTGGGCAATGAGCATGAAGAAGAACCACTCTTAATGGACAAAAGTGAATTATTCCTATCTTCCTCCATTCATGCGTGTTATACAGCAAGTACATCATTAAAACTTCATAGCTCAGTTTAAAAGCACGATTTTAAAAACAAGTAAGAAGCATTCAGTCTTTCTTTCATTTTACTCGGATGTTGTAATTAATTAATGAACATCTATGCCCTGAGTTGGACTAAAAAAAGAAAAGGCTAGTATTTTCTAGACATTTGAACACACTGATTGAATTATTTGTGACATGCGCTAGTTCCCTGAACTTCTGGTTCCTCTTCGTCTCCAAAAACTCTTCAGACTCTTTAGATTTCATGATTATATTCCACAGTCCCCCTTTCTTCCCAAGCAATTCTCCCTACCTTTTACCGTTTTACCTTTGCTAATCACGTTTCAGTTTTCCTCATTAAACTCCTCAGACTATTTTGCTCTACCCATTAGACGCATCACTCCTTGTTAAACTCTTCAGACTCTTAGTTCTTCTCATCAGATGCTTCACACTCTTGGACTTTCCTGATACTTTACTTCATCTCAGTACACTCTTCAGACTCTGGGAAAACCGTGGCTTCTGCGGACGAGAACAGGCGGATGAGAGTGAGATAATATGTAAAATAATGATAATGTTTAGCGGGAATCATTTTCATGTCAAAATCTCTCTCTCTCTCTCTCTCTCTTTCCACTTGATTTTCCTGTAGTTTTTTCCCTTGCTGTTGTGGTTGTAGATTCTCTCGTCTGTGCCCTACTGTTTTCATTCACCCCTTTTTTATTTCCTAACTAAATCCTATTGTTTGTATAGAGCTGGCTGTACTTCCCGACTACACTGAGGCCAACGAGGGAGGCAGCTATAGGGGTAATGGGGAGGAAGGCGAGATCTACAGTAAGTGATGCTGGAGAGAGAAAGAGAGAGAGAGAGAGAGAGAGAGAGAAACCAGGTATTCCTTGCAGATGGTACAACAATTGCCAGAGACTCGTTGGTAAATTTTGGAAGATAGCATAGTATCTGCTTTTGAAAGTGTTTGCAGGGAGTTGAAGGCGAACGTGAGAAGTAAATTTGTATGATGCAGCAGAGGACGGAGCTAAAAGATAATTATATGGGTGACATTAAATGGGGAAGATTTGGAGGAAGTGTGTGTGTGTGTGTGTGTGTGTGTGTGTGTGTGTGTGTGTGTGTGTGTTTTAATAGTGGTAGCAACATATGAATCACAGGGACCTGAATAACTCATAGGGTAAAGGAGGGGGCAAACGTATTATAGGCGTTGTGAAGTGTGTGGAAGGAAAAACAACGTATTATCAGGCAAAGATGGGCACTTATGAATGTACATGGCGCCGACAATGCTTTGTACAGTATATGCAGTTCGTTGGCCTAGAATGCTTGGGAATAAAAAGAAGTGGAAATGGGAGTGTCTAAGACCTATATGTAAGTTAAGATGATTTCCAAACGATGAAGTCGAGAGCCGTGGGTGATTGAGCCAGGAAAACAGTTTTTCGTCTGTTCGTTCGCGTTCAACATGACTGAGGTGTAAGATGACTCCTGTTTTGTTTTCTTAGTGGTTGACACGCACAAGTCCAGTGACACCTGATGAGTTAGTGGATTAAGGCTGTCCAAGGACTGAGCCTATAAGGATTTACATCCAAGGAATGGTTGGAGTTTACTGATAATTCCACTCAAGGGCGATCAAGGCTGGTAACCCACCCCTTAGTTGTCAGGACTGAGGAGCTTAGCCCCTGGCACCTACATTCCTGATGGTGCAAAAAGTGGAGTGGATCAAGGCTGGATGGATGATTTTTTTTCTGTGTATGCAGATAGATAATCGACTGCACAACTCTGAGTGGAAACCATCAACTGCTTTGTTTATCTTTTACAAAGAATTTTTTTCTTAATTTCCATTTCACATTTTCCTTCGCTGAGCCTCATATAACACTGATAGTAATCAGTAACTTAATAACGACCTTTATCAAATACTGGCTACGATGATCACTGTGTATTTAGCTGTTTCTCTTCTTCTTCGTCAGCTTTATTTACCCATCTTTATATGGGGTCGCTGTTCTTGATGAGCCTCTTCCACCTGCCTCTATCGCCTGCCATGTTGGTATCCAGACCCTTCTTTCTCATATCCGCCACTATGCAATCTTTCCACCTTATCTTAGGTCTTCCTCTCCTCCTCCTTCCCTGAACTTCCGTATCCAGTGTTCTCCTCTCGTCACTTTGTCCATCGCTCCTCATGACATGGCCGTACCATCAAGTTTTGCCTCTTGTGTCTTCTTCGAAACCTCCACCACCTTCACTGTTCCTCTGATCCTTGCATTGCTGATTCTGTCCTCCCTTGTCACGCCGCACATCCATCGCAACATCCTCATTTCCGCTGCTTCCATCCTCCTCTCGTTTCCTTTTTCACAAGTAGTGCCTCCGCCCCGTACGTCATTGCTGGTCTTACCATAGTTTTGTACACCTTCCCCTTTAATTTCACTGGCATTCTCCTGTCGCCCAATACACGTCTTTCCAACTTCTCCATCCTGCTTGGATTCTTCCAATTATTTGCTTATCTTCACTACTGTCTGCTGATAGGGTGGATTCCAGGTATTTAAATGCATCCTCCCTCTTCAGCTCCACACCATCCAGCCAAATACTTTCATGTCTGTCGTGCACCTGCTCTGTACACATCATATTCTGTCTTTGTTCTACTTATTTTCATTCCTCTACTCTCCAGTGCTAATCTCCACTCATCCAGTCTGCGCTCTATCCCTTCTTTTGACTCATTCACCAAAACCACAACATCGGCATACATCATGTCCCACGGTGTCCCCATTCTTACATCCTCTGTGAACGCGTCGAATACGATGTTGAAAGGAAGGGCCTTAGCGCAGAGCCCTGATGCAGCCCCACCTCCATTTCAAAACCGTCCGTCATGCCTGCTCCACTCCTTACTCGCGTCTTAACATTCCTGTACAATTCCCTTACAAGTCTTACATATTTTTCCGGTACTTTTTTCTCTCTCAGACATCTCCACAACTCCTGTCGCGGTATTCTGTCATAGGCCTTCTCTAGATCTATAAATACCATATGTAGTTCTTTCTGTTTTTCTCTATACTTTTCTGCCATCTGTCTCAGTATGAATATTGGGTTCGTTTTTCCTCTTCCCGGCATAAAACCAAACTGACCTCTGGCCACCTCCACCTCCAGCCTCAGTCTCTCATCCAGTATCCTTTCCCAAACCTTCATTGTGTGAGATAGCAGTTTAAATCCACGATAATTCCCACACTCTTGTACATTTCCTTTCTCCTTGAAGATGGCTACCAATACACTCTCCCTCCACTCATCTGGTATCTCTTCCTGCTCCTCTATCTTGCACATAGAATTCCACAACAAATCCACTCCCGCTTCTCCCAGGGCCCTCCACGCCTCCACCGGGATCTCATCTGGTCCAGTTGCCTTGTTTTTCATTCTTTTAAGTGCTCTCTTTCTGCTCTCTCTACACATCTCGTAAGACCTAGGTATGGTATTCCATCATTCTGATGATCCCGTGGGTTCTCCTCATTTAGCAGGCCCTCAAAGTACTCCTTCCAACTCTCTTGTACCTTCATGTCATCGATAAGCATCACACCATTTACATCCTTCATCTGCTTCACATGATTTACATCCTTTGTAGACTTGTTCCTAATCCTTGCTATCCTGTATATTCTCTTCTCTCCTTCAGGTGTTTCCAGCTCCTCATACATATCACGACAAGCCTTAGCCTTAGCCTTAGCCACTGCTCTCCGTGCTAACTTCTTTGCGCCTCTATACACTGTCTTGTCCTCCCACGATCTGCTTTGCTCCTACTGCTTCTTTGTTTCCTTTTTCCTTTTTAGTGCATTCTGAACTTCTCCTCTCCACCATCATTCTTCTCTAGTTGTACGTCGCTTTCCCGGTGTTTCTCCAAGCACTTCTCTGGCCACTCCTGTCACGGTTTCTGCATTCTCCCTCCACTAGTCTTAAACTCCCTCTATATTTACGTTCACCCTATCTAGTACCTTAGTCTTGAACTCTTGTCTCTTCGCTTCCTCCTTCAGTGCCGTCCATCGAATCCTCTTCTCATACCTCCTCCTTCCTTTTCTTGGTCTTTTTAGCCACACATCCATCACTAGCAGCCGGTGTTGTGGTGCTACGTGATCACCTGGTATAACTTTACAGTCTTTTATCTCTATAAGGTAGTCTCTCTGGGTAAAATTTCCTCCACTCTTATACGTGATGACATGCTCTTCCCTCTTGCAGAAAAAAGTATTAGCAATTGCCAGGTCAAAGGAAATGGCCAGATCCAGTATCTGTTCACCCTCTGCATTTACATTTCCTAGTCCATGGCCTCCATGTATCCTCTCAATTCCTTCATTATCTGCTCCAACTTGTCCATTCAGATCCACGCCCAGCACCACTCTCTCCTCCAAAGCAATTCTCTCCATCTCACTTTCTAGCTTTCTCCAGAACTCTTCCTTTTCTTCATCTGTTGATCCTGTCTGTGGTGCATATGCATTAACCACATTTATTATACAAGCCTCATATATTAACCTTACTGTTATTAACCGATCTCCTCCTCTCGCCACTTCAGTCACATATTCTTTCATTTCCTGCGACACCACTATTCCAACTCCATTCCTTCACTCTGTAGTTGCACTACTATAAGAAAATTTGTATCCATCTCCTAATTCCTTCACCTTGTTACCCTTCCACCTGGTCTCCTGCACACACGGTATACTCACCCTCTTCATCTTCATCATCTCCACCACCTCTCTTCCTCGACCTGTCAAGGTCCCAACATTCAGTGTTGCCACCCTCAGGACAACAGGAGCTCGCTTCTTTAGCCGCTCTTGCTCATGGCGCGGTTGCCCTTGCACAATCGCAGAGGTCGGTCGATGCCTCTGTGCATCGCTTATAATGGGGTACGCCCTGACATGATTCACTGTTCCTCGGTTGTGGCTCATCATGGTTTTGGCTTTTATTTTACTGGCCGACAGCCATTTCTGACGCCAACCCTCCCCATTGATCCGGGCTTGGGACCGGCATTGAGTTGTGCTGGCTTGCACCCCGTATGGCTGGGTTTGTGTATTTAGCTGTTTATCATTAGGAAATACTGAACCCTTTTGATCAGTCACTGAAGATAATTATCGTTATGAGGAATACTGGCTTATTACAACATCAGAGGTCTTTGCTAGCATGTCATATATCATCAAGCACTCATTAGTCTGTTAACAGTATTATGAGAAAAGGCAGTGCGATTTTTCCTGGCTCACTGGACTCCACACTGGATGGACAGGTATGTCTGTGTACTTTATAACATTTACTAGATAGGGTACCCGGCATTGCCGGGCCAAAAAGGCGAACACTCTAGTCTTTCTTTCTACTACAAAAAGACCATGGACCTCTTTTGCTTTTGAAGAGGGATTTTAAGAGATCCAAGAACTTTCTATTTCAGCTTTCGCAGACTAACGCACAGAATTAATTTGTGCGCACTTGTTTACTATTACCGGTGACCTCAAATGACCGACTGGTGACCTCAAATGGCCTCAGAGATCAACCTCACATGGTCTATGTCCGAACTGGAGGTCATGTGAGTCTCCATGACAAATATTGGGCTGCAGGGGTAGCCTACCCGGCGTTGCCTGGGCCAAAAAGGCGAACACTCTACCGATGACCTCAAATTACCAAGTTCTGAGATTTGACCTGCCTAAAACCATCCCTGGGTCACCCTGATTCAGAATATATATGGGTCTGGGGGTGTTTGGCCCTTGGTTTGGGCGTGATTGAAGGACAAACAATGAAGATTTTTTTTTCATTAATATAGATTAGTCACTAGCAGGGGCACCCGGCGTTGCCCGGGTAAAAATCTATGATCGTGCACATCACAATGCTTCGGACCCAAGGCGGCCACTACCTCTGTGGAAGAGGGCCCCTGGTGCCCCGTTTTACACACTGAACTTATGTTCGTCACTAGGCCCTTTTTCCCAGGAATATATTCCACATAGACCTGTTTCTATCATGGACTTAGTGTCTCCACTACTCACCCACCCACCCTGCTCACCCACCTACCCTTCCTTTTCTCCCACTCATCTTGCCCACCCACTTACCCACATTCACCCATCCATTCTGCCCACCAACTCGCCCACCCAAACTGATTCACCACACACATCCAACCCTGCCCACCCGCCTTCCCCCACCACACCAATCCATCCACTCAACCCAGCCCACCCACCCCACCAATCCAGCCACCCACTCGATCCGTTGCAGGTAATAATGATACGGTTATAGAAGTAAAAATATCAGTGGTAATTGGCTGCCACATCCCCACCATGTTGGTTTAAATATTTATAATCAGTTCTAATCTTGGCCATCAGAGGCACCACTTTAGCAACTGTAATGTACACATTTATTTCACTGAAAAAAGTTACCCATGTTAAATTTGTTTAGAGAGTTCTATATTCATCCCTCTCCATTTCCGTAGAGGACAGACAGGCAGAGAATAGAAATCTTCTTTTATATATAAACGGATTATATGAATCATCAGTTAATCTGAATAATATTCTGAGTCGTAGCCTCGAATTTACACTTGAATTTCTGTTCGTCCCGCCTACGTCGCTCGTCCAGCCTGCTTTACTTCGAGACTCTGAAAACTGTAGCTAGACACACCGAAAAGTGAGGTTCCATTTTGAATCAACAGGGGGGCACTAGGAAAATCCTCCTTTTTGCAAGTTCAACAACGTTTCGTAATATTTTAGCAGATATAACGTACACATCTAAATTCGCCGTGAAAAGTCACACCTGTTATAATTGCTTAGAGAGTTCTACAGTATATGCATCCCTCTCGATTTCCATAGAGGATAGACAGAGAGAAATTCTCTTTATATATAATATTATATATATATATATATATATATATATATATAATGAATTTTATTTTCCTTCAGCCTTGTTTTTCCTTCTTACAGCAAACTTTCTCCCTTAGTCCTTCAGTTTTTGTCGTTTACTAATGTCGTCTCTCTCTCTCTCTCTCTCTCTCTCTCTCTCTCTCTCTGCGATTCTATTGATGAATGAGGAAAAAGAAGCAAAAACGTCTATAAAAGCTGATGATTCTTTGTTTCTCTTTTAGTGAACCACCATTTTAGGAGATATAATTGATTACACACACACACACACACACACACACACACACACACACACACACACACACACACACACACACAATGAAGGGTATATTATATGAAAATCAACATAGAGACGAAAGTCAATGGAGAAGAATCACTTAATGACAAAGGAAGAAGAATGAGAGAAGGAAGAATGGTAAGAGAAGAAAATGAATAGGAACTGAGAAAAACTGAAAACAAAATATGGCGGCAAAAAGGAGAAGAGCTAAGTGATGTCCTCACGTCCCCACACTGAGGGAAGGTGGACAAAAATAAAACAGAGAGGGCAAAACTGTGCAGACTCACTGTACAGCAGGGGACTCTTTGGAAAGTAAAGGCTCACAATAAACACTAAAAATATCATAGGTAATCATAGAGAGATGTTCGTATCAGTAAAGCCAAAACCATTTTCTGTAGTGGGACGTTCCAGTTTGCTAGGCATCACTTTTTCTCTACACGCGCTCATTTTTCCACTTCTTCCTCCTAATCCTCACCCTCATCCTTATCCTAAAAAGAAGAATCCGGCTCGTCCCAATTCTCGTACACGCTATGGAGTGGCAAGAAGGTGATGAAGCACAATGAAATATGAGAAGAAAGAGGGGAAGTGGGAAGGGCGAGTGTGAAACCGTGAATAAAACAAAAGCTGAGGGGGAGGAAGTGTAAGGGGAGCAGATTGGCTTAGAGAGAGAGAGAGAGAGAGAGAGAGAGGGAGAGAGAGAGAGAGAGAGAGAGAGTGGTAAAGGAAAAGAATGAGTAACCAGTGAATGAGAATACTGACATTCATTGGTCTCTAGAGTGAACGAAATTGATGTAGTGGCAGATACAAAAGAGAAAAGCAATTTCAGTCAACCTTTGACTGCCTGAGTCAGTAAACAGACGAAAAAGAAAATGAAAAACGGAATTATCGTTTGTCACCCACACTGTAACGGCACAATACAAAAGGCGAAATATGTGTCCATAACTACATTCCTCGGGGCTAGCGAGGGACTCCTAGCGGTAACAATAACACTGGTTTACAAAAAAATTTGAGGCAAGCATGAAATTAGGTGTTCTAACCTAATTTTGGGGTGCTGATTTCAGATTCGAAATCCGTTTTCACTCATCACCTCTAGTTATTGAGATATACATGTATACATGTACGTACATGTATAGATATATGCCTAGAACCCAAATATTCACCAAAAATCCATTTATCGTCCTATTTTCTTGGAACCTGGTTTAAAACGCGCCCCACAACAAGGTCAAACATGTGCATTGTGCGGCTAGGAACATCAGTAGCTCACTGGCGGTGAGAGGGAGTGGTTAGTGCTGTTAGTACCAGCAGCACCAGTGGAACCTCTGTGGGGACCTCAAGGTCATTCGGCTCCTCATGGGTATGCAGGCGGGCTTCACGAAGTACCGCTGCTTTCTGTCTCTGGGACAGTCGGGCTGTGTCCAAGCACTTCACGCAGAAGGAATGGGGGTCTAGGAGCACTTTCGTGCCTGGGAAACACATTGTCCAAGAAAATCCTCTGGTGGACATGAACAAGGTGCTTCTTCCCCCTCTTCATATCAAGCTTGGCCTTATGAAGAATTTCGTGAAGGCCATGGACAAGGATGGCGCCGCCTTCCAACACCCGTGCACTCTGTTCCCAGCTCTCAGTTCTGCTAAGCTCAAGGAGGGCATCTTCGTCGGACCTCAGATGCGGGAAGTGCTGAAGGATGAGGTATTCGAGGAGAAGCTCACCTTGAAGAAACTGAGAGCATGGGAAGCATTTAAGTCAGTCAGCCATGGCTTCCTTGGTAACACACCCGCACTAGATTACCAAGAGGATGTCGAGTTGTTGCAGGCTTATCAGGATATGTGGTGCCTAATGTCTCTCAAGATTCACTTTCTCCACTCCCACCTCAACTTCTTTCCCCAGAACCTCGGAGCAGTAAGTGACGAACATGGGGAAAGGTTCCACCAAGATATTACAAAAATGGAGAGGAACTACCAAGACAAGTGGAACAGCAGCATGATGGAGGACTTCTGCTGGATGCTCCTGCGCGACATCCCGAAGGCAAAGTACACCAGATCGTCCAAAAAAACTCACTTCTGACTGTCTGTAGTACTATGATGTGTATATATGTTTATATCCAAGTAAGAGTAATATTTACAGTAGTTCTGTCAGTGTTCTGTGTCTGTTTTGTTTCGTTCTGTAATATGCCATTTTAATATATGAAATAAACTCATATTATAAATATATGCATTATAATAAAAAATGGGATATGTGAAAGCAAAAAAGCTTGAGGTGATAGAGCAAAACTGTTTAGAAATCTGAATTAAGCATATCAAAATTAGTCAAAAACACCTATTCACATGCTTCCCTCAGATTTTTTTTTTTTTTTTTTTTTTTTTTTTTTTTTTTTTTTTGTAAATCAGTGTAATCTAACTGATCGGTTCTACTGCCCGTTTATACAAAATTTCCTCGACTCGCTCCCTTTCCCGCTGTAGGAAGAAGGTAAAGTGCAAGAGGGGACCAGAATCAGCCAACAGTCAACCGGGTTCACGTTCAGATGAGCTGGGGATCACCGCTACAATAGCGACTTTTACATATAATTCCTGCAACCGCGGTCAGTTAGTATGACTCAGCTCAGTGAAGACCATCTTAGGAAAACGGAGATATTAACCCTTTCAGTACTATGACGTCATTCATGCTTATTTTTGGCATCTCCAGATCATATTATTCACTGTAGTAAATACCTTCCATGCTGAAAGGATTTAAATTTACTAACAATTACATTAGGTTCTTGACTCACATATTCCTCCATTTTACTCTTAACTTTATTTTCGGTCACCTTATCCTCATCTTTCAGCAGCCTTGAAATACAGATAGTTATAGAGTAAATGAGAACGATTTTTAATTTCTTTTAAACTGGATATAAGTGAGATGGTCCTTTAGCTAAATACCTCAAGGTATCACCATCATCACCAGCACAACCACAGCCATGATTACCGCCATAAATACCCACCAATACCCATCATCACCCAACCCATCCTTCTATCTCCACCCGCACCATCATTCCCACTTTCCCTTCTATCATTTCTTACGATATATACCCACATCATCACATCACATCACTGTTTCTTTATCCTAAGACCATCCTGTTTATTCAACATCGACATTAGACTTCCATCCTCACACCAAGGGTACTTGTATGCCCTCCTACTAAGAAGGAAGATGCAAGTTGCAGAAACTCTCCCACAGTGGTTATTTGCCATAATGACCATTGTGCAGTTGATAAGAAGAAATTAGTAAAAACAAAAACTATCAGTGGTACTTGGCGTTGCCCCGGTAAAAAATATGATCGTGAATACAGGCATTGCCTGGGATGCTGGATGGACACTCCCCTTGTGGAAAATCCCCAGGGTCCCGTTTTATCAACTGAACCGATGTTCCTCCTTGGGTACATCTCTCTCTCTCTCTCTCTCTCTCTCTCTCTCTCTCTCTCTATATATATATATATATATATATATATATATATATATATATATATATATATATCGGAGCTGGGCAGCTCTGCAATCACTTCCGCAAACCACAAATTCCGCAATTGCGGAAGTATGATATCATTTGCGGATTTGCGTTTGCGACAAATTTTACGTAAATTTGCGGTTTTGAGCTTGCGGAATCACTTCCACAAACGCAAATCAGCCCTCAAACATGTACTGTACGTGGCCTAGCCCGGCAGGCGGCTTCTGGGTGAGTTGCCAGCTCGCCGGCTCCGTCCACCACTCCCGGACTGTTGCCATATGTACGATAAATATTGTATACTGTATATATGATATATTCAGCATAATTACGTACTGTACGATGTACAATAGCATTTTTCGTTATCGTACATTTTGTACGATAATTTTACGATTCCTTCAAAGAGAGAGAGAGAGAGAGAGAGAGAGAGAGAGAGAATGGCTGAAGATCAGATTCATCTCTTTTTGATATTCACTGGCTTCATACCAAGCTCTCAGGCAAGGAATGAAAATGGGTATAAGCCAAGAGGGGGCAACGCTCATACTCGTGGTTAGACAATAAAGCATAACATCGTCATAGTATGTCGTATTCTACTTTACATTGGAGGGTTCCTCACTACATTATCTGAATGAAATTCTGTATGTGCTTTCTGGGGGGAGGGTAAGAAATAAGAATCTAAGGATAAAAGCCAGCAAACGTGTTTTTCCCCCAATATATAAGGAAAAATATAAAGCCTAATTCAAGATCAATTGATTTTCCAGATTCTTAGATGTTATGATGTATGCTACCGATGTAAACTACATCGATAATAGAAAGACTTGTTTAGCATACAAGCCAATAACAAGATGAAAATTGCAAAGATGTGCTACGAAGCCTCTCAGTCCACCTAGAATATGACCTTTAGTTTAAATTTCAAATTTGTCAGACATATAGCTTTGCCAGTGCCAGTATTTCAGTTTCCACAAAAATCATTAGGTACCGGTAGGTAAATAACAGATTCAACAAGAAACATGAAATTAAACACAATTATACCATTTTCCTTACTAAACAACCACCTTTCCCCCATGCGGTATCAATATAGATAACTAGATAGACACATATACTATATATTGGAGTTGTCTCAGGTGTTGGAGGAGTCTGACTGTAACTAAGGAGTGAGGACTGAGGAGGTTAGAGCCGAGGAATAGAGGTGGACTGGTGTGTCAACTTGTCAAGTGTGAGCTATGAAGTGTTATGATTTAATTCATTTCTATACAGTAGTGAAGGATTTACCCTTGCTTTGTACTAAATAAAGTTTAATATACTAATAATAAGTGAAACATATTTTTTAGTTTTACTATAACTATAATTTTATATATCCCATTCATTACTTTAGACAATTTCCATACTTCATAGAGTCACCTATTGTTAGCCAGAATACAGTAAACAAGTATATAATTGTAGTGGATGCATAACTAGAGAT
This sequence comes from Coenobita brevimanus, assembly GCF_032717465.1. Lineage (NCBI taxonomy): Eukaryota > Metazoa > Arthropoda > Malacostraca > Decapoda > Coenobitidae > Coenobita > Coenobita brevimanus. Next base: position 7,647,460 of record NC_136959.1, read on the forward strand.
GATTTTTAATTCCTTTATTATGAAAAAAGGCATCCTTAATACAAGAATCGATGCCAAGGCACAGTATTTTAGTGTTGACGTAGAAACACAACAGGATTCGTAGTCAACGATGTCATATATCAAATTTGGAGTAATAGGGTGAAAATTGACGTGTTTATGTCCATTTGAAATTTTAGGCCCGACCCACCCGACATTAGCTTCTCTACCCCTAACTGGGGGGGGGGTGACTCCCCTAATGTATTGAAGCATGTTATAGGATGCAGATTTGAAAGGCGCACCTTTAGGTTTTGGTTTCATGTCGATATGACGAATTTGAAAGGAGTTATGGCCAAAAACTTTTTTTTTTTTTTTTTTTTTCATTTTATGGGCCTACAGCCTGGGCCTTGGCCCAGTTTGGCCCAAAATTTAATCAGGTGATCAGAAAGTCATAGCTCATCATCCTTGTAATTTTAGTCAAAATCGCACGAATAGTATTCACGTAAAGTTGTTAACAAACAAACAGACACACAAACAAAAAAACAAATGAACAAGCAGACAGAGACAAACCATGTGAAAACAATACCCGTCCCCGAGCCCCTCCGGGGTGGGAACAGGTAATTATCCTCAAATGGTAAACAGAATAAAATGAAGCTGATGCCGGGGTAATGAAAGGGATAAAAAATTGTATTTCCATTTTTACATTTGCGGAACAGCTAATTTCAAGAATTTTGGGGATTTGCGGTTATAGAAGGCAATTTTTTTAGTCTGCGGATTTGCGTTGCAGGAGTGAATTTTTGTTTGCATGCCCACCCCTGATATATATATATATATATATATATATATATATATATATATATATATATATATATATATATATATATATATATATATATATATATATATATATATTGTTACGGAACAGAGAAAACTGTCCCGCAAAGTTCCAGGTTCAAAACAAAAGAGTTAGGTAAAATTACAAGTTATGGTTTAATGCTCAAACTAACAACTAAACATTCAGGACTCATAAGGATAATGTAATGGTAAAAAACAGGTTAAATATATGGTTAACTGCAATAGCCTCTATTAACACGAAATTAGCAAGAGTAAATTTATCTAAGTCAGCCCTAATAAAATGAGAAAACCGGCTAATGCTCAGTGAATGCAAGATATATTATTACAGATACAAAATATTATTAATAATGGCTGACACCCAAAACACATGAATCACAAAAACCTTACTAGGCCTAAGAATTAACACCTTATGCTACACAGTACAAGAAAAAATGCAATAACAGTTATACTCAAATTACACAGCTGCTAGATGGTTGGAGACTTCCTGAGCACTCACAATAATAACAACTGTACAGGGGAGGACAGAGATGTGAACAAAATGAGGAGTAGATCTAAGTGGCCATTAATGTAGAGACTGAGCTCATTATATAGGGGCCGGCAGAGCTTGATACAACTTGTAAGAAGGACGTGCAAATGAAGCCATAGGGGACAAAGAGTTGACAATCCTGCTCTGAACAACAGAAAGAACGACTTACTCTACTATAAGGGTAGAAGGGGGGAGTGAGGTAGAACACGCTCGTGATCAAACATGCAGCATATTGTACGTTAGAATTACACAAAGGATGATGAAATCATAGGATATGTAACAATATATATATAAATGAATCGGTAGAGAGGTGGCCTGCAGTCCTGATGGACCCAGGTTCGAATCCCGGCTGGGGTAGGGAACAGTTTAAGGATTTGAATTTCATAAAAAGCAGACTTCCCTGATCTACCAGATGACCCGCCGATATGTCATAAAAGTACCCCCGCTAACACCAATACACCAGTCCTGCATGAGACAGCCTTAGCACGTATTCATTATGGACGGTGGGTGTTAGCGCCGAGGTGGTGACATGTCGAGGTGTAGGAGGACTACTGGGCCTTGGGATAGGCTACTGCCCCCGAGATATAGGTCCTGAAGCCTTTGCCAAGAGTCGGACACATAAAATATATATATATATTGTTACGGAACAGAGAAAGATAATGTACACTTTAAGTGAGAATACTAAAAATCACTACTGTCCCGTAAAGTTCCAGGTTCAAAACAAAAGAGTTAGGTAAAATTACAAGTTAAAGTTTAATGCTCAAACTAACAACAAAACATTCAGGACTCATAAGGATAATGTAATGGCAAAAAACAGGTTAAATATATGGTTAATTGCAATAGCCTCTATTAACACGAAATTAGCATGAGTAAATTCGTCTAAGTCAGCCCTGTTAAAATGAGATACCAGATAATACTCAGTGAATGCCAGATATAATATTACAGATACAAAATATTATTAATGATGGCTGACAATAAGAACCCTTACATAAATTACAAAAACCTTACTAGGCCTAAGAATTAACCTTATGCTACACAGTACAAGAAAAAATGCAACAACAGTTATACTCAAATTACACACAGCTGCTAGATGGTTGGAGACTTCCTGAGCACTCACAATAATAATAACTGTACAGGGGAGGACAGAGATGTGAACAAAATGAGGAGCAGATCTAAGTGGCACTGATGCAGAGACTGAGCTCATTATATAGGGGCCAGCAGAGCTTGATACAACTTGTAAGAAGGACGCGCAAATGAAGCCATAGGGGACAAAGAGCTGACAATCCTACTCTGAACAACAGAAAGGACGACTTACTCTACTATAACGGTAGAAGGGGGGACTGAGGCAGAACACGCTCGTGATCCAACATGCAGCATACTGTGCGTTAAAATTACACAAAGGATGATGAAATCATAGGCTTATGTAACAATATATATATATATATATATATACTGTATGTATACGGAGAGAGAGAGAGAGAGAGAGAGAGAGAGAGAGAGAGAGAGAGGCAGACAGACAGACAGAGAGAGAGAGACAGGGAGAGAGAGAGATTCTTGTAAGCAAACGAAGTTGAATGCAATTGCTGTTGTTGCATTATTCTATTTCTGTTCGATGATCTTGATGCATTGGACTAAGTTACATTGACTTACATTTAGACTTTTGAGTAGCTGTCCAAACGTTATGTAGTCTGGAGAACCTGTTGAACCAGAATCTCAGCCAGCAAACATGTTGGTGAACTTTTGAGGCAGGGACAAGGAGGGCGCAGAAGTGATGGGCCAAGCCACCTGATCCCCCACCTCTCCCGAGACTCTCTGGAGCCAGAAACCCGGCTGGAAAAAGTGGTGGTGGCCTTTCTAGGGAGGAAACAAGCCAGTTTCTGGAATGATGTATTACAATGGTAAGCAGTCCCGAGTACTGCTTTGACTAAGTGGGGGTCATACTTGAGGGGCCTATTAGCAGCAATCAGACCAGAAGCACTCCCCACAGCTACTGGGAGGGCATGACAGCCCATCTCGGTGCCGGTTCCAAGCCCGGATAAATAGGGAGGGTTGGCGTGGCAATGGCACCAGCCGTAAAACTGGCCAAAACCAAAATGACCGAGCCACATGGCGAAGATTGGTCAAACACATAGACCCCATACAGAGGATGAAGAAAAAGAGGATAGGAAAGGTCATGAAATGCTTATAAAATTATTGTTTTTCAAATACTCTAAATATCTCACAAAAGACAATATTTCTGAATTTCATGAAGAAACTGTGGCCATGTGTAAAAAAAAACAAATCTATCTATCTATCTATCTATCTATCTATCTATCTATATATATATATATATATATATATATATATATATATATATATATATATATATATATATATATATTTCAATGATTTCTATTGATGTTCGTAGTTATTCAGATGTTTTTGTTTTATTTTTGAGCCAGGGGATAAGATAAAAATGTCAAGTTTAAAACAGGGAAGAAAAAACATTGAAATTAAATATATGATGCAGTTGTTGTAAATCAGCTACTGACTTCAGACATTATGAATACATATGGAGAAAAAGAACATGACGATGGGCAGAAAAATCGAAGGGAAACTCACAGGAAAAATTAAAAACAATGTAAAGGTAATAAACACAAAGAGCTGTGACGGGATGCAATGAAAGAATGTGGCGAAAGTACTCCTGAGGAAAAAGAAATGACAGACCCGACTGGTTCTTTAGAGTACGTACTTTACAAGTATGGGACAAAGCTAGTAAAAAAAAATGACAATTAAAGGTGAATCTAGTTGTATTTCACGTGCAGGAGCATTTTGTATAAACCAGTAACCCTTTGTTTTGATATAACGAAGAAGACAGTATATTATCCTCGACTCATTCAGTGGGAGTACACATTCCTGACAGGCGAGAATGAGGTTGGGAGAGTGAAATAATGCAGTTACGGTGCTGGAATTGTGAAGGGGAGGCAGACAAAGAAAAGTTCGTTGAGCTTAAAGACGAAGCGTTCAATATAACTAAGAGAGAGAGAGAGAGAGAGTAAGCAGAAATTGAAGAGAAATATGCTTACAGACAAGGGAGTGCATCCAAATAAGGTCGGTAACCATGAAATCATATGTATTTGTATTGCTTATAGAATGCAGTAGATACAAACTAGAAAATGGAGGTGTGCATTATAGTATACATATAATACAATGACCTTCTGGTGACGACAATGCGATGTGTGATAGCGAAGATTTAGCACCAGCGTCCTTCCACGGTTAATCTTAAATATTGTTGCTACAACCCTTGTAGTACTAACACTACCACACTCCTTACACCACCAATACTACCAATACCACCACAACCATTACGCCACCAACACCATCACAACTTCCCACTACTAATAGCACAACCATACCACCACAACCATACCACTGCTACTGCCAGTTCTGTCTCTCTCCACCACCAATTAGACCACAATCCTTCCACCATGAATATCATCACATCCTAAACCACAACTGTCTTTCCACCACTAATTCCTCCACAGTCCTAATACCACTACAGCTTTGCCACCATTATTGCCATTACTTCCTTTCCATCACAACTGCCATCCTGATAAGGCCCCCACTAGTAATCTTTCACGGCTGACATTCATTTAGGAAAAATCATAAATGTTTCTAAATGAAAGCAAAGAAACTAACCGTATTCACGATATCTCAATCTAGATCGAGAATATCGTCCTTGCCTTCTATAATTTCCAAGTATATCCACACATAGAGCACTAAGTCCAGTTCTATGTAACTTCTTAAAAATAATAAAAGATACAGAGAAATTTAAGAGAATAAAGCCAAGGGTGACAAAAATTATCTCAGGATGAAGAGATCAACAATACGATGAATGATTATGTATGAATCTGTTTAACTTAACTAACGCGCGGAATATGAAGGAACTTAATTCCAGTACACACACACACACACACACACACACACACACACACACACACACACACACACACACACACACACAGATCAGTTGCATTATACTAGAGGATATAGTCATGAAATTGTTGGTAGACAGTTCTAATCACATAAACAAATGGTGCCAGTCACAACAAACCTCGCCCAGCAGCAGCTATTTTATTGCTGTTAAATACTGAATTGGTTCTGCCATTTAGCATCAGTTCACAATTAAACACTAAGGTAATGGCGCAAATGTTTTCAAGTTAGGCCCTCTGAAAATCCGTGATCTTGCATTTGACCTTTCAAGGTCATTCAAGGGCAAAGGTCATGCTGCCAAATGAAAGCCCATACAAAACTACTTACATCTTGGTATGAGTAAACGAGTTTTGAGTTATAGCACCCTGAATATCTGGGACCTTGAGTTTAACCTTTCAAGGTCACTTACGGTCAAAGGTCAAGGTACCAATTAATAACCCATATGGGATTTCCTAAAAGCTGATAATAGTAAATATCTCTCTGTCATCAACCAGTTTCGAGTTATATCCCCCTGAATATCCAAGGCCTTGAGTTTGACCTTTCAAGCTCATTCAAGGTCAAAGGTCTTGGTGAAAAACGAAATCCCATATTACGAGTTTCTGTATGTCCATAATAATAAATATCTCTACCTTCAACCGTTTTCAAGTTATAGCCCTCCGAAAATCCGTGACCTTGATTTTGACCTTTCAGGGTCACTCGATTACCTCTAAAATTTAATCACTTTATTTGGGGGCCAGTGCCAACATATTCTGAAAAGTTTCATGTAATTTCATCCAGCCGTTTTTCTGTAATGCTGCTAACAAGCAAAGAAACAAACAAGCAAAAAGCAAATTATCTCAACCGAAAACAATACCTCGTCGGACTCCGTCCGGGCGGGGTAGAAAAAAAAAAAAAAGCTGACAACAGAGTTCTTCTTGTTGTGGTTGTCGTTGCCACAGACTTATCTCATTGCGAACCTAGTGGACTACAGGAAAATGATCATTTTAACAGGTTGCTTCCAAAGGTCTTTCATTGAGGTTATGTTGAAGAACTGTCAGAGCTGCGATAGGGTGGCGCATACTCGTATGATTAGTGAACTTATTGTGATGCGGGCCTGCACTGCAGTGTGGGTACAGCGGATTGGGTTCAGAGCTGTGTTTTTGATGGGTGTAGGAGTTCAGGAAAGATGATATGTGGTTGAAGGCGTTGAATGACTGTGTTGGCGATGTTTTTATGAACATGTTTATGAAGTGTGGTGTTGGGTGGAGGAGGGGAGATGTGCCTGAGATACTTTGTATTTTTCCGAATAGTTAATACCTTCTTGTTTCTTTGTGAAAAAGAGAGAAGCACCATGAAGTTACCTGGGTGGAATGGGTGCGTGTTATATTCATGCGACCTTCAACTGGAGATATTTTTGTTTCTTGATGTAACTGATCTATTTTTTGTGGCCTATGTTGCATCCTTTTATAATTCTGAAGGCCTTCTTTTGCATTTAGGTCAATGATGCAATGACTGATCCGGTTGGTGAGGAAGTCTTTGTATTCTCTCTCAGCTTATTTTCAAGTGAGTATAGGGAATGGGTTGTTGCATCCCGACTTTTGTTGCGAAGCTATTGCCATGCTATGGGCATAGGATGGTACTGGTACCAAAGGGAGAGGTTCTGACATGTCATGGAGGACAACTAAAGGGTGAGGGTAAAAGAACTGAACCCTGTTGAACACTGCTAGGTAGCATTCGCAGTTTAGAATTTTGGTTTTGTTAAAACACCCAAGCTTGTCTGCCTGAAAGTCGGCCTGCTATTTTTTTACTATTTTCTTCCATGTTTGTTTCCAGGATTTTCCTACTATGGTTAGTAGCATGCACTTTGGTACTTAATCAAAAGCTCTGACTACGTCTATGGCAGGTAAAGAGTTTCTTAATGGTGACCGAATCTTGCTGAAACCATCAAGTATGAGTTAACTTGACGTGAGGGTTAGTGGTTGTGAGTTTAGATCGGAATCAAAATTGGGAATCACTGGGATTTAGGGAGGGTGGATTTAATATTAACTTTTCTATGACTGTGAATTGTTTACAAAGTAGGAATAATGGTCCATAGGTTGTGAGACTACTGGGTGGTTTTCCTGGTCTGAATATGGACTAGCTTTCTTAAAAATTTATGGGATTTGGTTATGAGTCTGGAAGCTGAACAGTTCAGTAAGGGTAGATATTGTTTCAGGACCAACATGTTTAAAGTAGATGTTTGAAATCTCATCAGAACCGACTGGTTTGGAGTTTTTCGTGTTTTTTGTATTATGTGCTGTACTTCTGATGTGAATGGAGGTAGTGTTTATTAGCTTTGATTTTGTAATGACTCTGTTTTGACGAATTGTGTTTTTATGGCTTTTCGATGCAAAATAACTTAAAATGTCTGCTTCTTCCTTATTGCTGGAGATGGTTTCATCACTGCTTTGCAGAGTTTTGTGGGTTGGTGAGGGTGAGGTTTTTGATGTGTAGATATTTTTTATCGTTTTCCAAATTATGCTACTGTTCGCTCTATGATGAAGGTTGTCCACAAAGCTTTTCCACTTTTCATGCTACTGAGATTTAATAAATTAATTTACGGTGTTTTGGGGTTCTGCAAAGCTTCAACTTCTGCAGGACTGAGTTGATTCTATTTATTTCTATTTTACTTAAAAGAAAAACTAAGGTTGCCACTAGGGATTGATGTTCTGTCTTCATTAGTGATTTTATGAAACAAGGAGACTGGTTTGGCAGTTTTTGCAATAGAATCTAGACTCTGTGGAGGTATGTATATGTTGACAATGTTGCATATTTCATTGAGTATTTTGATATGCATAGATGTTATTTCTTTGGTGTTGTCACTGGATACTGTTTGTATGCAGTGTTTGTTAAAGGGGTGTCTATGTGAGAGCTACTCCCTTTCCTGTTGTTTGTTTTCTTGTTTGAGTGTTGGCTAGTTTGTCAAGTGTGGAGTGTTAGACCTGCTTGTGAGCTTAGTCTCTTGCATTAATGCCATGCCACTGCTATGTGTTAGTGGAGAAAGTTGTGAGTCTGTAGTCCTGTATGTTGATGTCACTGATGTTTATTTATTAATCCATTATCGTGTTTTTTTTTGTGCTTTTGCATGTTCGTTTTTAGTATGTGTGTTGGGTGTGTGCACGCTGTGTGTTGATGCAGCCACATCTCCACTGGGAATCATGGGGTTTGCATGATGACAGGCCAAAGCACTCCAGATGCAACCACTTTTATGGCAGTTGCACTCAACCTGCCAGTGTAATCTTTTCACTACAATTTGTGGCCAAGCCTTGAGTTCAATATCTCAGGCTACAAGAATATAAAAAAAAAAGGTAGCAAGTCAGAGTTGTTCCAGCCCGTCTAGCAGAAAAAAAAACGCTGAAGAGTGTATCTCCTGAAGCACGGCTTTGTGCCGACACTGCGGCCCATCCTCCTTCTCCTGGGGAGACGAGGAGAGGTGACGATTGTCCATCTTTAGTCCTTACTCAGGCTGGGATGTCTTTTTGCGAGCAAGTCCTCCATCAAAGCTTGTCGACGTCACTACAGGAAATATTATATGGAACAAACTGTCTTCCCTTGTGGAATCAATGATACAGTACTATGCTTGAATAATTCATTGGATAAATATTTGTGTTCTGATCCCACGCGAACTGTCTTCATTCTTGAATAATACATTTTGACCACATGTTTTTATCTTGATTTTCATTCTTTTACAGTTTAGAGGCTAGATAACACAGCCACAGAACATCATCGATAAGTACAAACATAAGCAAAAATTCACTGACACTCCCCTACCACCAGTGGAAATGGAAAATGTTACATGAAACGTGTATTTCATAGAAATTTTAAACAGACAACAAAACAGTATGAGAGAAATTAATGGGATTCTCTCTGCCATGGTAAAGAAAAAATAAATGGAAAGCAGGACACAATGCTGACAGAGGACTGTTAGCGAAGTTTTGTTCATTGTTGTAATGAATATTGTCTTACTGCTGCTTTCCCTTGCAGATCCAGAATGGCACAGTAAAATTTCCATTCCTCTTTTCCTATAAAATTTCCATGAAGGTTTTTCTATAATGTTTGGTACTCCTTCACACTTTATCCTGTAGGCTTCGACTTTAGGGAATGGTGGGGGGGATCCCTCTTGCATTGATATTCTTGTTCTTGACTCACAGAGTAGTATAGATGGCTCTAACTAACCCTAAGATAAACAGACACGAAATAGTCAATAGGACAGCTGGATGTTTGCTTTCCTTTATACACAGTCCCTCCAACAACAGTGAAATTAGTGTTACACCATTATGATAATTTTCATCATACTCCTTCCACCATCATTAACTGAGCGATCTGTCCAAGATTTTAATAAGCTTTTGTTAAACCCTTCGTGGGGGAGAGAGAGTAAAAAACAACGACCTCCAAAACCTATTTAATATACAAAAAACACCCTTTCACCACCTCTGCTGCCAACCCAGACCTGTGTGTGTGTGTGTGTGTGTGTGTGTGTGTGTGTGTGTGTGTGTGTGTGTGTGTGTGTGTGTGTGTGTGTGTGTGTGTGCTTAGTGGAGGGTATTAACCTAATCCTGAAGTATCTCTAATACTAACATTAACTTACGGGCAGAGATGAATGTAGCTAACGTCTTGGGAAGAGAAACGAAACACAGTACGAGGATTACACAGGGATTAAGACAAATCCTAGTGTGCTGGCAGAGGAGATAAAGTGTGGCAAACAGAGGGTCACAGAGCGGGACAATCGTGGCTCTGGATTACAACTTATCGTTGTGGATTTAAACTTTCAGGGCTCCCAAAGTTTTGGTGGATTTTATGGTCAGTATAAGAACTATTTATGTTTCAGATAACTGCAATAATCTACGTGCAAGAGCTTTCTGTGTATTACAACCAGCGCAGAGTTTATGCAACTGGAAGACCGTTCAACTAAGCGCGTACGTCTGCTGTGCTGCGGTGAGTTGGTAGGCCTATAACACTTCCTAGTACCCCTATTCCCTTGTCTTTGACGTATTTCCACCATTTATATAGCGCGCCCGCATGCGCGCGCGCACACACACACACACACACACACACACACACACACACACACACACACACACACACACACACACACACACACACACACACTAGGAACTGGAATTACTGAAAGAGAAGAGGGAGGAACCAAAAACAAAAAATAAGGGAAGATCAGAGGAGAAGAATACATTTTTTTACAAAGTAATTGGATTGCAGGTAAGAAAGTGGTACATAAACAGGAGGGAATAAAAAGGAGGAAGGTAGTAGAACCAAATCATGACAAGTATATAAACAAGATGATTAAGTTGATTTACTCAAATGTGGATGGAATGGTATCTAAATTATTAGAGATGAATGATTATGTCAGAGAAAATGAACCACATATAATATTCCTAACTGAAACAAAATTAACACCAAGGATATCAAATGACATCCTAAACTTAGAGGAATATAATATATGGAGAAGAGATAGGAACTTATAAAAAGGAGGAGGAATTATAATATTAACTAAGAAAAATCTAAAAGTCAAAGAAATAGAATTAGATATACCCTCACAAGTAGAACTGACTGCAGTAGATGTAAATACATCTGAAGGGAAAGTAATTGTAGCCAATTTGTACATGCCACCCAGATCAAACACCTGGGAAAGAGACGAATATGAGGACCTCGCGGAGAGTACAATTCAGAGTTTAAGAGCATTACTACATAAAATGGAACAGAAATCGAAAAGAATTATACTAACTGGAGATATTAATACAAATATAAATTGGAATACTCTAGATATAATAAGCCAAGAAAGCTGTTGGGACCAAAAACTCCAGGATCTTGTGCAAGAGTTTTTCCTAACGCAACATGTAAGGGAAAGCACCAGAAAAAGAGGACTCGATGTACCCTTAATGCTAGATCTCATATTTACTAGGCAAGGAAACGATATTGACAATTTAATATATCATCCTCCATTCGGCAAAAGCGACCATGCAGTACTAAATTGCAATTTCAGGATTGCATATGACATAGAAAACAGCAATGAAAGTTACAAAAAGAGCCTAAACTATAAAAAGGGAAAGTATCATGACCTAAAGAAGTACTTCTTAGAAATTGCTTGGGAAAAGGAGCTTAGAGGACAAGATTTAAATGCTATATATGAAAAATTCTGTGAACTTTATGAAATAGGAGTCCAGAAGTACATCCCACAACACAAAGAAGCAGAAAATAAAATAAAAAAATGGTTCAATACAGAATGTAAAAAATCAAAAGAAAAAAAGAGATTTGTTGTGGAATAAATACAGAAGACACAATAGTGAAAGGGCATATAATAATTACAAACAGGCAAGAAACGATTATACAAGAATAAGGAGGGAAGCCCAAAAACAGTTTGAGGAGGATATCATAAATAAAAGTAGTGATCAACCAAAGCTATTTCACAGCTACATCAGAAGCAAAACCAAAGTAAAAGATAAAATACAATCCACTACGGACGATGGAATCACATATACACAAGAGAAGGATATTTGTGAAGCACTTAACAAGAATTTCCAATCAGTTTTTACAGAACAAAAAAATTTTGAGAGGGATTATGTGGAACATGTATGCCCAGACATACTACCAGATATACAAACATCAGAGAAAGAAATACAGGAGGAGCTAAGTAAATTAGACAAAGGAAAAGCAAATGGTCCTGATGAAATTTCATGTTGGGTGCTACGTGAATGTGCAAAGGAGTTAAGTAAACCATTATTTTTAATTTTCAAGAAATCCTTGAGTCAAGGTAAACTACCTGATATTTGGAAGAAAGCAAACATTGTTCCCTTATTCGAGAAAGGGAATAGACAAAATCCACTTAACTACCGACCAGTATCACTAACCAGTGTTGTAAGCAAGGTATTAGAAAAGCTTATAGGAAAAGCTTGGGTAAATCACCTAGAAGAACACAGTATGATAACAGAAAGACAGTTTGGTTTCAGAAAAGGAAAATCATGTGTTACAAATCTGTTGAGCTACTATGACAGAGTAACAGACACATTACAGGAAAGAGAAGGATGGGTGGACAGTATCTATTTAGATTTCAAGAAAGCATTTGACACAGTACCACACCAAAGACTTTTATGGAAACTGTACCATCAAGGAGGAATTCGAGACAAACTGTATTGTTGGATGCAAGATTTTCTCATGAAAAGAAAAATGAGAACAGTACTAAGGGGAAATTACTCATCATGGAAAGAAGTGATTAGTGGAGTACCACAGGGCTCAGTGCTGGCACCAATCATGTTTTTAGTGTATATAAACGATATAGACAGTAACACTGGAAATGAAAACTATCTAAATATGTTTGCAGATCATGCAAAAATACAAAGGAGAATTACTAACACAGACTCTTGTAATGAGCAACAAGAAGAATTAAATAAACATCATGAATGGAGTAATATATGGCAAATGGAATTCAATATGGACAAGTGTCATGTAATCAAGTTTGGTAAAAGTGGAAAAAGACCTGATTGGGATTATATATTAGGAAATAAAACCCTACACACATCAGAAAGAGAGAAGGACCTAGGTGTGATTGTCTATAACAGACTATCTCCGGCTGACCACATCAGTGAGAAGGTACGGAACATGTATACACTGCTTGCCAATATGAGAATAGCGTTTACATACATAAATGAAGACATGCTAAGAAGGATAATAACATCATTCATCAGACCAACCCTAGAATATGCATCAGTAGTCTGGAGTCCTCATCTCAAAAAACACATAGACAAGATTGAAAAAGTTCAAAGGGCCGCTACAAGATGGGTACCAAGCTTAAAGGATCTAAGCTACGAAGAAAGACTAAATAAACTGAATCTACCAACACTACAGGAGAGAAGGAAAAGAGGTGACATGATTATGCTATATAAATGCATATCAGGGAAGGAGAAAATAGACATAAATGATTACTTAACGTATGGGGAAGCATCAGCAAGAGGACACTGCAAAAAAACTGCATAAAAAGAGAGGTGATAAAGACGTAAAGAAATTTAGTTTCCCAAATAGAGCAATTGATCAGTGGAATGCACTACCGAATGAAATAGTGTGTGTCAAAACAATTCACAAATTTAAGGATATGTACGATAAATATGGTTTAAGACACTGGACAGTACGAGCTTGACTCATTCCTGTAAAGATACAATTAGGTAAGAACACACACACACACACACACACACACACACACACACACACACACACACACACACACACTTCGTCCTTTGGTAAAAGCGAATAATCCCATCAAATTCTTTAAGATCCTTCAGTAACTTTCCTGTAATCCAGTGGACAGGAGACAGACGGGTGAAAATGTAACATCAGCACATATCTGTTGACGAAGGAACCTGCAGTGCACACAATATAGTCATTTCCCAAAGGGACTTTATTTCTTATTATTAGTCATATTCAGGACAGCAGCTTGACTCAGTTCAGTCATTATACACAGCCGAGGAAAACTGACAAATACAAGAGAGAAAATGACTGCACTGTGCATGTAACTGGTTCTTCAGAATATCTTGCCAGGATTATGTTAATTTGGCCTGCAGTCCTACCGGACCCAGGTTCAAATCCCTGCTGGGGCAGGGAACAGTTTAAGGATTTGAATTTCATGTAAAGCAGACTTTACCGATCTACCAGAAGACCCGCCGACATGTCGTAAAAATACCCCCACTTATACTAATACGCCAGTCCTGTATGAGACAGCCCTAGCATGTATTCAATATGGACAGTGTGTGTTAGCGCCGAAGTGGTGAGATGTAGAGGTGTATGATATGTAGGAGGACTACTTGGCCTTGGGAGCAGGCTATGAAGCCTATGCCCAGAGTCGAGCACATAAGAAAAAAGTAAATAAATAAATGAGCTCTCCAGCGACTGTCGGACTCGGTAACTCTCTCACTACTTTCACATCCTCTTCCTTCTCCTTTTGTTTTACTTCATCCTTCTTTCTCTCCGCTGTCTTCTTGTATCGTCACTTGCATCACTTCCCTTCACCTCTTTCACTCCAATAACTTCATGGCCTATGTGAGCTTGTCCTCACATGTTGTTAATCTCCCATCTTTCAAAAACTTGCATTCGCTGTCCCTAACAAGGAAAATGGCAAGTTAGCCTTAAAGTATGTTGAACTAACCTATGTAAACAAGGTTTTCCATGAGAGAGGAAGTAGTAACATGAGAAGTAATAAGTATTGCAGATAAAGAAGCAAACTATAAAAAGGAAAGGAAACAAGCGCAGGGCAAACAAAGAAGAGTGGACAATCAAAGTTGGAGGGCAACACTGCACCTGGGCAGGATATGGCTGGGTAACACTGGTCGTCGTTTACGATTCGAGAGAGAGAGAGAGAGAGAGAGAGAGAGAGAGAAATTAAGTTCCTGATGTCAGTTGATACGTACATTTCCGCCACTAAGAGGAACGTTCGTTGATGCACTAATATAAAGGATAATTCACGCAAAATTATAAACCTGATAAAGAGATGTGACGGTAATGACTAGAGTATCACATCAATGGGGGGGGGGAGGTACATACAGTGCAAAAACAACGAAAGAAGGCGCAATGGTTGTAGGAGGAATGTTGATGTGACTGATAGGTCTTTACCATTCTGCGGGTAATGGAATATTGAAGAGAGTTTAAGACAATGCAGTGACTAAAAGAAAAATCGGAAAAAGTGGAGTAAAAATAAAGATATTTCACTTTAGCAATGAATATAATCTAATGACTGTAAGGAAAAATACAGAACAACTTACACGATAAATGTTCCGAGCTGGCAGTGAAATTTAACAGCAATGACTGTAAAGAGAAACACTTAAGTTATTGTAGGGATGAATACTGTAAGATAATAATAAGTGAAGATAATCTTACAACAAGTCGGGTTTTTATGTAAACCTAGACTTAATATTCACTGACATATATTCTCACCTATAGATGGGGAAAAGTAGAAAAGGAAACACACGGAAAAAAAGAAAAAATGAGAATCGGAAAACTTTCAACAGTATGCCCAGTGAAGTGGGTCACAGTCGTTCACACATCATTCCAGTCCTTGGAATCTTAACATGGTGACTAGCCTGAGAAATTGTAATTTTTAGAATTATAACCATCATCATATGTTTGTTTCCCTCAAAACTGGTTCTAGAAATGCGAAGAACTGATGCGTGTAGTACCGTACCATTTAACACTAGGAAAACCAAATATTTACAATTTACTAATTGAGAGTTATTGCCTGATTCCTATATTAACTTCAGTGCCATTAAAATTCCTTTCCCTAGAAGTGTTAAAATCCTCGGTGTTTCACTTAACAGTGCCCTCAGCTGGACCTCTCGTATTAGATCACTTGCTAAAATTGCTTAAAAAAAAAAATCGATTATTGTACAGAATCCACTACGGCCCACTCTCCCTGCCACCATCATCGCCCACTCTCCCTGCCACCATCATCGCCCATTCCTTCTGCCACAACCGCCGTCCACTCCCCCTGCCACCACCACCGCCCACTCCCTCTGCCACCACCACTGCCCACTCAGCCATTGCCCCACTGTGCATATTGATCGCCGCTTTCTCTGGTGGAGGGAGGGGTAACTGAGGGGATTTGGCTGGCTGCCCTTACTCGTTCTTCCCCTCTCACCCCTTCCCCTCTCCCCTCCTCTCGCTAATCCCGTCTCCATCAGGCCACAGCTTCAGTATAAATCCCTCTTTTGTCCGGATTTTAGCTCTCGCTGTCCACGTCTTCCTTAAATACGCTGATCTCTTTGCATTGCTAGCTAGAGAGGTGGAGGGCTTTTGTTATCCTTTTCTTTCACTAACATAGGAAGCATGTTTACCTTCTTGCATCATCAGTGCTCGGTACTTACACGGTTTAGGTCGTAAGACTTCATGAGGTGCTCTCTCTCTCTCTCTCTCTCTCTCTTTGGCAATCAAAGGAGGGGAAGACTTCTGGTTCGCCTCCACCTCCCCCCCTTCTCTCTCTCTCTCTCTTTCTGCCTCCGACACCTAGGAAATAAAGCTGGAAAAAAGAAAGTTTACCTAAATTCTTAGCCCATTCATCGTTGCTGAGAGGGGGACCTGTTTGCGCTGATGCCTCTGCTGTTTTCCCTCATCCATTTGCCTTGCCAAGGTAAACACAGGCCACGGCCGTCGTTTTTATTGCCAGATCAAAGGACGGGAAAACTTTTGATTCGCCTCCATCTCTCTCTCTCTCTCTCTCTCTCTCTCTCTCTCACTGTGATATGGCCAAAATGGATGTATTTCTTGGCTCCGTTTGGCCTTATGACTGGAAATGATCCTCCTTGTTGTCATGGCGTCCCGGCCATCTGTTATGGTTTATATTGGCGTTATCTGCCGCTCTCCACACAGGCCCCAGCCCACCCAGGAGTGCCAGCTGCGGCGGTAGACAGTGCCACGGACAACACGGCCTTCTGTCCTAGGTCTTGCCTTCTTCCAAACCCCCATTCACCCTCTTCCCCTACACTCCGCCCCACTGTTCACTGTTTCCCACACCCATACCTCATTTCCTCATCCCTCCTACCATTCAATATTATTCCTATTCAACCCCATCTCGTCATCATTCCATTTTCTTCACATTACTCCACCGAAACAATCCTACTCCTCCCACCTCCTCCATTGGCCTCAGTCTTCCTCCACTCACTCTCCTTCTGCATTACCTTTCTTATTTAATCGATCCATCAGCATTCATCCTGTCCTAACTCACCACATCACCCTCTTACAAATTCAGCTCCCACCAGTTCCTCTCAGCTCCCCTCCTCGCTTCATCTCTCACCGCCTCCTTGCCCTCCCCCCCTTTCCCTCCTTCATCCTCTCCCCTGTCTTGATGACCATTTTGATAAGAACACAGTTAGTGGTGCGGAAAACCAGGAAAATTCTTAAATACTTCATCTTAACGTGCCCATAGCTACACAACACATACGAAACAGCAAATAAAGAACTGTAATAATGCTTTCGTTCCAACGAATATAATTCTCTCTCTCTCTCTCTCTCTCTCTCTCTCTCTCTCTCTCTCTCTCTCTCTCTCTCTCTCTCTCTCAACTTCAGCTCACAAATTTTAGGTGCTGTCATGAAAATTGTCCTTCGTTTACTGACCAAGAGAACACCTACTTTATATTAGATTCTTACGGACTGACGCCTCTTCTGGGAATTTAGAGAAGCAGCAGATGTTACTGAATTTTGCTTGTCTCACTCACTTAGGCCAATCCAGTGATGTTGGCTTTACTTTTGCAATTACCTTTTTATTTCTCGTCATCCAGCAAGTGAATTGTAGTCAGTATATGAGGGAGGGGGGAGTGAGTTGGGGGAAGGGCAGGCAAAGAGTGGGTGACAGAGCGACTTGGAGGCGTTTTGTCTGCGGCCACCCTTTGAGGGACTAGGACGTCGGGATATAGACAGATAGATAGATAGAGATACCCGTGTTGAAATCAGCCTTTACGCTGTCTTTAACATGGTCCAGATATTCGTCTTTTTTCTATTATTTTCTTGTAACTTAATTGCAGAAAGAGACAATATTACCACTGTACATGCCTCCCATAACATTTCTTCGTGACAATCACCATAGTCTAATAACTAATGATTTAATTTAATAATCATGATGGAGAGATGACAATTTTAGATCAAGGCAGTGTAAAAAGAGTACAGGCATTTCTATATACGGGTAAATGATAAAATAATGCTTCGTTAGTGGGAGTAATGTTTAAGAAGCGTAAGAAAGCTCAAGGCACCCCTTTCCAAACCTTGTCAAAATTATTGCAAGGTTTCTGCCCAAAGCGTCTGACTGTTTTGGGATGCCAAAAATGTCTGGATGTGCTCTCAGGGCCCGAGAGGAAGATGAATGGGTTCCAGAGAGAAAGAGAGGGAGAGAGAGAGAGAGAGAGAGAGAGACAGAGATAGAGAGAGAGAGACAGACAGACAGACAGACAGAGACAGACAGACAGACAGACAAAGAGAGAGAGAGAGAGAGAGAGACAGACAGACAGACAGACAGACAGACAGACAGACAAAGAGAGAGAGAGAGAGAGAGTCCACTGTTCCATGCCAGTTACCTTTCCTTTCAAATAACAAACAGTACATTTGCAACATAAGTACTAGTTTCCTCCCTCTGTTTCCCTCCTACGGCCAGTGTATCCTACCTGCACATTTGCCTATGTGTGTCTCTTCCATGTGACCCCTCTTCCTCTCTCTCTCTCTCTCTCTCTCTCTCTCTCTCTACCGCTAAAAATGAACTAACTCTCTCGCTTTTCTTTATGTCTCTTATCTCTTCTCGTAATCTAGTCATTTGTTTCCATTGTGTGTGTTTGTTTTGCCTGTGTTCTTGCGTGCGTCCGAATTGTGTTTGATTTGTGCGTGTTGATTTTTTGTTTATTGTGATCGTTTTGTTTGTTATGCTTGTTTTTGTTTATTTGTGTGTATTTTGTGTTTTATGTATATTTGTGTGTATTTTGTGTTTTATGTATATTTTTGTTTTGTTTTAGTGTTTTTGTGTGTATGTCCGTTGGGTGTGATTTTTGCGTGTGCATAAATCGCGTGTGTTGTTTTTGTGTGTTGTTTGTGTTTTGTTTTTAGTTTTGTGTGTGTGCTTGTGTGCGTTTGTGTGTGTGTGTGTGTGTGTGTGTGTGTGTGACAGAGACTGATAGGAAGAGTAATATATTCGTGGAAGTTTGGGTAGAGCAGAGTCCGTCCTCCACAAGCCTCTCACTGAATACGCCTACGCCTCTCTCTCTCTCTCTCTCTCTCTCTCTCTCTCTCTCTCTCTCTCATATGCAGGGTCAGCAGAGTGTAGTGGTGTCGACAGGTGTTGTGACTTCATCAGCTCTGTTCACACCCTTTACGGCCGTGTGTGATGCTGAGAAACGCAGCTGTGTGATCCGGTATATATTTTACATCGTCACCCGTATTTTGCATCATCACCTATTTTTTGCATCGTCACCTATTTTTTGCATCGTCACCTTTGTTGATATTTTCTTGCCATGAGGAAGAGCAGTAACAAATTCCGTTTTGATGTAAATAATTAAAGATGAGGTTAAGCTCGTTCTTTCCTTACACCCATAAAATGTATTGGCACCAGTTTCTTGCTTCACACAGTTGGTAATTCATGGACATATATGCATATATGGATTATCCTGGGCAGCTTTGAGCACGCTCTTAATTTTTGTCCATCTCGGTATTTTCCTGTCACGACTGCCATATTTCTTCCTGTATCTTCTGTTTTCAGTTTCTTAGCTACTTATTCCTATACCTACAAGACCTACAGACATTTGCTTTGTTTTCAGGGTGACATTAAACTTTTCTTAGGAATTGCTGTGGTATAAATCCCTAGCCAAATACTCGTACCTTTATCGATCTGCTGCTTATAACGAAATAATTATTAGTCATTGGAAATCTTATTAGTATCAGTACCACATAAGCTCCTTTTTATAAAAACTGTCATGGCTGAATGGTAAAGCTTTCATCGTTCTAAAGGCTTCTTGGTTCCAATTACCATACCGTGGCATTATTAGATATTATTTCACTGAGAGATTGAATATGAGTGTGTGTGTTCTTTGGGGGAGAGAGACGCAGTTCAAGACCAAGGTGGAAGGAAAGGCCGGAAGTGTATGAGGGAGGAGTGTTAGTGTGCATTTAGATACAAGGTCAGGATTTTTTAGTTTCCTTCTCTAAATAAAACTACCCCATACAGGAAGTAGAGTTAGTTAACCCGAGGCATCCCGTCAATGTATGGGTACGTTGCAACATTATGTAACTACCAGTCCCGACGATGTACTGGTACGTTGCGCAATTGCGAGGTTCATAATTTGCACAATTTTCAATTTTCGTGCGTGATTTTTGGTACGTATACACGGGACACCTTCCTCTATTCCTCTACAAGATGCCAGGCAGGGACAATGCCTTACACCGCATAACCTCCCCCCCCCCTGCACGCCATTGTTTCGGCATTTCACCTGTTACCAGTGACCTGGCCAATAAAAGACATTCAGGGCCAGAGTGATTCCCCAATCGATGACAATGTGGAGGACAATGTTTACATAGCATTAGAGGAAGAAACAGTCAGAAATGATGATCAGGTAATGTTGCCAAAAAAGGTCAGGTATGTTGATGAGTTAGTGAGTGAAACAATGCTTATAATGCCTATATTACTATTTGAAAACAAATATACTCTCGTACTACATATAAATTCGTACCAAATAAATAAATAAATAAATAACGTTTATGAGTGGTGTGGAATAGTTACCCTCCCATAGAACTCGTTTTCTTTGGAGCCAGCCTGATAGAAAACCCAGTAAGGTAAGGAGGTACTGGTACCTGTATCGAGTATTTTAAACCTCAGGTGAGCGATTTCTCTATGAATTTTCGATGTTTCTTACCAAAAGCGGAGGTTTTAGCCAAAATAATTTTTTTTACAAAATAGCTCGGGATTGGTGGATATCGGAGGTGCGAAATCGGTCGGAACGTGATGGGTTAATGGAAGGATTTCACCTACACAAGCAGCATCGTGGTAATTAGCAGCCAAACACTAAAACAGAAACTCCCTTGAGATATAAACAAATGCTTT
Organism: Coenobita brevimanus; assembly: GCF_032717465.1. Lineage (NCBI taxonomy): Eukaryota > Metazoa > Arthropoda > Malacostraca > Decapoda > Coenobitidae > Coenobita > Coenobita brevimanus. Next base: position 7,668,372 of record NC_136959.1, read on the forward strand.
ATGTAGAAAATAACGAATCTAAATCAGGCATATTGTCAATTCCAGTTCCAAGTCAACTCTGGAACTGTCTTCCTGTCTGTATTTCCTATTGCTTGTGACTTCCAGTCTTTGAAACGCAGTGTGTCCAGGCATCTGGAAATTAATGGATCTTGAGTTTGGCTCTCTGTTATCTTGTTTTTATTTTTTTCTTGAAGGGATTAGTCATGCAGGCTTCGGACCTTTGGTTTCATCGTCTTTGCAAAAAAAGAAATGTTTTTGAAGTGTACAAAGATATAAACAGTGTAATTTGTGTGAGCTGGTAGCAAGGCAGTGAAGTGGCATTGGACAAGACGACATGGAGACGATTTGATTGTGGCCACACCTTGTGGGATTGAGGCGTCTGGCAATAGATAGATAGATGGATAACTTGTAAAATGGTCAAAATGAGATGGTGGGTGTGCAGTGCGTTCGAAATATAGCAGCTCATCTCCTTAACCATCACCATCTTACTTGCTGCACCGCCTCTGTGTAAGCAGATACCTGAGTTTTTTTTTTTTTTTTTTTTTTTTAAGTTCTGTCGATTTTACGTAATTCAAAGTCAAGTTTTGAATAAGGCTGCTGGAGAAAGAAAGAAGACAGTCTAATTAATGTACTTTACTACATTACAGGAATTTACTACAGCAATATTTATCATTATGCACTGAAAAATATCCTACAAAACTATCAACCATTATCAGCATTGGAATGGCTCTGATATCCCTCCAGTTTTCCTTTCCCTCCAATCCTCCTATCCCTCTACTGGCCTCCTACTAATCTCCCTCAGGATCTCCCTTCCCCTCTCCCTCTCTTCCCCTGTTACCATATCCCACTGCGGCTCATCTCTCCCTTCTTTCCAATATTTGTCTTTCGCTGCGACCATCACGTGTAATATAACATACACACAGCACCCCTTCCAGCTTCATTAATCCAGGATCTGTTCTCCTTGTGCCTGTGTTGTCATTTTCAGGTATTTGCTGCCTTTCTTGGCCCCTGGTTCTTTCATATATATATCTCAACTTACTCCTCCCTTACTCTCCCCCCTCTTACACACACACACACACACACACACACACACACACACACACACACACACACACACACACACACACACACACACACCTCTTAACAGGTTGAAGCTAATGGATTTTCACAGAGTAGCATCATCTTCCTTCCTTTCAATGACTTCTTTTAGTTAGTTTGTTTATTTACCACAATTTCCTGTTACACTGGGCATTGTTTCTCTGTGCTTCTTCCATATACCGATCCCTGTCAGACAGACGTACAGAACACGCCTATTTACACTCATTTGTTTCACATATCATTTTATTTCATCTAAAGATATTAACCTTAGTTTTTACGTTCATGATGTAGACACACAATATTCATTTGAAATTCTCCCTCAGTCTGCAGTTGTGAAAAATAGCAACTAGTTTCAAGATACACCCTTTTCAACTCCACCATGGTTGCTCAGATCGCACAGTATGTCACACAACACTTGATTTTTCTTAAACAAACTGCATTTCTTACACTGTTTACTGAGGTGGTTACTGCTAATCACCAGAAAGAAAGAAAGCACAAAATAGACTATCAACAGAGGGGACAGTGAAAAGAACAATACATCCATTCAGTGAAACCAAAGCCTGTATTATCCCCCAAAAATATTGATGTAAAGAGACAGATGTAACAACAGCTACCAATATCCGCACCACCTCCAGTGCAAGAGCTTGGCCTATACCATAGATTCACCATGCAGCTAATTATCATAGAGAACTGTGTTATCCTGGTAATTTAGAGGACGTCTGTACGTTGCTGCTAACAACACAACTTATTATTTCATTCTGTGCAGTGACAAATTACGAGGTCGACCCTGCACGTTACTCAGCCCATGAGATCCGAAATGAAAATGAGGGATGTTTATTCATTAATTGTTATACTCACTTCCCACACTGCTAGATCTATGCCTTCCAACCCCGCATCTGTTTCCTACCACCACATACACACTAGTGCAATCAAAACAAGGTTTACAGTATGTGGCGAGGCCAGGGATTAGCGTTCGTGGAGCTGCTGTTTGTTCTAATGTAACAACTCTCTCAGTCGACACAAAGATAGATTTATGGCAATTATTTCTCCCTGAACAAGAGACATAAAGTTAATGACAGCATAACGTGCTTGTCTGTGTTCGTCTTGTTATCTACGTGTCTTGGATGCCATGTTTACTGACTTGTCGTGCACGCTGTTTGTTACACCTGAGTCATCTTTATTCTCGAATCAGTTATGATATACTTGCCTTTCTTTTTCATCGTTATAAACTCTACAAGTGTATCACTGCACAATTATCATTTTTTCTGCCCTATACCTGATATCGGTATGAAGCCGTTTATCACACGCTAAAATGGCACACTTGTTAAGGACACAGATAGAGGTGGACTAACACTCCCTATGCTAAAGGACTTAAGGGTTTTTCAGTTCCAGGTTGTCTACGAAGAATTATTTTTGCTTTTTCATGTGGTTTAAAGGTGTAACTTAAACTGATAAATGGTAAAGATTCAAGAAACTCAAAACAGCGTGGTATATCTTCGAGTCATGTAAGTACTGAGGTTGATGTACTGGCATAAGAGCATAGATGACCCTTTATTCTTTACACCGCTAGATTTTTCACTCTCGTCACGGGTAATTTTTGGAGATCTTGTGCACCAATAATTTTTGCTGTAATTGGCGTTGTGTTTCGTCCTTGGCTTATGTTGATTATAATGGAAGTATTCATGACCCTTGGCAACACACCTTAAATAATGAATATGCCTATACAGAGAAAACACATCCATCTCTCTTACTAATCTCAGCTCCACTCTCATAACCAGCTAACTGCATGAATTATTTTGGATGAGGAGTCATAAATGTTCTAGTCGCAATTTTTCCCGCAGACGAACTACATAGGTAAAAGCATAGGTTAAGTATATACAGAGAAAGATCCTACCACAGAGGGGAACAACCGAGGAAGGAGTGAAAGGGCGTGTGTTTGGTCTGACGTGAGAGACTGGTGATGATTACAAGTTAGTTGCTGGACACTTGAACGTTCTACTCCGAGGATGTGCTTTTAGATTTACTCTTGTCATGGCCAAATACTTTTAATCTGCGTAGGAACGACTTTTGAATTAGGTGTGTGTGATGTAGCCTTCCATTATATGCTTCGGTACAATATGGGTGTACTAGACTGGAAAAATTAATGCGATTTCAGCTAAAATGAATCGCACCATCGTATTGAAAGGGTAAAGGTGATTATTATTATTATTATTATTTTTCTACCGTTCAATATTCCCTCTGTCTCATTTATCCTTTTACCCTATCCACCCTATGCTCTGGTCTGGCATCCCGTCCCTCCCTCCCAGGTCTCATCTCCAGCTACTCTACTTCCACACCACGGTTTCGCAGTAAGTTTAAAAGTTGGGTTCGTTGTTTTCTTTGTCCTTTTTTTTTTTTTCGAATATCTTACCTGACCCCCACTTTTTGATATTTGTAATAATGTGTTCACGTAGAGCAACCTTCGATGATGGAGGTGCGGTGTGGCGACATGGCTGAGGCTCCTAATGGGAAGGGAAAAAAAAAATGAAAAAAGCTAACAACTCGAAGTCAGAACACAATTACCAGAATGGCTTGTCAAGATTTTAACAAAGTACTTTCTTTTCCTAGGTATGTTTTTCTTTTCCACCTTTTAATTAGAGTGTTGTCATTACTGTAAAGAATATTATGTGTTTTGCTTAAGCGTTTTCTGCTTAATCAAACATGGTGCTGTCAGAGGGAATATGCTGTGTGAAGTGTTTTTACTTATGCCATTAATTTGATAAAGATCTTGTTACATGTGTTTCTGAACACAGCACAGCAACTGCATTTAAGGATTTTAGCCTGATAAATCCCGGAAGATTTACTTAACTGACAAACACGCACTGGACTGTAGTAAATAATTCCAGACCTCTATTTTCTTCTAGCCAAACTTTTACAGTGATGAATCTAAAAGAGCCGAATCAGTGATAAAAATATCTATCTATTGCCAGACGCCTTAATCCCGTAAGGTTTGGCCACAAACAAATCGCCTCCATGTCACCCTGTCCCCCGCCATTTCACTGCCCTGCTCCCAGCTCACACCCTCCTCTCTCATAAAATAACCAACTGTATAATTATAAGATATGTACACACGACTATGTTACTGAGTCAGGGAAATCACAAGAAATGTTTCAATTAAGAATATTGATTATAACCTTTAACGATACTTGACCTTGCATATTAACTTAGAGTACTGTCATTATATCTAGAAAAAATCCGATAACATTATTAGAAATGTTAGTTATGTTACCCAGGTATAGTGACAATGAGTGTGTGTGTGTGTGTGTGTGTGTGTGTGTGTGTGTGTGTGTGTGTGTGTGTGTGTGTGTGTGTGTGTGAGGGTAGACTAGAAGGAAAAATGGAATAATATCCGTGATTGTGTGAGGAAAAGGAACCATCCAACCATCCAGGGCTCCTTACCTGATACCTTCTCTGGACACTATCGCCCTGGTCGACGCAAAATATACCCTATTTTCTCCTCTGTCCCCAACAAACAGTGCCTCTTTCACGGGCGGGGTAGCGAGACACACGTAAACACCTTTCCAAGACATTCCCACATTGATGTATCATTGTATTTTCCGTCACCTTTGCTATTGCCATGTTTCTAATTATGGAAGAGTTCTGTTGTAAAGAGGCTGATGAAATATGTATAAAAAATGCTGTTCAAAGTCATACCTAGATTAAAAGGTACTGTATCGACAGGTGAGGGTAATGATTAATTTTGTAGGAGCTGTCTGGAGGAGTCAGACCACAAATTCTTACGACAGATTTCAATGAGATCTGGTGGATTGTGGTGGTAAGGGTAATGGAGTATCAAGGAGTTCTCTCTCTCTCTCTCTCTCTCTCTCTCTTTCTCTCTCAAGCGGAGAATTCACAGAAACACCTGATGTAGTAACAGCGGTGGAGACTTATTTGTGGCTTTCTATAGACACATAAAGCGAGAGAGAGGCACGGGGCAAACACTGCTGGCGGCGATATTAGAACAGCTATAAACAGTTCCGATGTTGATGATGTCCATGGCTGATGAATGGTGGCGTTATTGGTGTTTACAGAGAGAGAGAGAGAGAGAGAGAGAGAGAAACAGACAGACAGACAGACAGAGACAGAGACAGAGGGGGGGGAAGTGTGTGTGTATGTGGTGTTAGTGAAGCATAAGTTGCACACATATGGTCGGTCTCATGGCCCTGTCAGAATGTATGTAGTCACACTGTATGTAGGAAGACTTCGACGCGCCCATTAACTTTAAATATTATCCATCTGTATGCCAAAGAAAGAGAGATTAATTTTTTTTTAGGACATAGCCTTAATTTTCATTCTTTTCTGTACCTAAACACTTACCGTGGAAGCCAAACGCGAACGCTAACACGATAAAATACAATCGACAACAATAACTTTCTTCTTTCTCTTCTTGTTCCTCCTCCTCCTCCTCCTTCTCCTCTTCCTCCTCCTCCTCCTCCTCCTCCTCTTTCTCCTCCTCCTCCTCCTCCTCCTCTTTCTCCTATTCATATTTTTTTTTTGTTTTTCTTTCGCTTTTTTCTTTTCTTCTACTTCTTTTCTAATTCATTCTTTTTTTTATTTTCTTTTTCGCCTTTTCTTTTTTCACTTCCTTTCTTTTTATTTCTATTTTCTCCCCTTTTCTTTTCAGTGTCTTTTTCTTCTTTCCTTATATTTGTCTTTGTTTTCTTTGCCTTTCTTTCTATTTCATTTTTACTTTTCTTCCTTCTATTCAGTTTTGTTTCTTCTTTCATTTCTGATTTTCTTTCTTTTCCATTTCCGTGTTTTCACCTGTTCTTTCTCAGACGTCCTTCTCTTTAAAGTGATAAATCCGATCAACTTTCTTTTCGCATACGACTTTAATTCTCCACGGTAGGCAGCCTAGGAAGTGGGTATGGAGTTAGCAAGACAGAGGTAGGTAGAGGTAGGTAAAAGGTAGAACGGGAGGTAAGTAGGTAGGCAATTAAATAGGAAAGGAGGTAGATAGGGAGTTTCTCAGGGAGGCAGGATAAGGAGTGGACAGGAAGTGAGAAAAGCAGGTGGTCAGGTTGGTGGGCAGATAGGTAAGTAATTAGGTTGGCGGGGAAAAAGGTAGGGATGAGGGTAGGTAAAGAGATAGGCATGTAGGGAAATAAGTAGGTTGGTAGGTAGAGAGGGAGGTTGTTAGGCTGGGAGGTAGGAAGGGAGTATGGAGAGAGGTCGGTAGGTAGGGAGGCCCGGAGGTAGGTAGGTAGGTATGCTGAGAGGTGCAAGATGAAGTGCAAGTCAATAAACATGCTAAATGATGAAGCTGTGGCAGGTGCGAGTGTCCATCATCCACTAAGTACATGTAGTGCTGATTCTCTCTCTCTCTCTCTCTCTCTCTCTCTCTCTCTCTCTCTTTTCTTTTCCCATCGTTGTAAAGCTTCCTAATTCTCATTTCTCATACAATAATGCTCATTACCTGTAATGAGGAAAATGGACTAACTTAGATGTTTCCAAACATTTAGTCATGACAACCCAAATATTGTGATAGCGACCCCCCCCCCCTCCCGTCTACGACACTGCAAGTAAGTAATAAAAAGGAACATTTTATGATGCTCAGTTTATACTTCTCAGTTCTGCAGTGATGACAAAAGGATTATTTCCATATAAAATTACCCTTTAAAACTTTTTATTTTTTTTTAGGCTGAAGATATTTGAATATATCTTTCCAGAGTGTTAAGTGCATGAAATTATTCATCTGCAGTAAAATTAGAACGTGAGAACTCATACATTTTTGTGTCAATGAAAAATAATAATCAGAAGAACGGTATGGATGATTAATATTATACCTCCAAATACACCGAGCATAACGCAACTGCTGGTGTTCTGACGGCCACACATGTTGGAATGTTCTGCAGAATCGTTGTTTAAAGATTCATAAGCTTATTCCCTCTTCATTGTTTTATTTACGAACTGCATAAATGATGAACTATTGCATAAAGATTACAAAACAAGAGATAACTATAAATTCTACCCTCATATCGTTCGCAACAAAAATATGAACTTTTTTCTAACTACTTCTTCAATCTTTTACGATTAGGCGGCGCCCACCCTTGCCCATTGTATGCTCCCTCATGTCTGCATAGAGGCAATTTATCTGAACCTATCCCGTCTGGGATTACGGCGTCTGGTTAAAGAAAGGTAAATTGTAAAAAATATTGTCAGGTAACTTTACAACATTGAAGTGTTGGTAGTAGGTTGAAATAGACAGATTGATAATGATACATGCTTAGGCAAATGGAAAAATATATATTTGTGTTTATCTAGGTCAAGAAAAAAACTGTTTGTATCAATTTCAGTTTTGAAGATGATGGAACGAAGCTCGGCAAGCCTCCCGCTGTGCCACTTAATATTAATATTCAGGAAGTCAAATCGACTCGTCCCACTCCGTTTACTCAGCCAAGGGAAATTATCCAGACAAATTTGAGAGAAAAAAAAAGTGTGCACGGTGCATGTAATTGGTTCTTCAGAATTTCTTGCCTGGCTTAAACGAATATTAATTGAACTCTTCAGCGCTGTTGGACTCGGCAATTCCCTCACTCACAACTTTCATCTGCCTACCATGCACTTTCCTCTTTCTCCCCATCCTTCTCGTGCCCTCCTCCTTCTCCTTTCTCTTCACGTCCTCCCACTCTTTTCACTTGCATCGTCAACATTCGCTCCTCTCTCTCTCTCTCTCTCTCTCTCTCTCTCTCTCTCTCTCTCTCTCTCTCTCTCTCTCTCTCTCTCCAGCAACGTGACAAACTTGATCTTGTCCTCAGATGTTGTGTTTCCCTGTTTCAAAGACTTGCAGTCACGGTCTCTATAAAGGGAAACGGCAAGTTACTCATAAAGTAAGTTTGACATAGCTATGTAAACTGGGCTTCACAGGAGAGAACAATTACTAACAAAATAAGTAACTGGTATGACAAGTAAAGTAGAAAACAATATAAAAAAGAGAAAATTGAACGTCAGGTCAGACAATGAAGATTGGAAAAACAGAGGCTTCAGGACACCACTGCATCCAGGCAGGAGAGAGAGAGAGAGAGAGAGAGAGAGAGAGAGCACTCTATGGAACTACAGCTTTGGTACTTCATCCAGACGGCCATCACCCCTATTTCTCCAACCAAATGCAATGAGGATGGAAGAGAACCTAGGAGGGACTAAAGCAATAAGTTCCACAGAGGTGCCAAATAGACCTGTCCCGTTACTGTTTACTCAGAACAAATATATTAAGAGGAAATGTACTGTATATAAGGGACGACGCCTTGGATGAGCGGGAGGAAGTAAATGTGAATGAAGGCATTGAGCTGTAGAGGCGTTGTTCCTGAAGCCATCCTAGAGTAGGCGTCAGGTCATAGGTATAATGATATCATAGGAGTGTGAGTGAGTGAGCTGTTACAACACACACACACACACACACACACACACACACACACACACACACACACACACACACACACACACCAGCTCATGTGAGTATCCTGGAGGTGTGCGACCCCTAGTTGGTTTGTAACAAGTCGGAGTTTCACAGGTTGACGGGTCAAGCTTGGGTGAAGTTAAGAAAATAATGATTTAACGTAATACTTATGGTAACGTAATATTTAATGCAGCACACACAGGCACACAGGCTACTCTCTCACTCTCTCTCTCCTGGAGAAAGTTACCTTTATTTGTGTGTGTGTGTGAGAGAGAGAGAGAGAGAGAGAGAGAGAGAGAGAGAGAGAGAGAGAGAGAGAGAGAGAGAGAGAGAGAGAGAGAGAGAGAGAGAGAGATAATAATAGTAATAATAATAATCAATAAAAATAAAAAAATAAAAATAATAATAATAATAATGAAAATAATAATAATAATAATGATAATAATAATAATAATAATAATGATAATAATAATAATAATAATAAAAACAATGATAATAATAATATACTACTACTACTACTACTACTACTGTTACTAATAGTAGTAATAGTAGTGGTGGAGGTAATAGCAGTAGTGGTGGTGGTAGTAGTAGTAGTGGTGGTGGTAGTAGTAGTAGTAGTAGTAGTAGTAGTAGTAGTAATATAATGATAATTATAAAATAATGATAATAAAAAGAAAAAGAAGTAAGAGGAAGAAAAGTTAGATCAGCGCTGTGTCAACTGCACCAGAAATACAGCAGTACTCTTTGGCTCCGTATTCAGTACTGTGGACTGATCCATAAAGCTAACACAGTTTGCAGCATTGGATTAGTAGGAAAGAAAAAAAAACATTTTAAAGGCTTTAATTTTCATAATTAATCGGTATAATCCGTGAAAGGCTGAGTCCATCAAATACATCTGCCTTAGAATGTTGGGCAGTTAAAAAGGTAAGAGTGCAATGGCAGTTGGGTGTTACACGTCCGTCGTGTTGTAGGATGATGCAAGCAAGCAGCCACTATAATAACTTAAAACAGGTGAAAATACAACAGTGCCACAGAGACACGATATTGAATGGATTTAGTAAGAGGAGCGGTGCTGATGAGACGAAATGTCTTTGACTCCAAATGTATGTGAGTAGCCGCCCTTTCACTCGCCTCCCATTCCACATTACGACTGAACTCCACGCGGGGGCTAATGTGACCCCTCTTCAAAACCTACAGCTACAGAGGGGTAAAGGAAAAGCACGAAGTAGACTTACCACACTGAAAGTCTTAAAAACAGATTATACAAATGAGTTAATGCGGTGCTTCCATGATAAGCACTGAGAGAGAGAGAGATACACACACACACACACACACACACACACACACAGGATATTGGATGATAATGAAGGACTGAGCTGTGTGCTGAATATTAAAGGATACTCATGAGAAAGATCTTGTCGGGCCGAAAAAAGGAAACCTTTTTTTTTTTTTTTTTTTTTTTTAAGTGTTTGGTGGTAATCATATCGTTGTTGTCCGAGGGGTGGTTGGGGTTTATGACTCACATTACGCAACTCAGGAGTGAGCGAGGCTGGTCACCCTTACCTTTATTATTGGGAATGAGTAACTTCGCCCGGATACCCTACACTCCTGTTGGGGCATAAAAAGATTGGACGATGGACAGACTGAAAGACAGATATAATCTCTTGTCTGGTTCTGTTATTCTTATCATTTTTGCTTTGTCTTGTCTATTCGTCAGAATGAAAGACTGGCTAGACGGGATTATGTGAGTAAGGCAGAGTGAGACAGGAGGGAGGGAAGACCAAGGATAAAATGGAGGGATGGAGTGGGAAAATCTATACGGGCCGGAGGCGTAAGTTGTGGGTAAGGCAGCCATATGGCAGAGGACAGAGCGACATGAAGGTGATTTGTTTGTGGCCACCCCTTAGGGGATTAAGGCTGCTCGCAATAGAAATGTAGACCGTCAAGCTCTCTCTCTTCCCTAGTACAGTGGGGACATGACAATAATTTCTCACTAATGCAATTGTTGGTTCTAACGATATTTATGAGTATCATAACGATGCACCTCACCGCCTCAAGAATACAGTAGGTCTCTACATTATAACGTGGAGGTCAAATAAGATATGGCAGTAGAATAAGAAGGAAACAGATATCTGATGACTATTTACAACCACAACTGTCTTCTGGGAGCGTTGGGGAAATAAAATGTTAATGAAAAGAACAGGGTATGAGGTAGGTGAAAGAATAAGAGAATGGGGAGAGGAAAAACTGCCTGTGAAAGGAAATACTGTAGCACATCAACCTGTGTCCAGCTATACCCTCTAGGAGTCAACTCTCGCTTAACTATTTTCCCCAGGGACCTGTTCTTATGTGGACCAATTTTCTTTCTTAGAAGTATTTTCTACATGAGCCTATTTTCTCCCATGGATCTAGTTTTCCCTTTGACATAATCTCTCTGCTGACCACTTTTCTCATGGGCCTCTTTTCCCTGTAGACCTATTCTGTCACTGATTTTATATTCCCATAGAATCTACTTTTTCTCGGAACCTACTCTTCCCCTATATTGTTTCCCCTCTGTCACATTTTCCCACATGGATCTGTTTCCCTAATGAACCAGTTTTATCATGAACCTATTATCCTATGGACATATTTCTGCTATGGACCTATTCTCGCTATGGAACTATATTCTCTGATTGGACCTATTTTCTTTATAGATCTATTTCCCCCATGGATCTACTTTCTCCCCAGGGGGAAACATCTAAACCCCACAATGACCTATTTTCTCCCACGGGCATAATTTTACCCACTGGACTCATACTCAGAGAGAGAGAGAGAGAGAGAGAGAGAGAGAGAGAGAGAGACCCATTTCCACACTGAGATCACATAACCCAGATCCTGTTATGTATTCATGAGAGGCCTCCTAAGGTTAATAGTGTGTGCGTGAGGCTGCCAGCCGAGACACTACTTAATGATAACCTCGACTACCTCTGTCATTTGCATCTGTACTCTGTGTTTACCCTTGTTTCTGTAGTAGTCTCTGTCTTCTTGATTCTGTCTCTATTTCAGTAAATCTATAACATACACAGTTTTACTTCCAAATGCACCGAACAAAATTATTATGAAAACACCATTTTTAGATGCGGAAGGATCTCAACGAGCAGCCGGGTCAGTCAGTCACACCATAAGGATTTTCACACAAGACGTTTCACTCTAGCCTTCTCATTTGGTGCTCTAACTTGATGGAAGCCCTATATTGCCCAGCATCTATTTAATACATTATTGTACCTGTTCTAATCCCAGCGTTACATGCACCTCATGGCAAAAGTCTTACCATAATTAATCAAGTGTTGTGACACCAGTTACTCGCCCGTCAGAGATGTAATCTAATAAAGATACCAATAAAGACACCGCCATAACACTCCATATTAAATACAGAATTATGACTTGCGGTGTGGATTGGACTGGAGAAGTTGTGCAGCGGCGGTGGTGGTGGTGGCAGAGTGCCTCGTCTGTCCTGGGATTAATTAAGGCGAGTCCTGTATCAAACCAGCAACCGCACAATTACTCCGTCATCCGGGTTTATGAGTCTAGAATGAACATGTATGAGAAATGAGGAGGTGGATCATAGATGGCTAATAGAAAATGACAGATGTAAGAGATTTAATACATGTGTGAACTGAGCAAAGAATGAGAAACGTTGTGTAATTGGTGTTGATTCATTTAGAGGGTCTTAAGGTTTATCCCAGCACTCGCCAGCACTCCATTAATATTGTACACGTAGCACTGAGAAGGTTTGTGCGTGTGTGTGTGTGTGTGTGTGTGTGTGTGTGTGTGTGTGAGAGAGAGAGAGAGAGAGAGAGAGAGAGAGAGAGAGAGAGAGAGAGAGGGGGGGGGCAGTATAACTCAATTTTTGTCCTATTTCTATCAAAGTTGGTGGAAGTGCTGAAGGCAGAGGACAGATGAAGGAGCTCAGTCTTAAAAATAAGGGCAAGGACGGCTCAGTTTTGATGCAATTTATGCCACGTTTAGTGGAAGGGCGGAGGGTTTAGTATCTAAGGAGTCCTTCAATTCTGAGAAAAAAAAATAAAGTATACAGCTAAGTTCACGGGGCAAAGTTGAACTTGTGGGGCGCGGATGTTGCAGTCTCTGAGCGATATCCTTCTTGTTGTGTTCCATCTTGCATCGAATACGTTCCCTTTACTATGACGGCTCCAGCCCTTGACCGCACTTCCCCACATAAACTTATTACTTCCATCACACAGTGTTATGATTACTTTCTCACTTATTATAATCGGAAATAAATATTAGGAGGGAGATTGGTAGTTAAGAAATAGATTAGTGGACTGCAATTCAAAATGATTCACATTCGATCTCACAACTTACCTGATCTTCCATTAATGCCAGAAAGACAATCCCGCCAACACCGTCACTGCCAGCTTAAATGAAAGTGCTTTAGCATGTAATAAGTATGGACGATGGGTATCATCAGCAGGTGAGGGTCATGTGAAGGTGTGGCGCCATATGTTGCGTGTATTGTTGGGTTCATGGGAAAGGACGATTTACTGTGACTGCATCATTTGTTCGATATATAAAAATTTGTACAAAAGTTGCTAATTTTTTCATTGTCTCCGATACATACTAAACTAGAAAATTATGAACGCCTGCTGTACAGAATAAAGGACGTGCATTGTACAACAACAAAAACTTCTTCCGTTTGTTAAGCTTCTTCCTCTTTTTTCTCATCTCATCTATTAATTTTTTGATAGCTAGACCACCAGCAAAAGAATAAGGGGTAAATATAAAACAAAACAAGGCAGAGCACAAGCCGAGTGCAATATCCGTGCTCGCCATCTAAAGGCTGAATATTTGATTTTGCCCTCTGACCTTCACCTTTGATAGGTTTCTCTCAAAACTGAATTACTTGACCTAATTCAAGTTAATCCCCAACATTACCACCAAGTTTTGTTCAAATAAAAACAAAACTGTTTGAGTTGGCTCTGGCCAGATCTCTGACTTTTCTCTGTGGCCTTCACCTTTGACTGACTGTTCTCAGAACATAATCACTATATCCCCCTTTTTAGAATTAACATTTCCACAAGGTACAGTATATTGTAAATTGGATAAAAACCGTTAAGTAGACATTGCCATGTGACGCCGACCTTTGACTTTCTGATCTACAAAACAAATCTATTTGTTGGCCGATCCGCAGCACTTCCATTAGGTCTGATCTAAACCCCACTGAAACTGATTTAGTTATTCTGTTCACACTTTAACACACGGGTCAACTTGGCTGTAACCTTTGACTTATTGCTCGATAAATGACCCTCCTCCTTCTCTCCTGACCTTAAACCATTCAACTAGGTCTGGTTTAATTTAAAAAAAAAAAAAAGTTGAAGGTGGCCTTTCCTTGTGGCCTCCATCATTAACTTGGTGTTCTCAAGTTTGAAACCTAAAAGTCATGCATTAGCCTCAATCGTTTCACAGCGTTTGGTCGAAATACGGATAAAAACTGTTTATTTTGACCTTATCTGACCTTGGGCTTTGATCGATAATTCTAAAAATTATATTGGTCAACTCCATGGAGGATCCTTAATCCAACCACCGAGTGTGACTCCAATCGAATTAAAATTGTTTTGTTTTGTTCACACACACACACACACACACACACACACACACACACACACACACACACACACACACACACACACACAAACACACACACACACACACACACACACACACACGCACACACACACATGGGTCGAAATTTGACCTTACCTTGTGTTCCTGAACTATGCCAGATTCCTCTAAAAATGAAATCACTTTATTACTGCCTTCTTACTCAAGTTTGGTCTAATTTGGATAAAAAATGTAAAAGTCCATTTGTTAAAGTCAGACTTTGAATTAGGCCTTTGAACCTTAACATATTTAAAAAAAAAAGAAAGATTTCCTTAACCGGTTGACATACATCCTTTACACCACACCTTGATAAAACCGGATAAAGACAGTAATTTTGCTCTCTCTCTCTCTCTCTCTCTCTCTCTCTCTCTCTCTCTCTCTCTCTCTCTCTCTCTCTCTCTCTCTCTCTCACACACACACACACACACACACACACACACACACACACACAGTCGGTTCGTCCTCCAACCCGGCTGTTCATCTTACATCGGGTTCCAATCAGCCGGCACAATGACCTGTCTGGAGGTGTCTGGTAGCAATGTGTCAGAGAGAGAGAGAGAGAGAGAGAGAGAGAGAGAGAGAGGTATATGTGTGTGTGTGTGTGTGTGTGTGTGTGTGTGTGTGTGTGTGTGTTTTGTTGGCTGATAGACAAAGCTCTTAGGTAATCCTTAGGTGAACCATATTTATAGCCGCAGTTGATTTTTTTTATTTATATATTTATTTATTTTTTTCAATGATGAAATGTATTACCTGATCCAAACTCGCGCCTTTCTAAACGTCAGGATGTCTCCAGCTCGGATTTTTTCAAGCACTGAAGGATTTGTTATCTTCAGTATTTGTGGGTTTCCAAATATCGAGAGGTTTCCAGGTGCTGGGAACTTCCAGGACCCGATATATCAAGATACTTATGGTAGATGGACACTGGAAGCTAACAACGGATACAGAAGGGATCCAGATGTCAGGACTTTTTAAGATGTTGAAGGTTTATAGACATCAAATACATCCTATTATGGAACTTTTATTCTTGTTAAAGTGAAAAGAAAAAAAGATGTTCTTTGTTTCTTCAACAAGTCACAGAGGTGCAGGTGGCCGACAAAAGTACAAAACCAAATTGGAAAAGTACGCGTAGATCTGACAGACCCGCAACTGCAGCTCAGGGAATATCAGGCATGGGCAGAAAATTGTAGACACGCTATAACGGATGAACAATGAAACAGGATGCAAGTGAAAACAGTAAAATACATGCGAAAAAGACTTACAGGGAGGGAAGTTGGGCTAACAGGTAAGCAGGAAGGTCAGTGTATGTAGGGGGAAAAACAAAGTATATTGAGTAAGCAGGAGCAGTGTGACAAACACGAAAAATATCGAGAAAAGATGCAATTGATGAAAATATGGCAAAAACATTTGGAAACAGGACTAGAGAATTACGGTCAAGGGTGAGGCAACCTTAGTTAATACATGTAAACAAGCATGACAGAAGTGCTGGGAAGGATTACCGAGGAGTTAATGCGATTCAAGAACCAATAGAAACTGGGAAATGTGGAGAGGAAATGTGGTACAAATGAAAGCTAGGGTGATAGGGATCCAATCAATGAATAAAATGGCTAAGGCAACAGTGATTAGTTGAGTGAAACAGTAGGGAGCGAACACCAAACTATGCAGGAATGGACTGAGTATAAATCAGCAGGGATGGATATGAGTGAGGTTAACAAATTCAAACGAACTCCATGAATTGACAAAGAGTGATGCAAACTGGGGTAACAGAATGGGTGACACAGGCTAATGTACTATGGCTGTTAAGGGCATAAAATAGATTATGTATGATGTATGAATAAGCAATTGTATCGGACGACAAAATGGCAAGGAGGAGAGACAACCACAGGTGACAGATAAGCATCTTTTTCACCTTAATAACAATTCACATACCCATTGTCCTTGTCTACATTTCGATCGACTCAGGGGCCCATTCGCTCAGTCTTTAGTTGAAATTTTATCTGTGAGCTGCAGAGACAGGTATGTGATACTATCCACTACGGATCTCATAAATGTTCCCTGCACCACCACACTGCATCACCAGCCCCACCACACAGCATCACAGAACCTACACAATCACACATCACCACCGCACAGCATCACCATACTTGCACAACCACACAGTACCACCACACATCATCACAATAACTACACAATCACACAGCACCACCACACAACATCACCATACTTGCACAACCACACAACACCACCACACAGCATCATCATACCTACACAACCACACAGACCCACCACACAACATCGCCATACCTGCACAACCACACAGCCCCACCCCACAGCATCATCATACCTACACAACCACACAATACCACCACACAGCATCACAATACCTACACAACCACACAGCACACCATACCGCATCACAGTACCTACACAATCACACAGCACCACCACACAGCAGCACCATACCTACACAACCACACAGCACCCACTCAGCTTCACTATACCTACACAATTACACAGCACCACCACACAGCATCACCATACCTACATAACCACACAGCACCACCACACAGCATCACCATACCCCCATACCCACACAACGCCACCACATAGCATCACCATACCTACACAACCACACAGCACCATCACAAAGCATTGCTATACTTACACAACCACACAGCACCACCACACAGCATCATCATACCTGCATAACCACACAACACCACCACACAGCACAGCCACACCTACAACACCACATAACACGGCCACACATTCACCACCTCACAGCACCACCACACCTTCATCACTACACAACACCACCACACATGCACCACTACGTTTGCATCAGCACGCCTGCACCACCATACCTACACCACCAAACAGCATCACCACACAGCATCACCATATGTCACCACCACACACCACACACACACAGCTCCACGCACACACACACACACACACACACACACACACACACACACACACACACACACACACACACACACACACACACACACACACACACACACACACACACACACACACACACACACACACACACACACACACACACACACACACCACCAAACACAACCTCCGCACAGTACCATCACACCTGCACCACAACACCTGCGCCACTACATCCACACCACCGAACAGCATGGACGCTGCTGCTGCTTCGCTCTACCCATGAAAAACTGCGCCACAACATGTAGGCGCCTCATCAGATAACCGTGAGTTGTGCTGTGGTCTCTGTTTTCCAGAACCATTCAGTAGGCTATATGGCGACTCTGGTGGTGCTGGTGATGATAGTGATGGAGAGCGGGGCAAGAAAGGCCACATCACAACACACGGATATATGGTTTGAGTCGTGATGGGGCGCCTACATGTCCTTGCGACAGTACCAACACAAAACACAAATCACATAGACTCCCCTATGCCCACACTACTCAGCCCCCCGCACCACAACACACTTACTCACCACATGCGCCACAGTATCACGACACAGACAAACTTTCAACACAATATGAACAAAGACTTCTGGGACCCACTAAATGAAGTGCAGGATTACTGCATTCCACTGAATGATCACTTCCAGGTGAGCCTGGGGGTGCAACGAAAGGAAATAGATACAATTAAAGTATTTGCATGGATTACGTTACGGGCACACACACACACACACACACACACACACACACACACACACACACACACACACACACACACACACACACACACACACACACACACGTGTCAAGGGACTGTTAATGAACGTTGCACTAAATCATGCTAAAATCAAAAGAGCGTAGAAATTGTAATGAGGAAAAAAAAAACTGACCAGCATTTGAACCCAGTCATGAGTGTTAACATTTCCATATCAGTCATTTCAATCTAGGTGGCCAGGCAGGGATGGCATTTTATTTTTTCTATACCATAACCTTTTCTGTGATTATTATTACTTTTATTATGTGTATTTTTGGACGTATTTGCATTGATGTTATCAGTTACTATGGTTGTTGTTGTTGTTGTAATTATGTTTGTATTTCTACTAAAATCTTTTGTTTCCATTAGCAGGGCTTGAACTGGATCGTATAGCTCAAGGCAGGCGTGCACCGACAGCCACTACGAAGCATCTTTATTACTTCCACGGTTTTACTAACCTTCAGCTGTATCCTCTCCGTCATCATCAACGTCACCGGAAACGATAAACATATTTACAGTCATATCCTGTTTGTTCTTCCTGATTTATACACTTCGGCTCATATGATTTTTTTACCGCCCAGGAATTTTCGGAGATTATGTGCAACTGAAGATATACAGAATAGCCGTGTGTGTGTGTGTGTGTGTGTGTGTGTGTGTGTGTGTGTGTGTGTGTGTGTGTGTGTGTGTGTGTGTGTGTGTGCTTTCTCCTTTTCAACTTTCATTTTTATCTGAGCAGACGTTTGTTTCTCGATTTGCTTACTGTTTTCTCTCTCTCTCTCTCTCTCTCTCTCTCTCTCTCTTACCCACTGGATTAAGACTGAAATCAGTTGACAAGACAGAACAAAACACTAACACAACACGCCAAACACACAGCACAAACTGAGAGGCTACTTGCTCGAATCACTTGCTACAGTATAAACAACACTTGCCATAACTACTTGTCTATCAAAAATGAAAGCAGGTTACTTGCACACTTGACGCGCCTCTATACTTGCTCCGTGTAAACGAGTCCAGATAGTTAGATTACACACACACACACACACACACACACACACACACACACACACACACACACACACAATGGGGAGATTGAGAGAGAATGGGTGTGAGTTAGACGGTGCACTTGATATACTGTACAGCCTTCGGCTCCCATAAACACCCGCCCATATTTCTGTTCTTTTTTCCCCTTTTCACTTTTTCTTACACCACGTTCCCGTTGAAATTTGGAATGTTCTGATAAAAATGAAGGAAAAAAATTCCCCCATCACACTTCCACTGTGGTGATGACATGCAGTGGGGAGATTGATGGCAATATGGTAAGAGGAATGCGACTACCATTGGTTTTTCAGCGTCTTAGGTTGCGTCCACACTAAATGCATGCTGGCGAGGGCGGGTGCGGAAGTGATTATTATACGACTCTAACCCATACTAGTGGCTGCAGTGGACGTGGGAGTGTGCAAGCGAAACAGTGATGCAGTACTTCCACCCGCAACTGACCACGCCAATAAGCATTTGGAAGCTGCCTTCCTCTGACCTGCTCCATATAATGCCCAGAAGCCACGGACGTATGTTTTTTCTTTTCCCCGCCCAGTCTCTCTTTTACTAGAAAAAAATATATATTATTAAGCGGTGTCATAATGCAAAGTGGACTCATGCATGGACTCATGCACCCGGCACCTGGCACGGTTACTTTAGCCTTTACACATTACAGTGGAGTGGTGGTGGAACTCAAAGTTATGAATTTCATAAGGCTGTGGAAAATACAAGTGAGGAATAAAAGCCTATTTCGCATTTCAAAATATAATGCAAGTGAGGAATGCAAGCCTGTTTCACATGTCAAAATATTCTTTATACATTTTCCTCTCAATTTCATTCCATCCCTTTCTACTTGTGGCAATATGCATACACTACCTTAAAAAACTTGTTATTTTGCTCCAATGCTAACAATTGGTGTTTGCTGAACGATTCTGAAATATGCAAAGGAGCAACCTAGAAAAGAAAGGGAAAAGATAAGGAATTAGTACTGTACAGGTATATACAGTCCTTTAACATGACTTCCCTCAGTTCAGTTGGACTTATTTCCACCAGTTACTGACGATGCAGATTTTGTTCCAATAATACCTTATACTGCAAAATACTTTCCGTCACATGGAGACAACAGAAACTCCCAAGAGCACTCCACATCTCATAACTGGAGACTAATTTACTAAGAACTAAAATTGTTCTGGAAATCATCCACTCAGAATCAGCAGAAATAATATCGGAGATGGCACAAGCATCCCTCGTACTCAGTTTTCCTCTGGCAGCTTCTCAACTAATTATCTTTCCACTCTCACCTTCTCTCCCTCCCTCTCGATATCCCTCTCTCATTCCCCTCTCACCTGTAATCTGATTCCATTGCCCCTCATCTCCATTTCCTTACGATATTTGTCTTTCCTTACAACCAGCACGTGTAGTTGTAGTGTACCTAAAATACACATGATACACCACTTGGTTTCATTTATGTGGGATCGTATCAGTGGTGACTTTTTCGGTAAAGTAAAACTTTTCTGCTGCCATCCCATTTACTTTCTCTCTCTATTTCTCTCTGTGTAAGGAGTCGTGTGTGTGTGTGTGTGTGTGTGTGTGTGTGTGTGTCTGTGTGTGTGTGTGTGTGTGTGTGTGTGTGTGTGTGTATTCGGCATGGGAGGGGTGTGTACGTGTACATGAGTAATCATCAAAGAGGAGGCGTGGGGGAAAATGAGGGGAGTGGTATGTAGTAGTTGTGCGTGAGATTGAAATGAGATGTTGATAAGTAAGAAGAGAATACCTCTGTGTGGGAGTGAGAAGCACCGATGTCTATGGATTGGTGTGAATATAATCGGGGTGATTGTGAGTGATATGGACATGTCATGTTTGTGGGCGGGGTGAGGTAGGGTGGCCGATAGGCTTAAAAGTGAGAATCCATGTGCAATAGTTTTAGGTGAGAACTAAAAGCGGCAGTAACTAACCAACCAACTCTCCTCACCTGACACTTCCCTCTACATTATCGCCTGGCCCATTCACAAAATAAGGGGCCTCGTTCACAGGCGAGGCAGCCAGCGAGGTGTTTATTCTGCCAGGCTACTGGCTTTTTTTTTTCTTTTTTATCCCTACAACTACCAGATGAATTTACTCAGTAAAAAAAAAAAAACTTTTGTAATGAAGGAGTTACTCAAGGCTTTATGTAACGCCATCTGTTTCAAAAGTCTCTCCTAAGCTGAAAAAATTAATGTTTTATTGCAGGAGTTTAAAATTAGTACCGGTACTTCGTTTGGCTCAAACGGTGATGACCATGTTGTAAACTGTGTAATTAGTGGAGTCGGGCAACACACACACTTCTTAAGACACTCTTTAGTAAGGCCTGATGATGGCAGTAAAAGTTACAGAGATATTATCAGACTCTCTCTCTTTCTCTCTCTCCCAATCCTTCTTCCTGTATGTACTAAACCTTTTTATCCATTGCTCTTTTCATTTTACCAATAGCTTTGCTGCTACACTTTCTGTTCATTCTTTCCTACAACATTCTAAGCACCTGTCTGTAGCCACATAAGTTTCCACGTCCTGATCACCAGTACGCAGCGTCTGTAAGTTACTGACAGTCTTGGTACCAATATGGCATGTGTAATGGCAATGCATTAACTTTTTTGTTAATTGTAGCAATCGCCACTCTTTATCTGTTTTCATTTGCTTTTTGGACTTTCTTTTTTATATAATCTACTTTCCATTTTCTCTTCTGTATTTATCGTTCTTTGATGCACCTATTTTGTTCCATTTTTTGTCCTCATACTTCACTTTTTGCTTCTGCTTTGTTTTCCTTTCTTAAGGCGATGTTTCATCCAGGTTGCCTTCTGTTTCTGTGTATAGGCATTGTCTCCTCTGCTATCATTTACATCATTGTTCACCATTTATATGTTACGCTTCATCGTTCATTTTCTGTGTGTCTTCTTTCTACAACTTTTGTAACAATTATGTCTGTTTCTGTATTCCCTTTTTCCCCGACCCTTACACTCCCCTACACTACTGGATGACAATTGTTTTCATCATTTATATCATAGTTGTAGTTTTAGTATTTCCTTCGCCGAATTCTTTTTATTTATTTCTTCACATTTTTTAGTAAGTTTTTTGTTTGTGTGTTTGTTTTCATCATTTATATTACGGTTGTAGTTTTAGTATTTCCTTCACCGAATTCTTTTTATTTCTTTCTTCACATTATTGAGTAAGTTTTTTTATGTTTTTGTGTTTCATTTTTTTGGCACCTGGTGGTTTAGTGGGTAACTATTACGCTCCAATCGGATTGAGCCGGTGAAGGTTTATATCCAAGGGATGGTTGGGGTTGATTGCTCATGTAGTGCCACTCAGGGATGAGTGAGGCTGGTCACTCTCATCTTAAATGTCGGGACCAACTGCCTAGCCCCGGGTTCCTACGCTCCTCATGGGGCAAGGTAGGAGTGGATGATGGATGGATGATGAATGTGTTTCAGTTCTTATTCCATCATTCTACTTATCCTGAAATTCTGTCGGTTGCTTGGCTGTGCATTCTGCTTCGTTATTTACATTTGCATTCAATATGTATCCTTTGCATAAACACACATACTTTTAGAATTATGTGAGCTTTCTGTCCTCATTGTCAGGCCAGAGAAAAATGTGTGCTTGGCGTCCGAAGTCTTCTCTCCTGAACCATGTATGCATTTTTCTTACTTGTCGTAATTAACTCCTTCAGATTCTCATCTATTTAGATAATTTATTTACTTCTCTCATCTATGTTACCTTACTGGACATTATTTTCTTGTTTTACTCAGTGTTTACATGAATGTTGTCTTTTCTGTCCTTCCTCTTCATCTTCACGCCATACTAATACGTGTACTGCTTTCCTCCCTCAGCGTGATACATCACCTCTGTCATTTCCGTTTCCTTACTCAGCATCATATTTCACTTTTGTGCATTCTAGTTCCTTCTCCCAACTTTCTGTTTAGCACAAAGCATCCTTCCTGTCACATCACACTGCTGACTATCAAAGTACTACATTTACACTTTCCCACCTAACCTCTTATTGTTCGTGGATGCCGTACCTAAATAAACCGATTAACTTTTGCTGTATAACACTGCACACCATATAGGCCTAGGGTAAAAAGGTGACAGGCCGGCACACCTCCAAAGATGAAGAAGAAGAGAAAAAGAAGAAGCAAAATAAGAAGAAGTAGAAGAAGGAAAGAAAAAGAAAAAAAGTGTCGGAAAATGAAATAGCTGAAAATCAGTCCCACGTTTTCTAAAACCCATTCCGCCTAAGCAACTACCTATCAGTTCCATATATTACAGCTCCTGTTCTGGACAAATTATTCCAACCCTATCGAAGTCCTTTCCCAGTACATCGCAGCTTATGAATGCTGTATACCAGTAATTGTCCACTTCTAGTTTGCCATAAGGCTCTGTGTGTGTGGGGGGGGGTAAGAGAGAGAGAGAGAGAGAGAGAGAGAGAGAGAGAGAGACAGTTAATATATTCATTCAGGTATTTATAGTCCTTATACAAATTCACCACACTGTTTTCCAATCGTATATTCAGCTCGCTTGATGTTTCGATAAGTAAAATGAATACGCAGAAAAGATAAATATCTCTCTCTCTCTCTCTCTCTCTCTCTGGATGCCTAATCTCAGTCTCCATCGATGGTAATCATCGCAAAACATCTGCTGTCCTTTCTCGTACAGCGCATCATAGCCCACTCCCACAATCTCAAACTAACCAAAAATTTTGTGTTCCTGTACTTTATCCGTCCATGCTTTCAGCATACTAAGACTAATTCAGTACAGTTCTCTTGATTATATGATTTTTTTTTTTTTTACCAACATGCATGTGTGTGCAGTCATAGGCGAATTCAAACACTCTCCTAGGAAGTGAAGAGGGATGTCATTCCTATTTACTTATAATCTCTGTGCTGTCTAAAATCTTTGCCTAATGATTATTATCTCAGTTTCATTCATTTTGTGCATTTCCTCATTATATTGCTAAGTTTCTCTTTGCCTATCCTCTTTCCTTGTCTATTTCTTCTGCACATGTCATTGTTGCATAAGCGTGGTTCTGTTTCCCATCTATTATACCCGTGCAGGAAAGCAATGCGGGGTATATGTTTGGTCCGGTTTGTCTGTCCGTCTGTTCTTCTGTCTGTCTGTTAACAAGATAATGCAACGACTATCTGAGAGAACTGCATAATATTAGGCAGCGTAAATTAGGACCATTAGGGGAAGAGATTGAATACCTGTTTGAGGAAAAAAAAGCTCACAAGTCACGGGCAAAGTCAACTCGAACAGTTTCTGTCCAATATTAACTAAACTTGATGGAAGGTTTGAGGGATCGAAAAAGATGAAATGATTCAGTTTTGAGAACAGTCATTGGCAAAATGATTCAGTTTTGAGAACAGTCATTGGTAAAATGAATCAGTTTTGAGAACAGTCATTGGTATAATGAATGAGTTTTGAGAACAGTCATTGGTATAAATCGTACAGAAATGTCAAATGTTCGGCCCTTTAACTCAAATAGGTTTAACTGAATCTCGATCAAACTTGATGAAAATTGTTCTAGTTTCAGGACAATAGGTCAGAGATCAATATCATAGGTTTAGGTCAACTAAAACCCATTTGATACAATATGAACTAACTTTGACGACGAGTTGAGGATCAGGTTAGAATAAAGTAATTCGAATTTATGATCAATTAATCAAAGATCAAGGGCATATGGCAGGTACAACTGTTCGCCCACAAGGTCTTTCCACACCATCAGTGGGCACCTGCCGTGTCCGAGCACTTCATCAGCTTCGGAGGATGGTGATGAATCACGCTATACACACAGGTCACATGCACAGAACGTACTTCACTGCACAAGCTCTGCATGGTTCTTTTCAAGCATATTATATTATCTTACTTCAATGCCACAAGTGTCCACTGATCCTGTGGACTGATTTTTGGTTTGATTGCATCCACGGGTGTTAAACCCTCTGAATGCTTCTCGTTGTTTCTGCTGTTTAAACTTGCAAAACGCATGCTCTACTGGACATTTGTGTGTGTATGGGGGGGGGGGCGTTGGTGATAGCCAATATCCTCTTTAGTCACATAATGATTCACAGTTATACGTGGCGAGTGATTAGAAGGGTCGGTGGTGAACTGACTTAACGGAAGGCAATGAATGATTATGTATGTGTGGATGAGAGAATGAGAAGGTATGTAATAGATGCAAGAGTATACAGAGGTTGGGGGAGTGGACTTCCTGACCACCACTTGGTGGAGGTGCGTCTGGACTTCCTGACCACCACTTGGTGGAGTGCGTCAAGGTAAAAAGTCCAGGTACAAATGCCATGGATGAATAGAGGGAGAGAAGGACAGGAAGAAGTGGTCCAAACAAGGAGAGTAGAAAGAATGCAAGAGGATGGAAAAAAAAAAGAGGCAAAATATAAAAGAGAAGTGGATGAGCAATATAATAAATATGAAATGGAGCAGATGTGGGAGGTGGAAGGTGTTGTGCAAGATATTCGCAGAAGAAACCTGTGCAGCATGTGAGGTGGTGTGTAAGGTAAAAGATGAAAAGGAGGTGCAAGGAACAACATAGTAGAATGAAGAGGTGAGAGTGTGGAGCAAAATAAGAAAGCATATAGTGACTGCATGGGAAGCAGAGGCATGGGAGAAGTTCAGAGACGCAAGAGAGAGTTATACGAGTATTTAGAGAGGAAGAAGGAGGTGAAAAATTAGTAAGAGAGAGTAAGAAAAAAGTGGATGAGGAATTTGGAAGAAACTTTAGTGTAAATGGAGGAAATGTAAGGAAATGTTCTGGATGGAGGTAAAGAGAGTCAGACAGGACGACAAAGACGTTAGTAGGGGAGTGAAAGATAAAAATGGTATATTGATAGTGGAGAAGGGAGAAGAAGTGAGCAGATGGAGAGAACACTTTAAGGAGTTGTTAAATGTAGAGAATAAAAGTGATGCGAGTGTAAGTGGCTGAGGAATAGCTGGGAGGAGGGAGGTGAGAAGGGAAGAAGAGATCAGAAGGACTGGTGTGGAGGAAGCAATGAATAGAATTGAAATGGGGAAAGCCCCAGGAATTGATGGAGTGTGTGGTGAAATGCTGAAGTATGGGGGAGAGATAGTAGTAGAATGAATATGGAAGATGTGCAAGTTGGCCTGGGAGGAAGGTAGAGTCCCAGAGGTTTGGAAGGTAGATATAATTAGGCTATCCCCGTGTGCAAAGGAAAAAGGGTAAAAGAAGTGTGTGGTAATCACAGGGGCATTTGTCTCCTTACTGTAATAGGAAAAGTATATGGTAAGGTACTTATTGACAAAGTTACGGGAATAAGAGGAATTAGTTGGAGATGAACGGGAGGCTTTAGGAAGGTAAGAAGTTGTGTATATCAGATATTCATCCTTTGGTCTTTGGTGGAAAAGTTTCTTGAGAAGGGAAAGATGTTGTATGCAGCCTTCATGCATTTGAAGAAAGCATATGACAGAGTGGATTTGCTAGAAATGTGGAAAATATTAAGAATATATGGAGTAAATGGGAAGCTGTTGAATGCCGAGAAGACTAAGTTTGGGGGTGCTAAGGCTGCAGTGCATGTGGATGGTGAACTGTGTGAAATTTTCTGTCTGAATGTTGGACTGGAACGGGAATGTGCCATGTCTCCTTGGTTGTTCAATTTGTATAGCAATGGGGTATTTAAAATGATACAAGGTAGGGCAGTGGATGTTGGAGCAGCCCTAATGAGAGAGGGCAGCGTTTGGAAAGTTCCTGTTCTGTTGTTTGCAGATGATATTGTATGGTTAAGAGAAAATGAAGGGGAACTGCAAGACCTGGCGAATGAGTCTGGTAGAGTGTGTAAGAAACGGAACCTAAAAGTAAATGTAGAGAACAGTAAAGTGCTGGTCATCCAGAGAAGTGAAATCACGGAATGCACAGTGAGGGTGGATGGTGAGGAAATGGATAATGTGAGTGTGTTTAAATACTTGGATTGTGTCATGACTCGAGTGAGGATGGAAGTTTGGAGGATGATGTGCTTGAAAGCGTACAACGGGGAAGAAAGGTTGCTGGTTATGTGAAAACAGTGATAAGAAATAAGGAAGTGAGAATGGAAGTAAAAAAGTCGCTGCATAATAGTATTGTGATACCAACTGTAATGTATGGAAGCGAAGCTAGGACATGTTGGAAAAACACAGGTCAAGAGTGAGAGCAGTGGAATCGAGTTATTTTAGAGGAGCTTGTGGAGTTACATGGAGAGACAGACTGACAAATGTGGAAGTAAAGGAGCTTTGTGGTGTGGATGTGTATGTGACTGAAAGCGCTAGGAGAAAAACACTGAGGTGGTTTGGCCATGTGGGGAGGATGGAGAACGAGAGATCAACGAGGAGAGTGTATGGGAGTGAGGCGGAGGAGGGGAGAGAGAGAGACAGGTTGAGGCTAAGGATGAAATGGAGGGATGGAGTGGAGAGGTATAAGAGAGATGGGGGTGTGACGTGGGGAGGAGGGCAGCGAAATGGCGGGGGACAGGGAGACATGAAGACGATTTGTTTCTCGCCACCCTTTACGCAATAAAGGCGTTTGGCAATAGATAGACAGACTTTCCTTGAGAGAGGTCTCTCCTCATCTGACTAAAGTCACTCGACTTTATCTAGAATAAAACTGTACATGGCACCATAAATCTGACTGGTGAATATCCTCTTATGTTGTTTATGATAATTTCCTACATTTATGTGTTGCGTTTCCTTCATTATGTCTTCCATCTGCTGATGTCTTTTGTTTCGTGTTGCTCTTCAAGTACTCCCCAGTTTATTTTATATTTTTGACACGTCTTAGCTTTCCGTTTCCCACTTGGATTACAGAGAAAAATAGGAAATAACAAATTAGCGATATTGAAAGCCTGGGATGTGAGTAAGAACTATTGCAAGACAGGCTTATAATTTATGAAAAAGCAAAGGAATGAAGGGAAAACAAGGAAGGGTAGATGAAGATGAACAAGAGGATTGGTCAGAAGAAAAACATGAGAGGTGGAGGACAGTCTTGGTTTTTAGCTTACCAGGTAAGTTTTCTGTTTCTTCCCTTGCTTAACAGAGACTGATTTCAGTTTACCTGTTTTATACCATTTTATATAATTTATTACTTTTTTTCCCCTTGTCTCTGCTCATCTCTTCCAGCTACTGTTAGGTTATGTGTTCTCTGATTTCTCCTTCGATATTTTCTTTGCTTCTATTAATGCCTCAGCAATTTCATCTCATGTAGTGAAGGAATAAGATTGCGGATCATATGCTGGAAGGTTAACTTATGAGTAAAGGACTGTAAATAGCCTATTCGAATTTGTAGCAGTATTTGTGAATCGCGATAAACAATATAGAACGGACAACCTGTCGATGGTAGAGCTACGTGATTTCCCGTGTGTTATTCGTGTTGGGATAGCATAATTACATTTCTGCTCATTAGGTAATATTCTGGTTGGTGTGTGACGGTTTAATATGTGTCGGGATGTGAGGTGAATAATTGAGTGAAGGAATGGGATACGACTTTGTGAGGGTGTAAATGAAGTATGAGGGAGGAATGTGTGAAATATTACGACATAAAAATGTGAAGGATGAGATGTCAGAACGGCAGTTTGAAGTGGGCCTGAGTAGAGGGGCTGTGGTTTGATGGCAAAATCGTGTAACGTTTGAACCGAATTGGTTTGCGGGAGTAAAAATATCAATGCGTGAAATGTGGTTAATATGTGAAGGGTAGGGAAGATGCCAGGTGATGATGAGAGGGTGCAAAGGTGAAAGAGTGAAGCTCTGTGATGCTGGCTGCAGGTGTAAGAATGTAAAATGAGGGGTTGTAGAGGAAAGGGAATAGCAAGTAAGAGATTCCTTGACGTTCAACTGTGTGTGTGTGTGTGTGTGTGTGTGTGTGTGTGTGTGTGTGTGTGTGTGTGTGTGTGTGTGTGTGTGTGTGTGTGTGTGTGTGTGTGTGCAAAAGTTGGAATTAATGGGCACTAAGGAAATTCATCTGCATTATTCGTACAATAGAATGAGAAAATGATCTGGTGTTCCACGAGGAAACAGGTACTCTGATGGAAAGTGACTGTCAACGGCGAGGGAAACAGTTACTGCCATTGAAATGCGCACCTAACGATGTCTACCTTCAGTGAGATACAGATAACACTAGAATGACAAAACCACCTACTATTGTGGTAGGTGAAGAGGATCTGAACACATGCACCTGAGTTATTTGTTTTGTCAGTATGTACCCACTGATACCAACACTCAATAACCACACATTCAGTATATAAAGAAGCTTGGACTTAACGCTCTAGATTTAAAATACAATATATATATATATATATATATATATATATATATATATATATATATATATATATATATATATATATATATATATATATATATACCGGTACATAATCATCATCATCCTATCCTATGTCGCCCCGTGAGGAGCGTAGGAGCCCGGGGGTTGGCAAGTTGATCCTGAATTTAGGATGAGAGTGACCAGCCCCACTCATCCCTGAGTGCCATTAGGTGAGCAATAAACCCCAACCATCCCTTGGATATAAACCTGCACAGCCTCAATCCGATTGGAGCACCTTAATTACCTACTAAACCACCAGGCGCCATAATTTGGTTATATGGTTACCACCCAGCGTAGTAAATGGTTTCCTGGTGTACAGGAAACCATTTAACTGCAGCTACCCACAGGTCGAAGACAGAGGAAAATATGATGGAAAGAAAGACAAGAGGGAGTGTAAAGTCACCCGCAGGCAGAAGAAAGAGGAAAGAGTGAAGGAAAGAAAGAAGAGGAAGGATGGAAGAGAGGAAAGGGCAGACATCCAAAGCAGCACTACACTGAGTGAGTGGATGGTGAGCGCCCCCACCTACCACCATATATATATATATATATATATATATATATATATATATGTATGTATGTATGTATGTATGTATAAAACCAATAATTCGTTTTGCATGATGCTTAAAGCATAAAAAACGAAAAAATATACATTCATAGAACGAGAGAAATCGAAATGAAAAAAAAAAAAAAAAGAAAGAGTAGGATAAGGCCAGGGAGACAGAATTACAGGATGCACTATACCTAAACATTAAAAAGCAGTGAATGTAACATGTCTAAATTATAACTACAAACAGCCTCAGTAAAAAAGAAGGAGAATAGGGTACTTTGGTACTGTAGGTGAGATTAAAAAGAAAAGACAAACGCATATACATAAAAGTCTATCAGTTTGTATCCTGAAGATGGAGAAAAAAAAATGATAAAAATTTCAGCATACGATCTCGGACAAAAATGAAAGAAAAGTGTTGAAGAATAAGTAATTTCGAGAAAATCAGAAGAGGCATTACTGAAAAGAAAGTAAAACTACTGCAACAAAAGTGATACAATTATGAAGACAGCCATGAATCATCCTTCAGGGATGTTTTTCGATTGCAGAGAGTGATTCGCTCATTACTCCTGGCTAACGGCAAAAGGATGCTGAAAATTGTCAGTATACAGTATAATCGTGCTGACATTCATCTGAGTAATATACTCGTAACTTACCCGAAACCATTAACCTAAGCCCTTCAAATAAGAAATTCTCCCTCTTTCCAGATCCCATCAGATGGCCATGAAGTAAACGCCCCTCTGTTTGTTAGCGAGGGATCTTTCTTCCCGTGTCATAAAACCCGAGCAGGGTGAGGCACTGTGTCAGCCAGATATCCTCCACTTTCCGCTAAATGTTTTCTTTCGCAACACGATTTTCCCACCAGGTCGAGTGGACTTTTCCATCGGTGGAGTAAAAGAGGCCACCCTCCCGGACTTGGCAAGAGGCTGTCTGAATCGCAGTGACCTGTGACTGACTCTCACACAGATCCACAGCTTCAGTATTGTAAACGTGGAGGATGTAACCGCAACACAAACTTTATGCACAGTATAGATTTATTGTGGGGCTTTAACACTGTCCTTAAGCTCACTGATGAACAGCTTTAGTCAGCCTCCACAGCCCGAAAGAGTTATCACCTCTTTCTTCTCAACGTCATATCGTCTCCTGAATAATTTCATCTGTCTGCTGATCCATTAGAGCAATAACAACTGCTTTTAAAATGTTAGTAGGAGGCATGCTCATAGTATATTTCCTCCGATTCGATGGAATTCACTTTCAACAACAGCTGGAAACAAACGTTATGGCTCCAGTCGAATGAATAGAATTCCATGGTAAGGAAAAGCAGCACACTTCAGTCTTTTGACGTTTAAGAAAATATCTCTAAAGAAGCAAGTACCCAACTGTTTTATTGAGAAGCAACGGTTTACTCTTCATGCATTTTCGTATGCTGTGCTTATCAGTTACTTTAATACTTTGAGCAACAATATGGAATTCTAGCATAGTGGGACACCATAAATGACCTAACTATCAGCCTCTCTTCTGGTGACGAGTTTTATTCGCCCCTGTGTCGAATACAACTCTCATATGTGGGGAGGCTCCCCACAACAGCTCTTCTCAACAAGGTCGAGTCAAAAGCTTTTCGTCTCATCAACTCTCCTCCTCCCACTAGCTCCCTTCAACCTCTGTATCCTCGCCTTACTGTTGCATCTTTTTCTTTTTTCTCTCGCTACTTCAGTAGCCACTGCTCGTCTGAACTGTCTGCTTGCGTGCCTACTCTAGTGTGGCGGGCACGTACCACCCGTCTGGCAACAAGCTCTCATCCTTTTTCTGTCCAACTCTCTAATACAAGAGTTAACCGTTACTCCCAGTCCTTCATGTATGCAATAAGTCAACTCTGGAACTGTCTCCCTCTGTCTGTAATTCCTAGTTCCTATGATCTCCAGTCTGTAAAACGCAATGTGTCCAGGCATCTTGAAATGAACAATTCTTGAATTTGGCTCTCTTGTCTTTTTTTTTTTTTTTTTCTTGGTGGGAACAATTTGCTGGCTCCTGGCCTTGGTTCCTTCATCCTTGAATTAAAAAAAAGGTATCCACTCTTTCCTTTAGGTTCTGGAGCATTCGCGACCTTTCCTTCAATTTCATTTCTATTGAACACCATCTCTCATCCTCAAAGCATCATCTTTTCCTTATCAAGAATCAGCTGCCTGAGCCAGTTGATTGGAAGCCTCTGCATCCTACTACTTTCTTTGCACACATTTTAAATCCAAGGTGAGTGTTGCTTGTATATTATACAACAGTCTACCTTGCTTTTGTGTTCATGAAATTGATTCTTCAGAATTCAGTACGGTGTCATTCTCTAGCAAAATATAGCTGTGATCATTACCTGTCCCCTATTTCTACCAACTATACAAATTCAGTGACTGTTCTACTTCTAAAGTGGAAGTGGAAGACATTATTTCAATTTCTTTCTTGAATTCTGTATTTTTAGGTGATTTAAATGCTCACGACCATCTCTGGCTCTCCTCTCCATTCACTGATCAACCTGGTGAATAAGTCTGCATCCCTTCTGTCCTTAATGACCTAGAAAGCTTTGCACAGCAAACTACTTGTATCCCCGAGTGCTTTGGTGAGAGTCCCAACATACCTGATCATCTTCTTAAAATTAACCTCCACCATATTGTCCCACTTTTTCCTCTCCTTTGGGCTCCTATGATCACAGTTTTATCTCAATAACCTATCCCCCCAGGGCTTGGTACCCTACCAAAAAGTATTCTGGCACTGCAGATTGTAAAGCCTGCTGGCAGCAATTCTTCTTTTTTTTTTTTTTTGCCTACAATAATTATTGCTTTCATGGCCTAAAGGCATCTGAGTGTGGTTTGCTCATTATGAAGATGATTCTCTCAGGCATGGCAGCATATGTCCTTTTCTCATACCTGCAGATTAATGCCAAAAAAATAATAATTAAAAAAATAAATCACGTTTGCTCTAATGCTGTCCACAGCCAAGAGGTGTGTTTCAGAATGCACCTGAGGCAACTGAACCTTGAAATACTTTTTTATTAGTTCTACCTAATATCATGCTTGTTTTTTTTTTTTTTAGACTCA
Source organism: Coenobita brevimanus (assembly GCF_032717465.1). Lineage (NCBI taxonomy): Eukaryota > Metazoa > Arthropoda > Malacostraca > Decapoda > Coenobitidae > Coenobita > Coenobita brevimanus. The sequence continues at coordinate 7,701,269 of NC_136959.1, forward strand.
AAATAATGTAATTCATTCCAAGTGCTCCGAGCACTCCAATTCATATTCTTCCCACTCTTTCTAGCACGAACTCAAAGATTTCTCAAACAACTTTAATTCGTCCTCTTTTTCCTCCTCTTTTCTGTGGTGATAGTTTTGTAACTATTGCTTCTCTTAAGAAAGCTGAACCCCAATTTTCTTCTCTAATTCCACTTCGGATGACTCTGAGGCTATTCTTCCATCCCCCTCCTCATGACTTCCTCATGCCTGTAACTGAAATATCTTCAGTTTCCTCACTGCTAATAAGGAGCATGGATCTTATGGGGTTTTAAGTAAACTCTTTTTGCTTTATCTGTCAACTTATACCTTTCTTCTTGCTGGACATTTGCTGTCCCCAAAAATGGTGACCTCCCCTATCCATCTAGCTATCGCCAATTTGCTTTAGTATCGTGTATTATAAAGTCTTTCAATCTATCCTTATCAGGAAGATTCCGAAGCATCTTTCCTCTCATAACCTTTCTGACTGCCAGAAAGGGTGCTGCAAGGGGCGCTCCAGTGCCGATCGTTTCATCTCATTTCACGTCTTCAGTGAAATCTTTGTCAATGTACTTGAGATTTAAAAATTTTCAACCGTATCTGACAAAAATCATTAATTTCCTAAATGCTCTTTGGCATTTTCTATCCTTCTGCCTGTGCCTTAGTCTTTAGTTTCATTTGTGATCGTTCAATAGTTCTTGTTGTAGATGGCCACTGTTTTTCTTCCAAAGTTCTCAGCAGTGATACTCCTTTCTCAATGAAGCCTTACTACAGATGGCTGTCACCAGCATCCTTCTGCTCATCAATGATACTGTGATCTGCTCATCTAAACCTGTCCCCTCGTACACTAATGCCTCCACCCTTCATTTCCACTTGCATCCCTCAGCGTCTATCACAGCAGTTGCCTCAGCAGTCAAAGGATAAGGTTTTCGTACAGTGAAGATCTGACGACATACATTTCCGATTTGGATAAAACAAGAATTGTTGTATATGATACTCTGTTCCCACATCTTTTGACCATTCAGAATCTTCCACAATATCTCTTAATATTCAACAATACACAGCATCTCATAATAAATTCGGAGAATGTTTTTCTCAGGACCTATCAGGAACAGATCACATTACTTATTTTGTAAAATCCGCTCTCACGAGACTGGGTGTACTCAGCCGACTTCGTACTTTCTTGATTCCTGCAAAGTTGTTTACTTAATGCAGTGGTCTTATTAGCCCGTGTGTGAATTATAATTCCTGTGTTGAGTAACTCTCCACATGCAGCTCTTCTAAACATGTGGGAGTCATTTTTTTTTTTTTTTTTTTTTTTTTTTGTCTGCTCAACTCTGATTTCCTGGACGATAATCCTCAATATTTCTTTCTTCGCCACATTATTTTATCCTTATCTCTTTGTCATTGCCATACGAGTATTAGAGGCCAGTTATCTTTTGACCTGTCTGCTTGCATCCCTCCATAAGTACAGCGGACACTTAGCACCAGTCAAGCAGCACCATCTGATCCATTTTCTGTCTACCTCTTGTACAGGAATTAACCGATACCCTTACTGATTCATGTAAGCACCAGGTCAGTTTTGGAAATATCTTCTACAGTCGGTATATCTCTTTGCTGGTACTTCCCTTCCTCAGTCTTTTGAATGCAATATATCCAGATATATCGCAATGAACGCAAATTGAAGTTGGCCCTCTCTTTGATTCCTTCTTTGCAAAAGAGCAAAGAACGGACCGGGAGGAATGTGTAGTAGGGCTGGGACTGTGATGGACGGTGGGACAGGGTGGGGGGAGTTGGTACCACACTCTGAGAACAGGATTAATTGATTGGCCGGTGCAGGTATGAAACAAAATTATAGTAAGGTTAAAGGTTTTCTCGAAGAGGAAGAATAAGTAGAACAAAAGATAAACAAATCCTCTCTCATGTAGGATAATAAGCAGCCAATAATAATCGTACTTGTGATGCTTTTGTTTATGTTGCTGTAAGGCTTTTCGGATACCTATTACAGTACTTAATATGGGAAATGTTCAGGGAGTGCTTATAGTAAAAGTGCAAATGGAGTACTTTCAGACTAAATGCCATCTTCGACCTCACCAGTGCGCCCATTTCAAAGAACCTTTACAAAAATTACAACTATATGCACGTGAATCAGATTTAAGATGCCAGATGTTATATTGTACAAACCACAAGTAGTCTTTTTTTTTTTTTTTTTTTTTAGCTGCCGGCCAACCGAATACTGCACATGTGTTTTTTTTTATAAGCCTGTGCACAGTAGAATAACAGTATTGATATTATTATCGTTATTACATGTGGTAGGTGAGGGCGCCTACTATCCACTCGCTCAATGTAGCAATGGTTTCGGGTTATTGTACATTGAGTCACAATTCGAATGGCTGCCTGTAACCTAGGAAGCAACTTATTATGCTGGATGGTAACCACAGAACCAAATGACACCTGTTGGTCTAGTGGGTTAAGATGCTCTAAGCGGATGGGGCCTGACAAATGTTTCTGTCTGAGGTGTGGTTGGGGTTTATTCCTCACATATAGCCCCTCAGGGGCGAGTGAGGCTGTCACCCTCGCCTTATGTCGGGACTGAGTAAACTAACCCCTGGTCCCCAAATTCCTGAGAAAGCCATAAATGGATTGGATGATGAGTAGATATATAATTATGGTTATGCGTCTAAAATGACTAAAATACTTGTATCCATGGCTTATTTTCAACTGTGATTCCTGCTTAAGTATAGAGTAGAGCAATACTGTCCTGTAGCCTTCCCTGTATTGGAGCTGCTTGGGACACAGCATGAAGATTATAGTACATCTTAATGATGGTGTTGAATGATATGTATATGACAGGTATGGATACGAATCATTTACTCTTTTTTTTTTTTTTTTTTTCAACGGCAGTAAAAAAAAAAAAAAAGAAAAAATTACTAAGAGAATCCCGGGCCATTTCAGGGACCAGCAGAGTGAGATCAGTACACAGGTGTCTAGGTCAAGGTGGTGCTGCCGGTGGTGCTCCTGTAATTACCTGCACGTGTTACCCGCCTGGGTGAATCTTCCCAGAACACAGCCATGCTCTCTCTCTCTCTCTCTCTCTTTTACACACACATACATTTCCTGTGTATCACAATTAGGTAAACACACACACACACACACACACACACACACACACACACATTTAGGTAATAACAATTATCGTGAACATGCATAAGAACGTAAGACCACAGATACAACAAAACATTGATAACACAGTATTAAAAAATCAAGAACGAAAGCAATCTTACATCATCATGATCATGATCGTCATCATCATCATCATCATCATTAACAACAGAAACTTCTTTTCCTCTAAAACACGGACTGGAAGGCATCCAGAGTTAAAAAAGGGAAAAACATAAAAGTTATAGAATTCATGAACAGAGAGCAGTGTAAGGTGTATAATAATTATTATGCATTTTATAACAAAATTTCCATATCTTAGCCTTCTCAGTACGGTGACACAATTTTCGATTTATTCTGTTCACTACGAAAATATTTTATTCAACTGAAGCGAGCCCCCTCGTAGTGAAGGAAATTAGTGAAGGCTGGACGGGCGTCTTATTGCCCCTAGAGTCAGTGGGGGAACACCTGGTGTCAGGTGCCACTGACCAGGCCTCGAAAGTGTTGCCGAGGACCGTATGGGGTGCAGTTGGTGATGCCCAGTTTTTTGTTCCAGTTCCTTCCTGGCAGCATTGCTGTTGGTGACTAAACAGGACCCGTCTGTGGTACAAAAATTCGAGGACAATGAACTCGCTTAGTGGGAGGAAAATATTTCACTTGTAACCAAGGTTCAGGTAGATGGAAGATCATTTTTTGGCACTGTAGGAACTTCCTCCTTGTGTTGGAATCGTTCAAGACAGCATTATATGTTTCCATAGAAGGGTGCACGAAATAAATGTGTTCCGAGAGTTGAGTGATTCTTTGATCACGCTGGAGGAAGTGCAGGAGGCAGTAAAGGAGATGAACACATGGAAAGCTGCAGGTATGGATGGTCGTGCTGTGGAATGCCTGAAAGGTGGTGGAGCGACTATTGTTGACTGGTTAGTAAGATTGTTGAATGTGTGTTTTGTGAAAGGTATGGTGCCAATTGACTGCGCAAGTGCTTTTGTGGGTCCTTTGTATAAAGGTAAGGGAGATAAGTATGAATGTACTAGTTTTAGGGGTATAAGTCTGTTGAGTGTTGTAGAGTGCTAATTAAGAGAATTAGACAGGGTACAGAGGGAGTGATTGGTGATGAACAGTGTGGCTTTAGGAGAGGGACGGGATGTGTGGATCAAGCGTTTGCCGTGAGACAGGTGTTTGAAAAGTATTTAGCGAAAGGTAAGGATGTGTTTTGGATGTTCATGGATTTTGAGAAAGCGTATGATAGAACTGATAGGGAGGCTTTGTGGACTGTTTGAAGATCGTATGGCCTTGATGGTAGGTTGCTAAAAGGAGTGAAAAGTTTTTATGTAAATAGCAGAATGTGTAAGACTGGGAAATACTGTGAGTGATTGGTTTCCTGTGAGAGTGGGTCTGCGGTAGGGTTGTGTGATGTCGCCTTGGTTATTTAATATTTACATGGATGGTGTTGTAAGGGAGGTGAATGCAAGAGTGTTAGGTGGAGGTCTGAGTCTGGTGAATGTTGATGGTAAAGAGTGGAATCTGAAGCAGCTGCTGTTTGCGGATGATACTGCACTGGTGGCTGATTCAGAGGAGAGATTGAGTTGGTAGAGGACTTTGGAAGGGTGTGTGAAAAGAGAAAATTGAAAGTAAATGAGAATAAGAGTAAAGTGATGAAATGTACGAGGTTGGTAGATGGTAGGAGGATGAATATAGTTTTGAACAGTGAGTTGCTTGAGGAGGTAGGGTGTTATAAGTATCTAGGGTCACATGTTGCTGTGGACGGAAGAATAGATGCAGAAGTGAAGTTTAGAATGAATGAAGTAGGAGAGGTGTCGGGAGGAATGAAAAAAGAGTTTAAATGTCGTTTGCTTAGAATGGATGTAAAGAGAAGGCTGTATGAGGGTGTTGTGGTACCGGCTGCGTTATATGGGGCTGAAACATGGAATATGGATGTAGCAGAGAGGAAAAGTTTGAATGTAATGGAGATAAGGTGTCTGGGAGTATGTGTGGAGTGACGTGTATGGCTCGAGTGAGAAATGATGAAGTGCGAAGAACTGGAGTTGCGCTGGAGATGGCTAATCGAGTTGAGCAGAGGGTGTTGTGATGGTTTGGGCATATGGAGAGAATAGATGATGAGCGACTGGTGAAAAAAATAACTAGATCTGATGTGAGAGGTGTAAGGCTGAGAGAAAGACCACGAATAGGATGGATAGACAGTGTGAAGAGAGCGCTGGATGCGAGAGGGATGTCGGTTGAACAAGGAAGAGTGGCTGTGCGTGATAGAAATGACTGGAGATATATTGTAAATGAATAAATGATGACGCAGCCCTGAGGGGATATTCTCCCTCATTTGGTCTGATCAGCTGATCAGGTCAGGTGCGGGTAAGGGGATGGGTCTATTATGATGTGGCAGGGGTAAACCAGCTCTGCTGTTGGGCCCTACTGCGGATGTCACTGATTGTACCGCGGAGTTGACTCTCGTGCGGTGTAATGCAGTGAGGATCTGCCCCTTCTCCCCTTGGGGCTAGGCTGCGAATGAATGTGTTTGAGTGGATGAGTAGATTGGGAGTGTGTCGTCCTGTCTCGGCTACCTCTCTTGCCTTGGGGGAAGCAGCCTAGGTATATAGATAGATAGACAGGGGGTCAGCACTCCCTCCAAAACTTTAAAAGGATACAAAATACGGGATGGGGATAGATATTATCTCCTTGATATCTTAGTACATGTAGAACGGCTCCCATCCTCTAACTACTGCTACTACTACTACTATTAGTACTGCTACTACTACTACTACCACTGCTACTACTACTACTACCACTGCTACTACCACCACTACTACTATTACTACTGCTATATGACGCGCTGAGTGTGTCCTGGGATACCACCCCTTCATATATACCACCACTGCACCCATGTTGCTTTTACATAACGCATTAATATTATTTTGTAATTCTTTCAAATCAACATGCACATCACAGGAGAGGGTATGCACTTCCATGTTTTCGCTCTGTGCAGAAGAAACTGCACATCTGCTTTATTTTGTTATGATTAGTTCTTTTCTAGACTATGTTCTCGTTTTTCCTTGCTCTCAGGACCCCACCTCACTCCATCTGTCAGTGGGAAAATAAGGCGGGATGATGATGATGATGATGATGATGTTAGAAAATTGCAAGATAGCAAGGGTGTGTGAGGATGTTGAGCTGTTTTCCCTGACTCTCACATGCAACAATACAATCTTAGAAGAGCTGCAGCCAAATTGGCCATAACATTAGTTGTGAATATACGAGCGTTGTTCATAAAGTTAATGAGCACATTACCATCCTAATTTGAAAAGATTTGATAACGTGTTGATGTGTGTTGTGATATTATCTGCTGTTGTTGGCAAACGTGATAATGTCCCTCGTAAGAGGCAAATTCTGACGTTGAAGAAAGTTAAATCGGGGAAAGCCCCGGAAATTGATGGAGTGTGTGGTGAAATGCTGAAGCATGGGGGAGAGATAGTAGTAGAATGGATGTGGAAGATGTGCAGATTGGCCTGGGAGGAAGGTAGAGTCCCGGAGGATTGGAAGGCAGGTATAATTATTCCCTTGTACAAAGGAAAAGGGGAAAAAGAAGTGTGTGGTAATCATAGGGGCATTTGTCTTCTTAGTATAATAGGAAAAGTGTATGGTAGGATACTTATTGACAGAGTTAGAGAAAGAACAGAGAAATTAGTTGGAGAAGAACAGGGAGGCTTTAGGAAGGGAAGAGGTTGTGTAGATCAGATATTCATTCTTAGATCTTTAGTGGAAAAGTTTCTAGAGAAGGGAAAGAAGTTGTATGAGGCTTTCATGGATTTGGAGAAAGCATATGACAGGGTGGATAGACAAGGATTGTGGAAAGTGTTAAGAATATATGGAGTAGATGGGAAGTTGTTGAATGCTGTGAAGAGTATGTACGATGGTGCGAAGGCTGCAGTGCGTGTGGATGGTGAACTAAGTGAATTTTTCTCTTTGAAAGTTAGTTTGAAACAGGGATGTGTCATGTCTCTATGATTGTTCAATCTGTACATGGATGGGGTAATAAAAGAGGTACAAGGTAGGGTAGTGGATGTTGGAGTGGCCCTGGTGAGAAAGGATAGTGTTTGGAAACTCCCTGTACTGTTGTTTGCAGATGATACTGTGTTGTTGAGTGAAGACGAAGGGGAGCTGCAAGGCTTGGTGGATGAGTTTGAGAGAGTGTGTAAGAAACGGAATCTAAAGGTGAATGTAGGGAGGAGTAAAGTGATGGTCTTTGAGAGAGGTGAAGTCAGTGAATGTATAGCGAGGTTGGATGGTGAGGAATTGGAAAATGTGAGTACGTTTAAGTACTTGGGTAGTGTGATAAGTTAGGATGGAGGTTTGGAGGGTGAAGTGCTTGAAAGGGTACAGCAGGGAAGAAAGGTTGCTGGTTCTTTGAAAGCAGTGATAAGAAACAGGGAAGTGGGCATGGAAGTGAAAAAGTTACTACATGACAGTATTGTAATACCAACTCTAACGTACGGAAGTGAATCTTGGACGTTGTTGGAAGGTCACAAGTCAAGAGTGAGAGCAGTGGAAATGAGTTATTTAAGAGGAGCCTGTGGACTCACATGGAGAGACAGGCTGACGAATGAGGATATAAAGGAGCGTTGTGGTGTTGATGTGGATGTGATAGGAAGCGTTATGAGGAACACACTGAGGTGTGAAAGACTGACGAAGAGAGTGTATGTGAGTGAGGTGGAGGGGGGAAGAGGGAGGGGGAGGCCGAGGATGAGATGGAGGGATGGGGTGGAGAGGTATATGAGAGAGGGGGGGTGTGAGTTGGGAGCAGGGCAGTGAAATGGCGGGGGACAGGGAGACTTGGAGGCGATTTGTTTGTGGCCACCCCAAACGGGATTGAGGCGTCTGGCAATAGATAGAGATCGATAGATAGTTTACTGATGTGGCACTAACATTAGCGCAGGCATTTGTCACACGTATTTTATGTTTTCAAACAATCTAAATTTTATGCAAGTGATCTCTGTGGAATTTCAGTTGATTTATTCTCTTCTCCCGGATGGTGTCCACAGCTGTATTTGCGCAAACAGCATCACCCTCATGGTCAGTGAATGGTTCATGTTGGTAACTACAAAGCTGCCAGGGTATCATGCTATTGACAGCTTTCACCACTCAACTTGGACGTCCATCAGATCTTTATAGGGTGGTAGATAAAAAGAGTGAAAATGGGGGGATGAGGTAACAGTGATTGTGCAGAATACGCAATGACTTTGTATCCCAGGTTAGTTGCTTTATAACTCCCTACAGACTAAGGATCTTATAGGATCTGCCATCAAATTTATGTCTTTTATACCCTTCCCTTCCACCTATCTCTTACCCATTTTCTTCTTTATATCCTATACTCTATATTATGCCCTCCCCATATATTTTTTTACTTGGAGTCTTTCCTCCTCTCTCTCTCTCTCTCTCTCTCTCTCTCTCTCTCCTAGTCACTGACTCTAATAAACACCATCACGTTTTGCGCTAGCCCATAACTGCGTATTTACACATTTTGCTAACAAGCATCCGCATCCATATAACAATGTCCTTTTGACTCTCTCCGAATACTGTCATACTGCTCATCTTTCTGCTGCCTCTCCCTCTGCCCCCATATCTCTACCTATTACACAAACCAAAATACCTTTCGCCCTTCTCCCTAACCCATCTCTTGACCACATGTCCTACCTTTTGTACATAGCATACTACTTTTGTCCACATGTTTCATCCCTCTCACTTACAATCACCTTGAAAGAGTATATTTCTATCACAATTAAGCAGGTGGCTGCCTTTACAACAGGCTTTGTTCAACCAGACCAGAATGTGTATGTCTGGCGTTTTTTCGTTTCATTCACAAGAATGGTAATAACTATCGACCTAATTCTTTTACCATTAGGTTAGGGTAAGTCCCGGGAGTGTTAGAAAAATACCAAAAAAAATTTTTGACGATCACGCGCGACGTGACGACGCGATATTGTCGGAAATCACGACACGCAGGAATGTGCAGCAATAGTTGTTTCGACTTTCTGGTCAGAATTGGTCAGTATGAGCTCAATAACGGCACTGAAACAAAGTTAATGGTATTTGCAAACATTTCGTGATGGAAAGGCTGTTAGTTAGTCACGCAAATTTTTGCAGACGAGCACTAGAGATGCTTTGTGGCATAGTGCATTAAAGTGTTCCAGATGGATTTCAAACATTAGAGTTTAAATGCAAGGACTGGCTGGGGTTTACTGCTGATACAAACTTGGGTACTGGGTGCAGCCAAAGGTAAAAATTTGGCCATGGATACCGGCGATGCCTTGGACCTCCCCTGAGCTGCCCTGTGGCCTGCGGGTGACACACCCTGCCCCTAAGGAATATGACGGCTCGCAGTACGAGGATACCAGAAAGTAAGAGTAATAAAAGAGGCAGAGACTGCAGGAAAATAATGCACATAAGAGGTGAAGCAACATTTTAGGCCTGTATAATGTGGCGTAGCAGGATACCACAGTTGTATCTTCGTTGTCTCGTAGTTTGTGTTGTTTGCATTTAATTTCATCTGGTTATAATAAATTATTGGTGAATGCTCTCCGCTGCCCATCACAATGTGGTTGATTCGTCCACATAAATTCTCATAATTCTATATAATAGCTATAGACAGTCTAGGAATAATTATCTATCTATCTATCTATTGCCAGACGCCTCAATCCCGTTTGGGGTGGCCACAAACGAATCGCCTCCAAGTCGCCCTGTCCCCCGCCATTTCACTGCCCTGCTCCCAACTCAAACCCCCCTCTCTCATATACCTCTCTACCCCATCCCTCCATCTCATCCTCGGCCTCCCCCTCCCTCTTCCCCCCTCCACCTCACTCACATACACTCTCTTCGTCAGTCTTTCACCCTCCATCCTCTCCACATGGCCAAACCACCTCAGTGTGTTCCTCATAACGCTTCCTATCACATCCACATCAACACCACAACGCTCCTTTATATCCTCATTCGTCAGCCTGTCTCTCCATGTGAGTCCACAGGCTCCTCATAAGTAACTCATTTCCACTGCTCTCACTCTTGACTTGTGACCTTCCAACAACGTCCAAGCTTCACTTCCGTACGTTAGAGTTGGTATCACAATACTGTCATGTAGTAACTTTTTCACTTCCATGCTCACTTCCCTGTTTCTCATCATTGCTTTCAAAGAACCAGCAACCTTTCTTCCCTGCTGTACCCTTTCAAGCACTTCACCCTCCAAACCTCCATCCTTACTCATCACACTACCCAAGTACTTAAACGTACTCACATTTTCCAATTCCTCACCATCCAACCTCGCTGTACATTCACTGACTTCACCTCTCTCAAAGACCATCACTTTACTCTTCCCTACATTCACCTTTAGATTCCGTTTCTTACACTCTCTCTCAAACTCATCCACCAAGCCTTGCAGCTCCCCTTCGTCTTCACTCAACAACACAGTATCATTTGCAAACAACAGTACAGTGAGTTTCCAAACACTATCCTCTCTCACCAGGGCCACTCCAACATCCACTACCCTACCTTGTACCTCTTTTATTACCCCATCCATGTACAGATTGAACAACCATGGAGACATGACACATCCCTGTTTCAAACCAACTTTCAACGAGAAAAATTCACTTAGTTCACCATCCACACGCACTGCAGCCTTCGAACCATTGTACATACTCTTCACAGCATTCAACAACTTCCCATCTACTCCATATATTCTTAACACTTTCCACAATCCTTGTCTATCCACCCTGTCATATGCTTTCTCCAAATCCATGAAAGCCGCATACAACTTCTTTCCCTTCTCTAGAAACTTTTCCACTAAAGATCTAAGAATGAATATCTGATCTACACAACCTCTTCCCTTCCTAAAGCCTCCCTGTTCTTCTCCAACTAATTTCTCTGTTCTTTCTCTAACTCTGTCAATAAGTATCCTACCATACACTTTTCCTATTATACTAAGAAGACAAATGCCCCTATGATTACCACACACTTCTTTTTCCCCTTTTCCTTTGAACAAGGGAATAATTATACCCAACTTCCAATCCTCCGGGACTCTACCTTCCTCCCAGGCCAATCTACACATCTTCCACTTCCATTCTACTACTATCTCTCCCCCATGCTTCAGCATTTCACCACACACTCCATCAATTCCTGGGGCTTTCCCCGATTTAACTTTCTTCATTGCTTCCACAACTTCTATCCTACTGATTTCTTCCTGTCCTCTCACCTCCCTCCTTCTCCCAGCCATTCCCCAGCCACTTATACTCGCATTACTTCCATCCTCTACGTTCAACAATTCCCTAAAGTGTTCTCTCCATCTGCTCACTTTTTCTCCCTTCTCCACTAGTAATCTACCATTTTTATCTTTCACTCCCCTGCTAACTTCACTTCCACCCTGTCTTACTCTTTTCACCTCTCTCCAGAACATTTTCTTACAGTCCCTCCACTTTACACTCATATTCCTTCCAAATTCCTCATGCACTCTCTTCTTACTCTCTCTTACTAATCTTTTCACCTCTCTCTTTCTTTCTACATATATCTCTCTCTTCCGCCTCTCAACTTCTTCCACGCCCCTATTTCTCATCCATTCATTGTATGCTTTCTTCTTTTGTGCCACAGCCTGTTTCACCTCTTCAGTCCACCACGCTGTTCCTTGCACCACCCTCCGTCTTCTCTTCCTTCCACACACCACATCACATGCTGCACATATTTCTTCTGTAAATATCCTACACACACCTTCCACGTCTCCCATCTGCTCCAATTCATATTTGTCCAATCGTTCCTCCACTTCTCTCTTATACTCTGCCTTTTTCTCATCCTCTTGTAACCTTTCCACTCTCCTTGCAACTACTCCTTCCTCTCGTCTTTCCCTTCTTCTATTGCTCCATCTTACTTGAATTCTAATTCTGGCCACCACCAAGTAGTGGTCAGAAAGTCCACTCCCCCCACCAATATAAACTCTTGAATCCATTACACATCTTCGCATCCTTTCATCCACACACACATAATCAATCATTGCCTTCCTTTCATTCAGTTCACCACCCACCCTTCTCATCACTCGCCATGTATACCTGTGGATCATTTTATGCCTGAAGAGGGTATTGGCTATCACCAACCCCCTCCCAGCACAAATGTCCACTAACGCACTCCCATTCTCATCTATCTCAGCAGGCACGCCCCACTCACCAACTATTCCATCCACCTTCACATTCACAACTTTACCATTCATATCACCAATCAAAAACACTCTCTCATTCCTTCCAAACTTTTCCATGCACTCTTCTACATTTGTCCAGAACTCTTCTCTCACTCTTCTAACACGATCTTGCGTTGGCGAATACACACACACAATCGCCCACATTTGTATTCCAACTTTCAACTTTACCCACACAATCCTTGACCCAACTGATCCATACTGTCTTATGCTCCTCTTCCATCTTTTACTCACAACTATACATACTCCTTCCTTTGCCCTCTCATTCTCACCTACTCCTGCACATATACCCCATCCATACTCCCATTCTCTCACACTTTCTCCTCTCCATTTTGTTTCATTTATTCCACATACATCCACTTTCGCACCCTCAAGCACCTGGACAATCTCTCTCTCTTTCACCTCATCATTCGCTCCCCTTACATTCCAAGTTCCAATTACCATGTCCTTTGTCCGGTCCTTGGTCGTCATCGTTTGGTCAGTCCTTGTCCGAGCCTTATTGTTTTTATAGTTAGTTGTTTCCCGGGGAGGGGCACTAACCCTCCGCCAACCTTTTTAGTCGCCTTTTACGACAAGCAGGGATACTGGAGGAGTATTCTTGAAAACCCCCCCTACCCCCAGGGGGTAGGGAATAACATATTCACAAAAATTATCACTGCAGTGATAATGACCAGTCGCAGCTTATATAGAACTGGCTCGGTGCTTTATTTGTATGATGAGGATCCGAAACATATGGGTCGTGTCTGGACCAGTTTTACAGGAAACCATGATAACACAGTAGTCAGTGTTATAATACTATGTATGTTACGAACGCATAATGTTTTGCACGTGAATAGCATGAAAATGTTTCGAATCCTGTGTCATTAAGTTTCTCACTATTCGCCTCGTAGCTCAGTTCCAAATTACCACTCACGGTTGTCCGTTCGCCTGCCTTCTCTCTAATCCTGACTTCCACTTCCTTCCACCAAGAGGGGTACAGAAACTTTGGTGCGTCGGTGTACCTATGGCCCCTAGGGTTAACGTGCATTACTACACTACTGATGCCTTGGATTTACCTGTAATACACCTGCAACACACCTACAATTGCACTACACTTAACGGGTGAGTTGGAAGAAATAATCGTATTACTGTAATATTATTTGTTTTTTAAATGTTTAGGAGGTGATTAGGGGCTGTTCAGAGGGCTTTTCCACCAGTCCAGAATTATAGATAATCCGGAACTCCCAATGTCCCTTGCATTCCAGATTAAAAGACTTTGTATTATATATATATATATATATATATATATATATATATATATATATATATATATATATATATATATATATATATTATGATGATGCTCGTCAGGGAAGTGAAAGTGTGGCCTTATTCTTCACCAACATACGCACATACGCGGCCTTAGCACAAATTTAAACTCAGTTCATTGTTTCCTTCAATCCATATCCCCTTTGGCCCTTTTCCTCACAGAACCACAAATCTCACCCTCTAGTGAAATATCCCCATTTTGTTTTCCCGGTCACCTTCTCCTCACAAACTTCCGTAACAAGGGCGGCACCCGTTTTTATATCAAATCCCAATATGCAGTTGACAATTATAAACTTCACTTCATCCAGTTTTGATTACTCATTGTATAAACTAAATTGTCAAAATATTTCCAAATATATCTGTGTAGTCTATCGCTCCCCCAATGCTTCTACGGAACCCAGTGTATTTGATTCCATATCCACACAGTTGAGTAACCTTAACCTTGTCCTTAGCACCGAAATTACCATTTTGGGTGATTTTAACATACATAATGTTGAATTGTAATTGCATTCTACCAGGACTGATGACGCTGGTCTAGAATGCGACCTGTTTGCAGAATCGTTTAATCTCACCCAGTTGGTAAAGCAACCAATCAGAATACCTGATAATCCTGACCATAATGCCCATCTCTTGGATTTATTCTTGACAGATAATCCAGTGCAATACAGGATAGAAGTACTGTCACCACTTGGATCCTCTGACCACAATCTCATCAAAGCCTCATTAAACCCCCCACACCTCCCCGTTCTGAACCTGTCAGGGTGACCCGATGGCACTTTGATAGGGCAAACTGGGATGGATTTAGAAATTATCTTGCTGACATTCCATGGCAGTCGTTCTATTCTAGCGATCCCAATTCTACCCAGTCCCACATCTGCGACTTAATACTAGCTGGTATGGATTTATTCAAACCAAGTCAACAGTTCACTGAATGATCGAACTCTCCAAAATGGTTTGATACCAACTGTGCCAGAGCAACAGCCCAAAAGTCATTAGCATATAACTCTTACTTAAAATAAAAAACTTCTGAATCACTCTCTCAATTTAAAATTGCTAGAAATCATGCAAAAGCTGTAATAAATCTAGCCAAATCAAACTTTCTTCAAAAGCAAATATCAAAACTACTTAACAACCATAATGACAATGGAATATTTTGGTCAACTCTTAATTCATTCAATAATAACTTTAACAAGTCATCTTCCATTCCCCCACTAAAATCTTCAGATGGCAACATTACAAATGACCCACGTGCGAAAGCAGATATTTTTGCCAGTACATTTGCCAGAAATTCTACCATGGACGATGCCAGCCAGAACATCCCAGCACTAGAACTTGACTCTTCTGAAAATGTTCCACTTAAAATACAGACAAGATACGTAAAATCCATCCTAGACAATTTACCTACCAACAAATCTCCAGGCCCAGATGGAATTCCGCCAATTGTTTTCAAAAAGTGTTCCCCTGAACTTGCCTCAGTTCTAGCCAAATTATTCAGACTCTGCATACGTACTTCTTCATTCCCAAATTTATGGAAAGAAGCCAATATCCGCCCAATTCCGAAGAAAGGAAGTTCCTCTGACCCCTTTGATTACAGACCAATAGCAGTCACATCTTCTCATGGTAAGGTTTTTGAAACTGTAATTGATAAGTACATTGTTAAACATCTTGAATCCAACAACTTAATTAGTGATAGACAATATGATTTTTGCCACGAAGGATCCACCATTAACATACTCAATCTTCTAACTCATACCATCCATTGATCAATTGATCTACATAGAGAAACTCATGCAGTAGCCCTTGATAATTCTAAAGCTTTCGATAGAGTATGGCACCGTTCCCTGCTGTCCAAACTCCCTTGCTATGGACTAACGTCTTTTGTTCCTTTGATCGCCTTTATATCTCAATGACACGAAAATAAGTGTAAAAGTAGATGATGTATATTCCCATTTCCACTCAATTAATACCGGCGTGCCGCAAGGATCAGTTCTGGCACCAACCCTGTTCCTCGTTCATATTAATGATCTCTTATTTGTCACCCTCAATCCCATTCACTCGTATGCAGATGACTCAACACTAAATAGTTCATTAACACTCACACACACACATTTGCAAAGTCAAACACAATCTCCATAAATCAAGACCTATCTACGATCAGTGAATGGGGACAAAACAACCCTGTCTCATTTAATGCTAGTAAAACTAAATATATACAATTTACTAATAGATAGATATCGCCAGATTCGTATATTACCTTCAGTACTACTAATATTCCCATCTCCAAAAGTATTGAAATTCTTAGTGTCTCACTTAACAATGCCCCCAGCTGGACCTCTCATGTTAGATCACTTGCTAAGACCACCTCAAAGAAACTTGGATTAATGTACAGAGTCCGTAACTTCTTCACTGAAAAGCAGTTAGTTGTAATTTATAAGAGTCATGTGCGCTCTCAGCTTGAATATTGCTCACCCCTGTTGAATGGATGTGGAGAGGTTGCATTAAACCAACTAGACAAAATTCAGAACAAGGCTGTTAGAATTATTAACAACCCTGCCATTACAAATAACTACCTCCCCTACAAGTAAGAAGGAATGTTGCCTCCCTTGCATTATTTTACAGATATTTTTATGGCAAATGCTCAGACAAAGTTGGGTCCATGGTGCCACCTTTTCATGCCTTCTCTCGTGCTACACGGGCATCTGGTAGCACCCATGACTGGAATGTCACTCAGCCTTATTGCAGAACTTCTGCATATCAGAATTCTTTCATTCCTTGTACTGTATTTCTTTGGAACTCGCTTCCCCAGAGTTATTTCCTCCAAACTTCAACCCACAGCTGTTCAAGTCTAACTGATACAGATATTTTATGTATATATATATATATATATATATATATATATATATATATATATATATATATATATATATATATATATATATATATATATATATATATATATATATATATATATATATATATATATATATATATATATATATATATATATATATATATATATGTATGTATATATATATATATATATATATATATATATATATATATATATATATATATATATATATATGTATATATATATATATATATATATATATATATATATATATATATATATATATATATATATATATGTATATATATATATATGTATATATATATATATATATATATATATATATATATATATATATATATATATATATATATATATATATATATATATATATATATATATATATATATATATATATATATATATATATATATATATATATATATATATCATATAGATACATAGATATATGATAGGTATATAGATATAGTTATAGATATATATGGATATAGATATAGTTATAGATATATATTGTCGTAGGTGGGGGCGCTCACTATCCACTCACATTGAAATATGTGATGAATTGTATATGTGTGGAAGGAAAAGGAATCTAGGGAGCGAGACAGAGGCAGAAGAACAGAGGAGAACTAAACTGGGAATGAAAAAAGCGAAGGGGCGTTAGTGAGAAAAGATGGAAGTGTTAGGTGAGGAGAGAAGAGAGAGATGTTAGGCGAAGGGGAAGTATTAGGTGAGAGAGGGTAGACAGAGGTGATAGTTGGGGGTAAGGAAGAGAGAGGTGTTTGTTGAAGAAGGAGAGAGAGAGAGGTATTAGGTGAGAGAGGGATGAGAGAGGTGCCAGGTGAGGGAGGGAAGAACGGTGTTAGGTGACAGAGTGATAAGAGAGGTGTTAGATTAGAGAGAAAAGAGAATGCTGTTAGGTGAGGGAGGGAAGAGAGAGGTGTTACTGTAGGTGAGGGAGGAGGGGTATTGATGTGTATGACAGACAGGTGGATGGTGTGGAGAAACATATTTTGCCCAAGTAATTTATTAGATTGCCACGGACATCTACACACTTTATAGCTCATATGTGACTAATTAATATCGTCTGAGATGAATTATTCCAGTGCTTCAACTTCTCCGAGATTATTAGAATAAGAGATTGACAAATAGTAAGAAATCGGGGAAAAAGGCGTTCTGGGGAGGAGTTTCCAGGAAAAAAAATGAGTTTGGAGCGACAAATGTGAAGAATAGTGAAATTGGGAAAATGTTTATAGATAGATACAGTAGATAGATAGATACAAAACTAGATAGCTTGATAGGTAGACAGATAGATAGATATAAATTAATGTGGGTTCATTAAATGGATATTGTCAGAAACACTATGAACAGAACGTGGAGTAGGGAGAGTGAAAAGTCCTAAAAAATATCATGAATGGGAAGGAGAGTGAGGTAGGTGGATATTGTGAAGAAATAAACTGAGTGACAATTGTGATGGGCCAAGTGAGAGGGGCTGAGAAATAATATGAATGAAGAGAGGAGTGAGGTCAGTGGACAGTGTTAAGTGGAATATGAATGGAAATGTCGGTGGGTAAACTGGACACTGTAAAGAAATAATGTGAACAGAAAGACCAGTGGGATAAGTGGCGAGTGATACACCATGTATGAATGGAAACGGAGGTGAGGTAAGCCAGTGGTGCATAAAAGTAAAGTTATAAAGAAAACCGTATTTGCTGACTGGTGAGAATTTCGATACCCCCTAAATGCGTCAAAGTTATAAAGCTAACAATGAGACCCCCCTCCAAAAAAAAAATAGTGCTGCTGAAGTGAACCAAAGACAATAGATCTACTGGTCGATCAGGGGGAAAATAAGCTGGCTTGAAACGAAAAGTGGCCTTTTTGTTTCCAGTCTTTTTCTCCTTACTCTCCTCTTCTGCTCTTCTGTCCTACCTTTCATCTTGTATTTCCGTGTTTCTTCCTGCCTTTATTTTCTATCGTCTCCTACGGTGCCAGAAGGTCATACTATGGCTTGGTGCTAGTGCTTCATTACTCCTTCCTTCCTATGTGCTGGTGGTGGGACTGACGCTAAATCCGTGGCTAGGGTAAAGACTGGGTGAAAGATCAGGGAGGTGTTACCTCTCCTAACACTGAAAGGCCCTTCCTTCGTCTAAGGGATCTTTGTAATTGGCATGTGCTGGGAGTGTAATGCTGTATGGTAGTGAGACTTATCCAGTACAGGAAGAGGATAATATTGAAATTACGATGATTTGAGAGGAATGAAGTCACAGAGTGTGCAGTGAGGTTGGATGGTGAGGATATGGAGAATGTGAGTGCATTCAAGTACTTGGGTAGTGTGATGAGTAAGGATGGAACTTTGGGGGATGAAGTACGTGAAAGGGTACAGCAGGGAAGAAAGGTTGTTGGTACACTGAAAGCAGTGATGAGAAATAGGGAGGTGAGTATGGAAGTTAAGAAGTCACTGCATGATGGTATTGTGATCTCTACCCTGACGTATGGAAGCGAGGCGTGGACCTTGCAAGAGGGGAACAAGTCAAGAGTGAGAGCAGTGGAAATGAGTTACTTGAGAGGAGCATGTGGAGTGACGTGGAGGGACAGGTTGACGAATGAAGAAGTGAAGGAACGTTGTGGGGTAGATGTGGATGTGGTTGAAAAGATTAGGAGAAATACACTGAGGTGGTTTGGACATGTGGTGAGAATGGAGAATGAAAGACTGACTAAGAGGGTGTATGTAGGTGAGGTGGAGGGAGGGAGAGGGAGGGGTAGACCGAGGATGAGGTGGAGGGATGGAGTTGAGAGGTATATGAGGGAGGGGGGGGTGAGTTGGGGGGAGGGAAGTCAAATGGTGGGTGACAGAGTGACTTGAAGGCGTTTTGTCTGTGGCCACCCTTTGCGGGATTAGGGCGTCGGGCTATAGATAGATAGAGAGATAGATAGACGATGATTACATGGAAATGTACTGCAGTGCGTCCTTGAATGTGAGGATTGGGGGTGCTAGTATTGCAACTGGAAAGATAAAAAGGATGGGACTGGAGTGTATTGGAGGTTATTTTCTCGGGCATGAAAGCATGCATTCCTTCTCTTATCCTGTGACAAATGCAAAAAAATCCTTGGTTTAATCAGACTTGCTCTAATGCTACCCACATCAAGGAGAAGGTCTACAAAAGGTACCAGAACCAAACCACCCCTGAATCTTATTTCTCTTATGTCTTTGTCCAGAACCATGCTAAGTCTGTTCACAATGCTGAAAAAAAAAAAAAAAAAAAAAAATCAACTCTTTCACTCAAATTGTTCTCGATCCTTCTGGCGCGTCGCCAAAAACCTCTACAGCAACTTTACTTCATCATCCTTCCCTCCACTTATCTGTTCTGATGACCCCATTCGGGCATTCTCTTTTAACGTCTACCACTTGGAAAAAAGATTCTCAATTTGGCCACGGTGTGTTGTATGTCTTTTATCGGGATTCTGGCTCTTTCCCAAAACTCTTCTGCTTTCACAACTACATTTGTTGCCGCAACTCGGACTGTTTATTTTTTTCTCTGTATGTCTAAACAGGAAGTACGCTAACACTTGCCTGTTCAACAGCAACTTAGCTCCCATTACGTCGTCGAAAGACAGGCTTTTTGCCCCGAGCAAGTATGCAGAGGCTTGTGTAGGTGTCTTTGTAGCCATTGTACTGCTGGTACTCAGGAAGAATGGTAAATGGAGAATACGTTAGGTTCAGGCTGTTATCATGAGAAGAGTGTACATAATGCAGCCTGCGTGCATTGCCTGATTAATGGCAGTCTTGTCTTCAGTCATATCCAGCAAACTGGGTACAACAGTAGGACTAAGATTCAGATAGTTCGCCCTGTTGGTTAATGATGTTGCCGTAAAACAGATTTCAACTTTGTGTCGTATTATTTCACACTAGTGACGTAATTCTGGAATGCTGTTTACTGTTGGATAGGCTACAGCAATAGGACAAGGATTCTGATGGTTCGCCCTGTTATTGATGTTCACTTTGTATTGCCGTACAACAAATTTCGAGTTTGTGTCCAGTTATTTGACATTTCTGACGTAATTTTGGAATGCTGCTTACTATTAGGCTTTTCAACTGCAGTAACTGAGTGATCAATAATACATAAAGGGCATGAGGTATGGCAGGCCGATATCATTCACTAGCCTACTTTACTGAGCACGTACAGTATAGGCAAACTTTGATGCCCTTGAGCGATCTCTAAACTTCATTTTTATATAAAACTTGATACAGCGTATTTTAGCTGTAAACGAAACCTTTCCGAGGGGGTGAGACCGAAAAAAATTTCACTTAATTTTTCATGGGAAAAAATTGTCACACACACACACACACACACACACACACACACACACACACACATATATATATATATATATATATATATATATATATATATATATATATATATATATACATATATATATATATATATATATATATATATATATATATATATATATATATATATATATATATATATATATATATATATATATATATATATATATATATATATATATATATATATATATATATATATATATATATCACATCGTTCGTATCATTTATAAAGGCACCAACATGATTACATGCGTCGCCCTTGGTCGCCAAATGGTAGTGCTCCAAGCTGCTCGATCTCTGGCGGCCTCGCCTTATCCCTAAGATCACACTCCATGACCTCGTCCCAGGTCTTTCTCAGTCTGCCTCTCGTAACCTTACATCCGATGTGTACACTTCTCACCTTCTACACATAACTGTCATCCTCCATTCTCTCAACATGCCCAAACCATCTCAAACTACCGCTTCCCATCACAGCACCATTATTTTCCAGTCGTATCCATCGTCTCAACTCTTCAATTGTAAGCCTAACCAATCCCCACAAGCCTTGCATTCAGGGACTCACTATACATCCATCTAACCATTATCATTTATGTACGTTTCAGTCTACGAATATCCCCTTCCATTACTACCCAGGTCTCACTATCATACAGCATTACACTCCTAACACATGGCGCATACGAGGACCCCTTAGCACAAAGGAAGAGCCCTCTCAATGTCAGGAAAGCGACAGCTCCCTGAGCTTCTTCGAACCACTCCTTACCCTAGCCACAGACCTAGTTCCAGCCCCACCTCCAGCACGTAATATGTCCCCCAAATAACAAAATTCTTCCACACAATCAAAAAAGTCACCAGTAAGATCCATCCTTCCATGCCTGTCAATCTTTACCTGCTCTCCCCGACACACCACACACACACGAAATCAGCAGTATCTCACAGTTTACCTTAAATATCGCTACATCTCTTATACACTCACCAATCACAAATTCTGAACGAGATGGAGTTACTTCCCACACCCTTATGGCAAACAGCACTTAGCCACACTCCCTCCGCTTTGACAGTACCGCCACCAGGCCTAGATATCATCACTTTTACTTTATCGGCATATACTTTCAAACCTTTGTGCCCCATTCCGTCTCTCCATTTCCTAAATCTTTTCCCCGCCTCGCCTTCGTTCTCTGCAGTCAACACCAAGTCATTAGCCTACAGCATCTCCCACGGGAGCCCATTTCTAAAGCCACGTAAGAGAACTTTAAGCACCATGACAATCGATAAGGGGTTCAGGACTGACCCCTCATGCACGCCAAATCACGGAAAACTCATCACTCAAATCTCCATTCACTTTCACCTGGGTGAGAGCATCCACATACATAGCCATAACCACTCCAACCAGCCACTCCTTGATCCCAGGCTTTCTCATTGTCCACTTCATCACCCCTCTGAGGACTCTGTCAAAGACCAATTCTAAAGCAACAAAAAAATAAAGTACAGTTCCCTTTTCTATCTTATATATTTTTTCCTGAAGCTGTCGGACAATGAATATGGCATCAGTGGTCCCTTTGTCTGGCTCAAACTCAAACTGCATCTCATCAATACTCATTTTTTCCTAATCATACCTTCTAGGTTTCTCAATTACCTTCTTTATCTGGTCCAAAAGTTTTATTCCTTTATAATTTCCTCTTTCCAGGGCATCAACCATCCCCTTGTACACATTTATAGTCACACTTTTCAGTCAGTAAGCTGGGACAACACATACGGTATATAACCATACAGTATTTTTCAAATTAGTAACTTAACCCACTCCTGTATCTCCTGAGGCCTTCAGCATTTCAGTAGCCAACCAAGATGCACTAGCCGCCTTTCCCAGCTGCATCCTGCCTATTACTATGTTCATAGTAACAGCATCACAGGGCAAGGGCCAAACACTTATCTGTTAACTCCAAACCTTCCTTGTTCCAATCAAGCTCCTCATTCAGCAACCTGTTATGATGCTCTTTCCAGGCGTCTTATCGTCACTGTCCACCACTACCTTTCCATCATCATTAGTCACACACTGCTCACCAACGACATTCTTGTTTTCCCTCTTCATTTGATTTGCTACTCTAAATGCGAGTACTGTATTCTTGACCTTGGCTCTGATGCTCTTAAAATCAATGGGTTCCCATGATGGTTATCCCAGTACCCTTTCATTAAGTTTGGTCACAATTTGATGAAATTTGAATCATTTTGCTAACACACACACACACACACACGCATGCACTCACGTTCACGGTACAAATATATCATCAGCTCTCGCTAAGTGAGCGTGGGCGAAATTAAGTATTACGTTCAGCCTTAGGGCGACCCATCCGTGTGTTCTACTCTCTCTCTCTCTCTCTCTCTCTCTCTCCAGTATCTATCTACCCATCTCTCGGTCACTTGTTCGCCCGCTATCGCTCCTACCATGCGTACTTCAAGACATCACATGCCGCAAAATAGGGCAGCTATGTAACTTAGTGAATACAAGGTGACAGCTGTTCCTATCACCCTTCTCTCTTCCTCCTGGCTGCGTAAGAGATGAGTCTGGTATCCAGTGAAATTTAGCAAAATCAACGGGTATCACAAAAATATGTAGACATGATTAGCAAAATTATCATTGCATTCAAAAATATTGCCTAGTACGAAAACTTCTTCATTTCTACCCATCATAAGAAGGAGAGATAATAATAGCCATGTATTTGTAAGGGGTGACTCCCATTTTGTTTTGGTGATGGGCTGTGGTAACTCCAAGGCTCCAGAGTTGTGTTGGAAGCATCCTGGTGTTTCCTACGGCCCTGGACAGAGTTTATTTTACCCAGGGCTTCTTTTTTCTTGTGACTCTTGGCTACAGAGATGAAATATTCGTGTTGTATTCGTTCCAATGCATGTAGATACTGTGGCATGATATACAAAAATGTTATTGCACCTATATCCATAAGTCTCACCTCTTCCGCCACACACACACACACACACACACACACACACACACACACACACACACACACACACACACACACACACACACACATTATAAAATCCATGTTCAAACAACTACTCCCAGTGTCCACCAGTCACACAACACTGTTAATTACTGGGGCCGTCTTTCAATGCAGACAGTAACACTACACTATAACCTGATATCTAATTATATGCTTTTATAAACTTCAGTATCTCTCTGGCTAATTACCACGGCCAGGAGAGCCAGCGAGATTAAGAGTAATTAATTGGCCCTCTGCTCATTAACTCCATATTTCCCCGGGGTTCAGGCTCCTGGGTTCAAGTTTGTGGTGCCCTCCTCACCCACCCATCCAGCCAGCGTGCAAGCAGGGCCAGAGTTACGTGACGGAGCCAAAATTACTGTTGGCGGAGCTTCTACTTTGGGGGTTGGACAGGAATACAGGTGTGTGTGTGTGTGTGTGTGTGTGTGTGTGTGTGTGTGTGTGTGTGTGTGTGTGTGTGTGTGTGTGTGTGTGTGTGTGTTTTGGGACATTGGGTCATTATTGCAGTGGGATAGAAATGTCTGGAGACCTTTTTAACATCTACAACCCCCTGTACTGGTTAAGACTGTCAGGCGTTACTACATTCAAAGGACATCATTATACTGAAACTTCTTAGAATGGTACAACAAACAATGAGTTCTCGCCACATGGCATTTCCTTTGGCGCTAATAAAATAATGGGGTATTTGGTTCATCCAGCCATCCATCCATCATCCAATCCTACATTGCCCCATGAGGAGCGTAGGAGCCCGGGGCTAGGCAGTTGTCCCGACATTTAAGATGAGAGTGACCAGCCTCACTCATCCCTGAGCGGCATTACATGAACAATCAACCCCAACCACCCCTTGGATATAAACCTCCACAGGCTCAATCCCATTGGAGCGCAATAATTACCCACTAAACCAGCAGGCGCCAAAATTTGGTTGTATGGTTACCACCCAGCGTAGTAAATGGTTTCCTGGTGCACAGGAAACCATTTGGCTTGTCACTCAGTGTAGAGTCACCCACAGGCTGAAGGAAGAGGAAAGAATGAAGGAAAGAAAGACAGAAGAGGGAGTGTAAAGTCACCCATAGGCAGAAGGACAAGGAAAGAATGAAGGAAAGAAAGACAGAAGGGGATGGAAGGAAGGAAGGATGGAGAGGAAAGGGCAGACACCCGAGAGCAACACTACGTCGAGTGAGTGGATGGTGAGCGCCCCCACCTATCACAAAGTATTTGGTTCAATTTAGATATATATTATGTATGTACGTGTATCAAACAATTCTTTGTGTCGCATCAAAACAGTTATCATTAATGGTATACAGTAGAACATGAAGGTTTATTATGCAAACAAAGTACTTCCTGCACACACTAACCCAGTCCTGAGCCCCAGTAAGCTGGTTTCTGCACTGCCAGGCACCAGGGAGAGCTTTCCATCCCTCCGAGCTCTATCAAAACACCATTAACGCGTGAACCAGATCAGGAACTGGCTTTAATTACCATTAAAATGTTCGTGCAAGAGATTAAAAGTGTGTTAACGCTATAAACACTGTCTAGCTCACGCAAAGTGTTCCATGAGAGAAGAATATGGAAGAGATGAAATGTAATTATGTGTGTTAAAGGGAGGAGTGAGGCTGTGATTAGCTTCATTATGTGTGGAGGTATGTGAGTAAGGATTACGAACTTTTTGTGTCGACGAGATACGTGTGAAGCAGGGTGGATTCGTTACACACACACACACACACACATATATATATATATATATATATATATATATATATATATATACGCATGACGTTCAGAGAGAGAAAGAGAGACAGAGAATAATCACAGTTGCGCCAAATCTTATTGTAGTTGGGGATGTTACCATCCCTGTTTACCTTCGGCACTCATCCTTTCCGTACTCGTTCACATTCCACATCTGTTCCTTGACCTTTTCATTGTGGAATTACAGATCTTTCTTCCGTCACACTTTTCGTCCTGACCCATCAACAGTTCTTTATTACATTCCTCGACATCCCCAGACACATAGAAAGCAAAAAAAAATTGTTTCAAAATGACTTAAGATGTACGGATGAAAAAGATGCAGAAAGAAGAGATGTAAAGAGCACAGAAATAAGAAAGCATTTGGGATGGAGGAGATTCAGAGTTTTATACCCATTACAACATGCCATTCTGTAACCATAAATCTTTTGTAGCTGGTGGAATGTAGTAATGGGTGTAGAACTCTGAATATCCTCCCAACTTAAATGCTCTTTTGTTTCTGTGCTTTTTACATCACTTGCTTCGGCACTTTCTTTCCATCCCTACATCTTAACAAGCATTTTAGTATAAATTTTTTGTTTCCAAGTTTGTGATAATTTTCTGAAAGCTAGGTACCAGAAACACAATACATTTTACCAACACATAAACCCATCTCCTACCACACCCCCAGATACACAATATATTTTACCAACACATAAACCCGTCTCCTGCAACACCCCCTAAGTGCCAACCCTGACCTATCTCTTTTATCCAGGGATGTATTCCTGCCTTGGTAAATTTTTCCCTACTGAGCCTATTTTCCCCCATATTAGACCAATTTCCCCTCCAAGGATCTATCTTTACCCCTTGAACCTGTTTCTTCCCCTTGAATTTATTTCCCTCAAGGATCTATTTTCCTCATGAACCATTTTTTTTTTTAACCTACTTTCTCTCCTGAACCTATTTTACCTATTGACCTCTTCTCCCCTGGACCTATTTTCCATCGTGCGGTTTTACATATCTGAAAAACCCTCCCAGTGCTATAGAAGGTTTTAAGCTGTTACTCACGTCGTGTAGCTCGAATGTGGTTCCATTTAGTAGAAAACGACCGATTGTTCCTCAGCGTTTTGGTGCACAGCGTGTTTGTTTACGACTTTCCGCTTTGGAGTTATGGCTTAGAAAGAAGGAAATCGCTACTTTTACGACCTGAGTTTGCTGTTAGATTTGCACTTAGGTTGTGAAGCTCTCTCAGTCTGTATGCATAAAGCTAGACTTGGCAAGTATACGTAAAGTCATGGAACCTGGGCCATCCCTACCTAGTATGCGCTACCTTCCTTACTGATTCTGCATCCTCATCCTGCAGCCTACCTGTAACCTTTCTCCCTTCCCATTTCATATCAATGTTAGATACTGTCCTCTTCTATATTCCCAGATTCAAAGTTCATCAGTGAAAGGTGAAGAGGTATAAATCACAAGGGGAGTTTAATAATGTTCCGCATCGATGGGTGAACCATTATATAACACACAGGGAACTGAGTCTTGTTACTTGAACTATTTTCACATTCCCTCCATATTGCTTACTCCAGACTTGTTATCAGTTTTCACTCAACTTCACTGAATCATTGCCAATAAACCTTTCAGCTGAATCAGATTGTCCAGTACCAGCCTGAACAAAACTAACAGTGTGTTGCAGCCTTTTATAATGTTTGTTATCATCTGGCTTCATAATCTTGGCACCTGGCCTGATCTTTATCCCAATACGTCTTAGACCAAAATAAGAAAAAAAAAATGATGTTGAAAAAACGACTAAAAGAGATGGTAAACTACCTGTCTGTATCATTTATTGGAGTACTGATGCTGAGACCTAACCCCACCGCCCACCACTTACAGTACAATAGCAGGAGCCTCGTTACTCTCTCTTACATTCTTGTATTGGTGTAAGGACGTGGAGGCCGCACCACCTACAACTTACGGCACAATACAAGCCCCTAGTAGGGTCAAATAAAAAAGTCCCGTGACCGTGGCTTTGAAAGGAAGGTTTTATTATATTTTCATGATTTTTAGATGTTAATTAAACATTTTAGCTCCCATGTCCCTCTCAAAATGGTGGGCTAACTCTGGTAGAGGAGAAATTCCAAGATGGCTGACATCCAATGATAAGCAAAAAAAGCAAAAACAAAATATCACATATTTCCTTAAAATTATGACTCAAATTAAAGCCAAGGATAAATTAATGTTGAAAATTACATTTTCACTGACTTACGAATATATGATATTGAGATGTAACGTCATATTTGGATTATAACATCATTTTTGCATTTTTTCATCAAAGGCATCTGATCAGGTCGAAAGCGGTGTCAAATGAAATCATCTGTCATAAAGAAGCAAAATATACAATTGATTTGTGTGTGTGTGTGTGTGTGTGTGTGTGTGTGTGAGTGCTTACATGTGTTATATTTCCAAGATTACTTGATCTTGAACACAGGCCATATTGCAATTAATTTCAGACATATTACATTATAAAAAGTTCAAATAAATATTTACATTTATAGATGAATATGTACTTATTATTAACAAGTCACACGAAAGGCAAGATTCACCTAAATATCCTCATCTGAGTCAGTTGACTGTCCAAACTCACTTTGGCCATCATCAGTTTCACTGCCACTTTCCTCGCCATCACAATCTGTTCGTCTTCTCTGTGGATCCCTGTCTTCTCTAGCAGCACACTGAGCTTGCTGTATCAGAGGTGGAAGGGTGTGACGAATTGGTCGACACCTCCCACTCCTTAGTTCCCAACCATGGGAAATAGGAGATGGGTGGTCTTTGTTTCTGAAATGTATCTGACAGTAAGTGATGTAGTTGGTTCTCTGTAAATGGTTTGATGGCGAATCCTGGTCAGGTGGAAAAGTGACGGTGCTTTTCCTCTTTTGTTTCCTCTACTTTGATGCCCTTGCTTGTCCACATGAGATGCCAGCACTTTCTCCATATATTTTGGTCAACACAAATGTTTCCATTTCCCTTTTAGTGTCATCGTCCAGATTTAAACACTTTCCTACATTCACCAAAAGTTCTCGGGCTTCAGGGTCTTCAAAAAGCTTCTTCATGACTGATTTTTTGCCATGGCCGTAAAAGCCAGAAGTGTGATCGCTGCCTGTGATGATGTGAGCAGCTATGATGACCTTTGCAATTTCTGGCTCAAGCATGTTTCGACAGCTGATGTGAGCTCTCTTTCGCTTTATGTATAGTTCACCTTGGATATCATGAGAAACAAACGCTGCTAGAACATAGACATCCGTGTCTTCACTGTCAACAATGACAGGTGCTGTGATGCCATTGCTGCGCAGCTTGGCATATGCAGAAAATATCATTGTGTCTGCCTCTGCATGGGAAAATGCAAAGTCTTCATTTTCCTCATTCAATTCTAGGAATGTTGCATTGCCGCCTTCACAGTACAAGAACTTTTTTCTGACATCACTTTGCGACAAGAAATCTTTTATCATGATTTGCAGTCTCCTTTTGTTACTTTCATTTGTCATGAAAGACTGAAGGTCAATTTGATTCGGGAATTTTTCTTGGAGCTTTGGATATTTCTTTGGCTGTCTCCCGTGTTTAGCGATTCGGCGGTCATGCTCATCATCTTTGATTGAGTGGGATAAATCATATCTGTCATTCACCAGAATAATGGTGGTGGCACGGGGATGTCTAGAGATGATTAGGTCATGTATTTTTGTGAGATAGTGAATCCATCTATAACAATCCCCATCCCGTCTCTTAGCCTCTCGGTCTTCTGCTGTTGGGGATGCAAGTCTCCAGATCATGCCCATGTCAATGATGCTGACATAGTCATCTAGGGTGGCTGATGTTGGTTCAAGGCTGAAGTAATCAAGAAGCTTGCTTTTTGCTGTTTTTCTCATGGAACCATCGGCATTGAATAATGACAAACTCTCCTCGTTCACCCTTCCACTCAAAACTCTTTCAAGGTCAACGGCACCCGACCCTTCTACAAGACTCAACACTGCCGCTAACCCTGACCTTTCCATGTCAGTCATCTTCATCTGTGCACTTGATTGTCCACAAATTTTAATACTGTCAAAATTTTTCCTCTTTCTTGTGTCGATTCTTGCACTAATGTTTTTTGATTTTGAGAAAATCCGCTCCTCATAAAGTGTCCCAGTCTGGTCTCTGGCTTCTGGGAGAGCGGCTTTGGTGTCATCGATTACATCTTGTGGAGCAATGATGCCTGATTGGAGTGATCTTAGTGTTGGATTTGAAGTGTCGAATGGGTCGACATTGAAGTCTTGAAGACATGCAAGCAAGTCTTGAACAGCTTCTTCATCCATCTTTAATCTTGCAGGTTGACACTCCTTGTGTGTTCTATTTCGTCGCTTACAGTTGAGACTTTTGTTAAGTGCAGACTTAACTCTTGCAATATTGTTAGCATTTCTTGTGGTTGAGAACAACTGCTTTTCATTTTGCAAAAGACTAAGCCACCCTTGTTTTAACTTCGAGTTTAGATTCATTGTTGTCTCAATCCACATGTCAAGTGGCATGCAAGAATAAGGAAGACCTGACATTGATTGAGCAAAATTTTGGTTAGACCATGATTTTTGGGTCTCTGGTAACGTAGATAGCATTGCCCAGAAATCTGACAAATAGCGTGCGTACTCCTTGTTGTTGTATGATAGCAGTCCAGGTAGCATATCATATGATGAGGAGATATACTCTGGCCCATTCTGTGAGTGACAAGCATGTATGTTTTGGGCGAGTGGATCAGACATTTCTAAGAAATCCAAAAGTCTCCCATGTCCGACCCGGTTTGTTCGTAAACCTTTTCCACTAGCTCTTTGAACTCATCATCTTCTTCAAGACTTTGATAAGTGTTTGCAAGGACTTCAGTTTGAGTGTCTAAAGGATGCCTTAGAACATCAATTTTTTCTTTGATGTTATCAGACAGTTCTTTGTTACAAAGGATTCCTTGGAGCCTTTTGTATATCAAAACCTCTCGCCACAGAAGTATGCATCTCAGACCCCTTCTATAGTGTTTTCCTCGCAAGGCTTGGTCTACAGATCCTCCTGCTATCACACCAGCCGCCACTAATGTATCTGCCATACCTGAGCCCTTAAATCTTTTGTAGATGGCGTACATGTATGACATTTGTTGATGAAATGCTCCAATAATTGGAATGATGCTGTGAAACCTGTCTGGGGATTCAGATTTGAGCTGCAGAATGAGTTTGTAGGTTGGCATATCCCCAACAAGGAAAGAAAATGGAATTCTTTTTTGTTCCATTGCATTTGTCAGCTTCAACATAATGTCATACAGTACAGATTTGGTAGGAGGTTCTGGATATGTAGTATGATAGTATGGTTTGCTTTTCCGTGGTGGATACTGACAGCAAGACTGGAAGCCACTGTATGCTGGTACTTGTTGAGCCTCAGGGGAGGTCCTTGTACCTTTGTCATCCATTCGACAGATAGCGTGTAGTACGGATCGCATTCTTTGCACCTTTGTGCAATTCTCAACTCTTTCCACCTCAGGACGCACTGGGGGCTCGCTCGAACTGCCCATAGGGCACTTGTACTGCCGAACCTGAGTCATTTCGCTACATTTCTGCTTCAACTTTGTTGTAATCTCATTTTTCTTAATGATTCTTGGCCCTTGTTTATCCCGTTTTTCTTCATCCTCTAATGGCTGAATGTTCATAACGTTCGTTCGGTGTGCTCCAGAAGCATCGCCAGTCACTGAGTCCACCTTGAAGTCATCATTGTCGACGATTACTATTGCTGGTTTCGCGTCAGCAATCTCTTGGGGGCATGATGAAGAAGTCTCTACATCTTGTAGAGTCCAGTGGTCGTATAATAGCTGAACATCTGCATAGCTGATGCATGCTCCAGCTTTGTGTAGTGTGTCCGTCAGTTCTCTGCTCCTCGTCATACCATAAACAGTTACCCCCGTGTTGATCACTGTAGATGTACGCTTTTTACTCACATGATAAGTTATCATTGATGCAAGACTGAGGGTAGTGGGGCTCAAATCAGCAGTCTTTCTTGATGGGGTTTGCAGTAAACTTAGAAGTTTTAGCAGCAGTGGCGATATCTCTTCCCCCTCTTCCAGCTCTTCAAGATCGGGTGGCCACATTGGAGTTGAAACCTCTTTAATTTCTTGCGCCAATCTTGGTGCCAAGTTTTCAATGAGCTGATCATCGCTTATTCCGTACGAAGTGATGGCAGTGTGAATATAATCACCTCCTCCACTCACATCATACACCCACTCACTTTTGTTCTTGTTTTCTCTCTCTTTAAATGCTATTGAATCTTTATATTCTTTCAACAACAGTTCTTTTAAGTAGGATGATTTCATTTCACCAACACTATAGCCATAGTCACCGACAGTGTGCTTATAATCATTAAGCAAGGATTGCAGTGAGCGAATCTCATGTTCAACAAAGATAACATTGTCAACATGCTTGAAGAACACTCCTCTTGCTTCCTGGAGGGTAGCACTCAGAACATGCATTGTGGCACCACTTTCAAACCCCCTGCCTAAATTCTGCACATAATGCTGCCAACATTTTGGATGATATCTATTGTCAGCTGCAAAAGGGTCAGATAAAGCAGATACTGATTCAACAACTTCTCCTATCCTCTCCTTGAGCTCTGCCTCATCAATCATTATAACGTGACGCTTAAAGGATCGCCAGGCCGAAATAGTGCATACTCTAGACAAAACACTACCTTTTCTATTTGGATGTTTTTTGTCTTCACCTTTCATGCACCAAACGCATTTTATCATGGGTTACTCCACGTATTGATGAACGTAAACGCTTTGGCGGAACTGTTTCATCAATGTCCAGATCCTCGGTAACTGCAGAACCAGACTGTGCTCCCAAAAACGATGCTGAGAAACTCGCCTGCTGGTCACTCTTCTCTCTTTTTTTGAGTCGATTCTTGGCTTGTTCAAGTTTTACGCCAGAGCAAAGCGTGATGTAGCATGACTGATGCACATACTGATTTTGAGGACCAGCTGACCATTGTGTAGTTTCAAAAACGTCACCGAATTTATCAAGACCGGACCAATCTCTAGATTTTGACTCAATTTTTTGCCATTTTCCTATTGTTATTTGGTCAGTGGGTAAGCAAGATTGTCCACATAAACAGCAGCAAACTGACATTTTCAGTTGTTTTGTGAAATTATTTAAAGTTGAAATTTATAATCTTGTCACCATGCACAACTTGAATTCCGGCAATAGAGTGTTCTTCAACAATCTGAAATAAAATCAATAAATACAGGATTACTGGTGAGCAGATATAATGGGAAATATAAAAGAAATAAATCGCTATTTTGTAATACAAACTTTCAACAAATCTAATGATATAAATCACAATAGAATCATAGTAAAAAAAAAAAATTCTATAATAAGACATTTCCAAAATTTGCAAACTTTTCCAAAACAATGGTGTGGTAAGTTACTAATCAGTAATTAACCTTTTTTCCGGGAAGGCTCATGCAGTGTCGAGAAAAGACTTACTGTCGGGATAATTTTTAAGCGCGTGCGCTATGCTCACATAAATGCAATTAAAAAAGTTAGCCCATCGTTTCGTGAGGGACATGGGGGCTAGAATCTTTATTTTAAGGTTAAAGATTATGAAAATGCAAAGAAACCTTCCTTTCAAAGCCACGGTCACGAAAATGTAATTTTTGCCTCTACTACCCCTCATTACTCCTGACACACGATGGCATAATGTGAATGACAAATACTGAGGAACGTTTCGAGAACAGCTCTCTGAATATTATCTAACTGATTTCAACAACAGTTTTCATGAACAACAGGCACTTTGTTGGGATCATAATATCATAGAAATAATTATTATCCAGGTTCTCTCGTACTTCTAAAGCCTCCGAACAAGTCGTGTACTTCTAAAGCCTCCGAACAAGTCGTGTACTTATAAAGCCTCCGAACAAGTCGTGTTAAATACCGGGAAAGGTGATATTTATACAGGTACATCAGGGATGTGATGGGTGGAGGCAAGGGAGCTGCACCAAGACGGAAATTGCAACAGGATATTGAATGATACGCAGGTGTGTGTGTGTGTGTGTGTGTGTGTGTGTGTGTGTGTGTGTGTGTGTGTGTGTGTGTGTGTGTGTGTGTGTGTGTGTGTGTGTGTGTGTGTGTGTGTGTGTGTGTGTGTGTGTGTGTGTGTGTGTGTGTGTGTGTGTGTGTGTGTGTGAGTGTTACACCGTGAAGCCACAAACATTAACTTTCTCGTCCTCCACAGGTCATGTTGAGTCCAGTGAGCGTGAAGGGACAAGGAAATAAGCGTTTAATAAAGTTTTCCTCTTCTTGTTAATATCACCGGCAGTGTCGGCACCTTTTTCTTCACCCAAAGCACACCGATGTACCTAGAATAAACACAAAAGTAAGTAAAAAAAAAATACATCGATAATTTGCATCCCTACGACAGCACAAATACAGGTTTGAATTTCTTTGTTTACATCACAGGAAGCCTCCATTTTCTACCAGTATGTGGCAGTGATATGTCGTACGCATGATAATTCTGGATACTCATTTATAGCCTGTGAATTCATTTATAATTATCTTTTATAGCTTGATTTGGCCAGAAAAATATACAGGTTAGTGATGTGGATGGCCTTAAAAGGATACAGAGGTCCTTTTACTTTAACCTGGCTTAAAATTTCATTCTTTGGCAGCTTATTTCACTTTGTTCATTGCCAGAAAAAAAAAAAAGGCTATAGTCACCGCGCACGACTCTAAGGTTGTCAGTACCGTACCCTGGCAACCTACCTTTCAACAGTGCATCTGATTTCGTATCATATTATGCACGAATCATATTATTATACACGTATATATTGTACACGAATATTATTATACACGAACATATTATATACGAATCACAAGCGTATCATATTGGACACGAAATCGGAAGCACTGTTGACGGGCACTTTGCCAGGGCACGATAATGACAACCTCAGAGTCGAGCGCCGTGACTGTAATACTCCATTACCTTCTCGTAACACTTCTTCACAACCAGATTCATATGCCAGTGCTAATCGCTTGTTACTGCTCAGCGATAAAGATGGACAGGAAGTTATTTTAGGCCAGGTTAGTGTAAAAAGAGTATAGCATGCCACGGTGGAGGTAGGGAGGGTCGCTGAGACATATACATCCTATATTTACACCGAGTGATTCTAAACATCTGTCTTTTCAAGAAGGAATAGTTTTTGTGTATACTCGTTTTAGAGAGAGAGAGAGAGAGAGAGAGAGAGAGAGAGAAGTGCAGTATGCCAGTGTCTCCGGAAGGTTCAACCAGGCAGGTAATGCATGTAGGTAATTACAGCAACACCAGCCAGGTATATGGGAGAGAGGTGTGTGAGCTGGGAGCAGGGCAATGAAATGGCGGGGGCAAGGGCGACATGGAGGCGATTTGTTTGTGGCCACCCTTTACGGGATTAAGGTGTCTGGCAATAAATAGATAGATAGATAGACCAGCCAGGTAGCATAATTTCCATGTTAACAGCCGTGTACTGATCTCGCTCTGTTGATCTCACACACGCCCATCAGGTTCTCTTATTCATGAACCGTCACACGAACTAATGTTGAGGCGAAATGGACTGAGTTTATTTAAGATTTGTCATAAGAATATACAGTCATCATCATCATCATCATCATCATCATCATCGTCGTCACCATCATTATTGTCATCATCATCATCATTATGCTCTTTCAAGCACCTCTAAAATAAGAAAATATAGATCATGGTTGTCATCTGTAATGTAGCAGAAATCAAAGATGAATTATGTCCTGGCTACAAATACGTAGGTTAAGACGTATTAATCTAATAACGATAGAAACAACACTATATCTCTCTTGTATAGTACACAAACATACAGAAATATCGCATGCAGTGAGGGTGACCTGCATGGAAAGTTGTTGCTTAGCCCCTGTCAGTCTGGCCCAGCAGATCAGCCAACCACATAAAAAATACTGCTTCTGTGGGGCTGTCCTAATGGCAAAGTACAGTACATACACTGTTCAGGCAACCAAAACTTCCCCGTGGTAGGCAACGCCTCACTTAAGTCAGAACAGGATCCTTCTCTACGGCGAGGTATAGGAATAGGAGGTTAAGCTTCCAGGTGGCCTCTGCATCAGCTTCACTCCATCCAGGGAGCACAGAGCCACTACGTGTAGGCTATTCGTCAGGGCCTGCACGGAAAATATAATTCTGCATTTTGAAAATAAATCCAGTACACGATATCTCATGTCTGGTTAAATTACAAGTAAAATTTATTAATCTCTGAGAGTCTTCAAAATGGACGTATTG
The DNA here is from genome assembly GCF_032717465.1 of Coenobita brevimanus. NCBI lineage: Eukaryota > Metazoa > Arthropoda > Malacostraca > Decapoda > Coenobitidae > Coenobita > Coenobita brevimanus. The sequence goes on from NC_136959.1 coordinate 7,737,292, forward strand.
GGCGGGGACGAAAATGCCATGTAATTTCCACCAAAAATGACATCACTCCAACTGCACGTATCGTGTAAGCAATCACCGAATATTCCCTGTATCCATTAATTAGCACTGAATACATCTCGTAGCACTTTAATCAATAAAACACACACACAAACACAAATACAGTTACTATTACTTCCAAAGTGTGGTATAAGAGTGGGTTTACTTACATTCTTTTCTTCCTTATTTACTTCTTCTTGGAGAAAACCTTATGCCACAATCCAAATGTTCTTCACACTTTTACTGGCTAACCAACAAGCCCCGTTCTCATCATGTACTGTCAACAACCTCCGCCTTGCCCACCATCCATCACAATACCAGTTCATCTCACAGACTCCTCTCTGTCCAGCATGCATTCCTTCCGTGTCTCCCCTTCCCTCCCTCAACGCACTCCAGCTCAAGCACAAATATTATACAGAGGAAAAATGCCTGACTCTTATAGAAAAAAAAATCTGTATTACAACTGGCAGCAATGCAGATCACTAGCCATCGTTGTTCCCACTGATATGATTGGGTAGTGAAGGTATGTACAGTACCTAGATATACAGACGCCCCTCAGCTACCTCCTCATCCTCCGAGAGGAGGAAGGGGGACTGTAAGAGAAAAGCAACTTTACCTTAAAGCCAACAGGATTCACGTCGAAATGAGCCTCAGAACACAGTATCAACAACAACAACAACAACAATAATGGTAGTCAACTAAAGTACTTTCAAGTCTGAAAAGTTGTAACGTCTAAACTTCCCTGTAGATATTTTGTAGTTTCGAATATTTCTCAGTACCTAGATGGTTTTGACTTCATGCTGACAACAACAACAAGAGTGGCAAAAACAACATTAAGGAAAAAAAAAGGGGGGGGGGGCACTTAGCACAACACCCGCGTCTATCAGTCTGTCTTAAACCCGAACATTTGACTTTGACCGAATGCTCTCAAAATTAACTTCTTGCTTGCCTGACCCTTCACCCTTCCACCAAGATTGATCCAAATCAGAAATTGTAAGAGCTGATCTTATCCTGTGACCTTAATTTTTTACCTTTCCCAGTGATCTTGACGTTTGACTGTTATCATAATTACCTTGAACTTTTCCACATTGTTTGATCTAAGTCGAGTACAAACTTTTTCAATTACCTTCCATTGTCACATTGACCATTGAAGTGTTGTTCTAAAAAACATCTGGTCAGCCTTTTGGCCGACCTTTAACGCTTCCACCAAGTTTGATGCTATCTATCTATCTATCTATTGCCAGACGCCTTAATCCCTTACTGGGTGTCCACAAACAAATCTTCTCCACGCCGCCCTGTCCCCCGCCATTCCACTGCCCTGCTCCCATTTCACACACCCCTCTCTCATATACCTCTCCACACCATCCCTCCGTCTCATCCTTGGCCTTCCCCTCCCTCTTTCACCCTCCACCTCACTCACATACACTCTCCTCGTCAGTTTCTTACTCTCCATCCTCTCCACATGGCCAAACCACCTCAGAGTGTTTCTCCTAACACTTCCTATCACATCCACATCCACACCACAACGCTCCTTCACTTCCTTATTTGTTAGTCTGTCTCTCCATGTGACTCCACATGCTAATGAGATAAAAACTATCTTACTTATTTTGTTCATACACTGGCACTCGAGTAAGGCTTTGACCTTGCCCTCTGACCCTGACATCTGATTATTCTCAACATTGAATCCCATCATTCTTGCTTTATCCTCAACATTTCACCAAGTTTGGTCTAAATCGGATAAAAGGAAAAGTTTAAGTTGACCTTGCCATATCAGCCTTTGACCTAATATTATAACCTTGACCTCTGACTAAATAGGCTTAATTTCTTGGCCATCCCTCAAGCTATCCCCCCAGTAGGGTTAAAATCATATAAAAGATTTGTAAATTCTTTTGTACACACACAAAGACAAACAAACAAACACACGGCAAACGATAGATAACACCCTCTCTAGTTTCGCGAGGGCGGTTGTAATCAATGGCACTAACTTCATGCTGGATTAGTAGTAATTTAACAAGAGCTCGTGGGCCATGCGGGCCCCTCGCACTTGCTCGTGCGGAGGGCCCTCGCGCTGCTATAGTCTATTTTAGTTCTACCTCTGGGCAAAAAATTCTATGGAGATCCTATGCCGGGCGCCGGGAGCGGCGTTTTTTTGGACAAAATGTGATCGCTTATTAAATATAATAAGAGTTTTTCATTCGTGATGAGACCAAGTTTTTTCATATCAGCGAATTTTTTGCGATATTTGTGCCAATTTTGGTGCGATTTGAATATGTGGTATCGGCTGCCCAAAACACACACACACACACACACACACACACACACGGCTAGTGCTATAGTATATTAGATGAGCCAGAAGTGGAGTATATTCACTGCATACTTACAGTTTCCATCTCTCTCTCTCTCTCTCTCTCTCTCTCTCTCTCTCTCTCTCTCTCTCTCTCTGTCTTTCCGTCTTTCTCTCTAAAACACTACCAAGACAGCCTTAAAGATCTGCAGGCTTAGGTGCAAAGGAAGGTATTGGGGATGAAGTGAGAGAATTAGCCATCCTGGGTATGGTGTGATGCACAGTACAGATGGACAGTGAGTTTATTGAGCTCAATATCGTACAATGGGCCCAAAAAGTGCATTGAGAAAGTAAAGGGATGCTGTTTTGTACAACAGTTGGATGTTGTTTTGTGTGTGTTTGATTAGCAGCCGTTTTCTTTAACATGGTATGGCTGATGTGTGATGCTTTTACTCTTACCTTCTGGGTTGCTGGATTCTCCAACCCGAGGGTTCTATGCAGTAGACTGAAACCATAGGGTGTGTTTTCAGTTAACTTGAGAGAGATTGACTTCGTGGACTTTAGAAATCACCTGTAATGAATCAAGACGTTCAGGAGACAAAATTCTATTCACTGTATTGAGAAGAATGATAAATGTTTTAAGGCAAAAGATGCAGATTGAAGGTGTCCGTGTGCGAGAGTATCACTGGGATAGCAGTGAAGCCTGACAATCCATCTGCTGTGCCCTGTGGAAGGTTTGTGTTGGATATACCCATTCAGGGTTTACAAAACTTGACCTCGGGGCATGATAGTGGGTCAGGCATGGGTCGCTTTGGGTGAAACTCCCTCTTGGCAAGCCCGAGACGGCAGTCTTTATCACACGCGTTGGTAAAGGTCTCTTGGTGTGGTGGGGAAGGCGTGTGTTGCGAGAGAAGATTTAGGGTGGGTGAGTGGCGGCGGCGTGGCTGACACTGTGGATCTCCCCCGCTCAAGTTTTATGGCCCAGGAACACGGAGTCCTCGCTAACAAATGAAGGTACATTTGCATTACAGACCTTTGGTGGGGCCTGGAAGAGGGAAGGATTTACAGTTTAAACGGCTTGCATTACCCTCACTTATGATAATTAAATTAAGCTAATTTACACATATATTACTTAGATATCAGCATAAAATAAAACAGATCATTTGCATCCACAGCCTTCTTGTGTTCTCTCCAAAGAATCAGCCATTAAAATTCAAGCATACTTTTTACAAAATTATCATACAAATTATTCTGTTTCTACTTACAAAACTTAACATGTGTTAGAAATTGTTTATGCCGAGGATTTTAGAGCTAGCACTCAGGAAGACACTTAAACTTTTATTCTTTTACTTCTTCTTCTTCTCCTTCTTCTTCTTCTGCTGCTGCTACTGCTGCTGTTCTTTTTTATCCCTTCAGAGAAACGACGTATTATGTTATGACACTCTCCAGACGATTTTAATCATTTTACAGGAAAAATAGTGCAATGATGGGGTCAACGAAAGCTATCCCGAACCTCCACAATTCGAAAAGTGTATTCAGAGTTAAATAAAATCACCCATAGAACACAAATAACGAACTAGAAAAAGACGTCATCGGATTAAAGGCGTTAACCTTGGCGACACTACAGTCAAAAGGCTGAGATTTAATGTACAGAACAGAATATTTGGCATCAGAATCTCTCCATGGTTGCTTAATCTGTATATAGATGGGAATACAAAAGAGATACAAGGTAGGGCAGTGGATGGTGGAGTGGCCCTAATGAGAGAGGATAGCATTTGGAAACTTCCTGTTCTGTTGTTTGCAGGAGATACTGTATTGTTATGTGAAGACGAAGGGGAACTTCAAGGCTGTGCTAATGAGTTTGGGAGACTGTGTAAGGAACGGAATCTAAAGTTGAATGTAGGGAAGTGTTAAGTTGTGGCCTTCGAGAGAAGAGAAATCACTGAATGCACAGTGAGACTGAATGACGAGGAAAAAGAAAATGTGAGTGCATTCAAGTATTTGGGCAGTGTGATGAGTAAGGACGGAAGTTGGGAGGATGAAATGCTTGAAAGGGTACAACAGGGAAGAAATGGATGTGGAAATTGTACTCAGAGGGAAAGAGACGGAATGAATGATTTAGATGATTTATTGCAGCATTGACAACTCGTGGGTGCTGTATATACATATCTAGTGGCATTTGATGTTTTTCTCAGAATCAATTAAACCCGTGGAAATTATATGACCTGAATGATGGACATGGTTGCGGTGAGGCTCTAATGATAGTACAGTATCATATTTACTTTCACGATTTCAGTGGTGGTAATTATCCTGTTCTAATACTAATCACTTGTCCCAACGACACGCATTGACACCAAACTCGCCATGGACCTGCTCTGACATAACGAGCATGCCCAGGCGAAATTTCAGCTCATTCTACCCAGCAGTATGACCTGTAGAGGGTTCCCAATGTCTGGCGAAAACGTGGGCAAGAAAGTGTTCTTAGCTAGCGCGCAACTGACCCCACGCCATTATAATTTACACCATCATTGTCAGCTCATCACTCCGCGTCTTTTGATGTATGGCACGTCGAGATCCTAGCGTGTTAAATGCGGACAGACACAAACAGACAACGCTTATTCGCACGGTACTACTGATATTGTTTTTGGTATGTGGGTGATATTTCTGATGAGACAATGATGGTAAGTATTTTGAGGATAAGTTAGTGATAATGATGATTAATACGGCATTTATGATGATGCTCACATCATGGTTGTGTAAGTAGTTGTATTTTGTTGATGATGATGAGGAAAATGGTGATGGTGATGATAATGATGATGATAAATAATGACGATGCCTTCCCTGGAGCTGCGTGTCCAGGGGATAGTGAGCGCAGTTGCGTGCACAAGCGAGCAGGTGATGTCCAGAGATAAAAACAGGTCATGTTTGTGCGTCTGTGTGTGTGTGTGTGTGTGTGTGTGTGTGTGTGTGTGTGTGTGTGTGTGTGTGTGTGTGTGTGTGTGTGTGTGTGTGTTTAAACCATTTGCTGATATATGTATTTTTATCTGAAAATTATTTCGTGTGTCTCCTAAGTAATAATATTCAAAATAAAAATAATGAAGGTTGCATTTTTATTCTCTTTGTAAATGATCACATACGGTACCTAGAACAAGTACACAGCACTCAAGAGAACGCATACCTCCGCCAACACCTACACCAGACAACTCAGATCACCACCAAAATTTAATAAACTCTCCCTTGCCCAAACCTACATATCCACAAAATTTCATAGAACCCCATCAATAACTTTTTGAGATCTCGTTGCCCCCTCGCCCCCCACCCCACCTCCCCCCAAAAAAAAACCCCAGCCAGGACCCGCTCATATGAACACCAAAGTTTAATTAACGTTATTCCTTGATCAGTGGCCCAAGTGCCCATAAAATTTTACAAAAATCCATCAATAACTTTTTTGTATATCATGTGGACAAACAAACAGGGGTGAATATATAACCTCCTTGAACTTTCGTTGGCGGAAGTAATAAATATTTCCTTCGTTGCAGTAGTAGTGGTAATAGAGGAACCTGGGTCTGTTTGATTGGGCGGACCTATCAACCGCAGGCAATCAATCGCCTCTGTAGGGCTGTTTCGTGCCGTGAACCAATGTTTCCGTGTGGTGAACAGCGCCTTACCACAGCGAGGCGCGGGGAAGAAGATGGAGGCTTGGTGCCTGGATGGACGCTGCTTTTGCTTTTCTCCATCCAGTTAACAGGGGCACCATAGTAGTCTCCACATCACCCCGTTATTTGATTATATGGTTACCACCCAGCGTTGTAAATGGCTTCTGTGTTCCAGGAAGCCATAGCCTTGTCACTCATTGTAGAGTCACCTAAAGGCAGCACTACATCAAGTGAGCGGATGGTGGGTGGCCACAGTAAACATATTTTACGGGAAATTTTTTAGGACTCACTTGGGGACTTCTTAAGTGTTTATTTCCGTTGATCTTAAGTGTTTTATTTTAAGGGAGATGAACCTCACCAAAAATCCTTGCGTAATGAACACACACACACACACACACACACACACACACACACACACACACACACACACACAACCTGACCTACACCACTCAGTTTCGCACATAAAGCGTCTCCGTGAAACAAGCAAGCCAGAGTTATAGCGACACAGGAAATTATCGACCATAAATTCACAAGCCATGTCCGGGGCAGCGCGTCGTGCTACCAATGTCTCAGTCTCTGTTTATCTATATTTCTTCCGTCATATATCTAACTTTTGCTTATTACCGCATCGTTTATGGAGGACTCTTGGCATAAATCCTTCGTGCTCCTCTCTCTTCATTCAAGAACGACCCTTCTCACGACAAGGTAGGCCTCTGCATACTTGTATAATACACGAGAGTCTCTCTCCATCTCGTTCTTGGGCCACCTCTCCATCCAGTAACTAAAATCTCATACACCACCATATCTCAATTCTCTCACATGCTTCCCTATATTGAGAGAGAGAGAGAGAGAGAGAGAGAGAGAGAGAGAGAGAGAGAGAGAGAGAGAGAGAGAGAGAAACTGAGTTAAGAATGGGGTGAAAAATAAAAATACTAGAATGCTGGTGAAGAAAAAAAAACATGATTAGATGAAGATGGCATTTTATGGAACTGCTGAATACAGAGAACGAAATCAGTATTAATAAGTTTTAATAAAGGTGGCAGGTGATGGCTAGGAGAGGAAGCGAGGCGAGCAGGGAGGAATGGACCAGTAGGAAGGAGATGTTTGATGAACAGAAGAAAGTCATAACTAGGAATACACCAAGAAATGATTATATGTGAGGCAAAATGTTGAAGTATAAAGGAGAACTATTGACTGAATGGATCTGAAAAAATGCAGCTTGGCCAGGAAGAAGGGTCGAGTGTCAGAGTACTGTGACGAAATGTAGTACGGTAGTTTCCCTGTACAAAGGAGACATGAGTGAGGTGTGTGACAGTCATTGGGGTATTTGTATTCTCAGTGTACTAGGGAAAAAATACAGTTGGATACATAACGACAGAAATAAGAAGAAAACTGATAAACTAGTTGGAGGAACAATGGGCTTTAGGAAGGGAAGGGGATGAATAGAACAGAGTTTCGCTGTAAGATGTATACTAGAAAAAATATCTAGAGAAGGAAAAGTTGTATGCTACCCTCATAGCTATGGAGAGAGACAGAAAAGGCTTGTTTAAAGTTGTCAAAATATGTGCTATACAGATGAATATGATGAATGTAGCCAAGAGTATGGATGAGGGCGTAAAAGGTATCAGTGCGTGTGTGGAAAATAAACAGAGTTCTTTGAAAGCCGAACCTTCCCAGGGGTCAGTCTAAAACCACTTATGTCATTGATTTATTGGCTTACTGAGAGATAACATTTTGAAACTAAGTCCTACATGAACCTTATTGTTAAAGATTCTTAAGTACACACACACACACACACACACACACACATATATATATATATATATATATATATATATATATATATATATATATATATATATATATATATATATATATATATATATATATATATATATCCCATTGGATCCCAGGGGTGCTGGGCGAGGCATTGCACGGGGAGGGCACGAAGCGTACCGCCCTCCGCCGATTGGCTCATAGTCGCGAAGCCCATAGGTCCCTACCCGGGGGTTCCCTACTTTATAAAGACTTGAAAATCCCAGTTCTGTCCAATACTCTGGACACTGGGCTGCAATGGGATATATATATATATATATATATATATATATATATATATATATATATATATATATATATATATATATATATAATTCATTAACATAAATTAAACGATAAAACGCCTCTTAAAGCCCATTTCTAGTTTAGGGCCCATATTCATTATTTTTCAGTTATATACAATACGTATAAAATCTGAAGCACAGTCGTATCCCTAAGACTCGTGTTTTGATTATTTTTAATAATGCAAAGATATTTATAAGTACTACTTCTGATTCACAGAGTGGCTTTATTGGTCGTTTTGTTCCTTTTTGGGTGAATAGCCGAGAGGGTGTGGCAGTAAAAGCATATACTAGTAATGTACGTTCTAGTTTGAATGTTTGAGCGTTTATCGTATCAGGTAACAGTCTGCTCTGTTTTCGCATTCCCTGTTCTAGTCTTTGCAGTGGGAAAGCCTGACAAAACCGTCTAACAGTAGTGCATCCATAAAATATACACCCATACTAATATCGCAAAAGCGCAGAGATCTGAATACTAAAAAAAAGAAAAAGAAAAAAAAAAACATGTACTCTATTTGCATGTTATTATATTTGCATTCATAGACGCGCACAGGAGGCGTAATATTGGGTGGATGTTAATTCATGGAGCCACGCCACGCTGGTCACGCTTTTTGTGGCGGCCTCAACATCCAACTCGAATGGATTACATATTTCTTTGATGCAAGTGTGTTTATTAACCGAACTGATTGATGCGGCAGTGATTACAGATTGTTTGTCAGTGCCGTTCTTTTTCAAAATATAATTAAAAAGTAAATTCATTATAGCAAGATAAAACGTCACGATACTCACTGCCAAGAGCCTCTAATTCCTTAATGAAAAATCAAAATCCCATTAGCTTGGTTTATTCTCTCCGACAAGCAAAGTAAGTTTGCATCCCTGTTTGTTTCTTTGTTAGCAGGATTACTAAAAAACTAAAAGAGTGATTTGGACCAAATTTGGTGGATAGGTAGCCCATGTCCCAGGGAACAATCGATTAACTTTTGGAATCGATCCGGATCGTATTACAGATTCTGGATCCGGAAAACACTTTTGCGAAACCTTAATCAGTGATGAGGAAACCTAACCCATTATGAAGAGTGGTTTGGAAATTACGTTGCCCTTGTTGGAGAGACGTGCTCCACTGAGTGTTCCTCTAGTTAAAACTGCTAAATGCCTGTAATGTGTGTGTGTGTGTGTGTGTGTGTGTGTGTGTGTGTGTGTGTGTGTGTGTGTGTGTGTGTGTGTGTGTGTGTGTTTTACCGATGAGTCAAGCTCTCATACAATTTTTCTTTAATCTTCACTAGCGTTTAAATCCGCAGTTCATAAACTCCTTCAACTGATGGACAAAGGACAACATTAAAGCCAGGCAATATTTGATGTTCATAGTGTAACTGCATATCACATAAATATTAATATAAATTCAGTAAGCAGCCAAGTCAGACAACTTCCTCTAAGTTTTAACCACACCAAACCAAAGTATAGATACATAGGGCAGCCGCGCTTAATTTGGTGACGATACATGTGTTTCTACAACTGCTACTACTACTTCTATTATTATTATTATTATTATTATTATTATTATTATTACTGGCCACCTCTCCACATCCTCTGTCAGCGCTTCCCTAACTACATCAGCTGGACGCATGGCCTCAACACAAACACATAATCAGACAAAAGTAGACAAGGGCTGGGGACGGGAGGGTCCTAACCTCCATCACAAACACATGCAATTAAACACCCACCTCGTTGATTGCTGGTAATAAAGGTGAGTCTCAACACTAATGTAAATTGGTGATGGGAATATGGGAGTGTTAATAAAGGGATGTTTTATGTTGTGGGCATCTTTACAGAGGAAATTAAATAGGCAGGCAAACAATGAATGATATTTAGATTAGTTGGACACAGTTTTGAGACGCGGGGGGGGGGGGGAGAGACACTAACAGCATCACTTTTTTCTGAGATAACCATCGAGGATGTGATTTTTTTTTTTTTTTTTTTTTCCGGCCTATCAACCATCGGGGCCGAAGCCCCTGGTTATTAAGGCCATGGATATATATATATGTATATACATTTAAATATATATACATATATATACAAACATATATATATACATACACACACACACACACACACACACACACACACACACACACACACACTTCCATGCATACATACAGACACATTTTCATGCAAACGTACATATATATATAATATTTTTAATCTTATTTATTTATTTTTTTGTATTTTTATTTTTTAAATTTTTTCTTGGTTTTATATGTTTTATACCTTATAATATAAAGACAAACTAATCTAAAGACCCTAAAACTAATCACCTAACAGACAAATCGCTAACCTATACTAAATCCTACAGAGACAAATAGCTAGACCTACACTAATGGTAAAAATACCTCGACTAAGAGAACACCATCGACTGCAGATATGTAATGACTTTCTACATGACATACCTGCACTCATCACCTGGTGACTGTCAGTCGAGGCACAACCTAATATAGGGGACATCAATATATGAAAGGGAACCAGACGAGTCAGGAACATTTCCATATACGTCAGCTGTCGTCCCTAATTAGAACAACTTAAGCAAGATAATATAATGTATTTACATAATTTGTACAAAAAGTGACGAACCTCGCCCAGCAGACCACCATCGACTACAAGTGCCCAATACCTTCCTATATTGCACACTTGCACTCATCAGCTGGTGACTGTCAGGCGAGGAACTTGGCTTAATGTAGGGGACATCTATATTAGAAATAGATCGGTGGGAGGAGGAACTATTTAAAATATGTCAACTGTCAACCCTAATTAATATTACAATATATACATATTTACTGTTCATAAAAACCATAACCACGCAGTAAAAAAGGCACATCACTCTGATCAGTCCGGTCTCTCTCAAGAAAGCCATCAATTTATCAGTCATAACAATGTCCCCATCACCCAGGATGGTGGAAAGGGTGAAGGGGACGTCTACTGCGCCGGAGGATGTGATGTTTCCCCGTGTGGAAATACTGAATGAGACTGCGAACTTGAAAGGACAAAAGCTCTTGGCAAGTCCTGGAAACTTCAGTGGAGAGAAAGAAATCATAGCTGCACTTATATTATCCGTATGGTCTCTCTCTCTCTCTCTCTCTCTCTCTCTCTCTCTCTCAGCTTTGTTACTCAGCTTTCAAGGCTTCACTACTTTGTGTAAGTCTCCCGTCATACCTAAATCCAGACACCAGTTATCATAGTCATCAAAAGTGTGTGTGTGTGTGTGTGTGTGTGTGTGTGTGTGTGTGTGTGTGTGTGTGTGTGTGTGTAAAATGTCTTTGCTTTTTTATCCAAGGATGATGGAACCAAAAGCCAGGAACCGGCAAGATTGTTCCCTTTAATAAAAATAAATAAAAAACATGGTAACAGACAGCCAAATTCAAGATCTGTTAATTTTATGTACACATGCATACACATATACTAATGTTAGTTGTTAAGGTCAGGTCGCATTTTTTTTTTTTTTTTTTTTTTTAAGAGGGAGGAAATTAGAAGGGGATGAGGGAAGAAAAGTGTGAAAAACAGAAGGAGAGTAGGACAGTAACAGTTGGTGAGCTGACCACCTTGCTATCTTTTGAGGCCTAGTCACGTGGACAAAACAAATATTAAAAATGGCTAGACTGCAGCTGTGGCGGGAGAATGTGCTTATGAGGATTTGTACTGTGAAAAAAGATACGGGATTTATCAGACATCAGGTTGAAATATGAGATAAGTATGGACAATTACCGGTTAATTTTACTGACGATATAAACCCTCATCCCGGCTGATATGTACAGTCGGATAAATAAACCAGCGGACACTTAAACCCTAGTGTGACCCGCCGTAGTGTAGTAACCTCCCGACCATCATATCCGAAGCCCTCAAAGCCTATTCAGTGGCTGTTTCGAAACCAACTATACCAGAAACTTGTACTGACTATCTGTTATGAACCTCGAACTACTTCAGTCATGTGTGTGGAAGACTGGATGAGTTAACTTAATTCAGCATGAAAGGATATGAGGGTGAGGGAGAGGAATGAGACGGTACACTAAAGACTCCGAGACTACGAGACGGTACACTAAAGACTGCTAGACGGTACACTAAAGGCTGCGAGACTGCAAGACGGTACACTAAAGACTGCGAGACGGTACACTAAAGACTCCGAGACGGTACACTAAAGACTCCGAGACGGTACACTAAAGACTTCTAGACTCCAAGTTCCCACGCACCATCAGGAGAAAATTCTACCTTGGATGCATTATGTATTACTGTGCCAATCCACTATTTTTTTTTTTTTTTGTATAACTATATTTAAAGGCCGCTCCGATCTCCACTTCCCTATTTTGACAGTCGTTCCCGTCAGTACCTATTTTATCATCTACAGTATCGAGCATTTATTGAAAGAGAGAGAAAGAGAGAGAGAGAGAGAGAGAGAGAGAGAGAGAGAGAGAGAGAGAGAGAGAGAGAGAGAGAATATTGGGATAACTATTTTGCGAGAGAAAAAGAGAAAGGGAGGGTGAAAGGATAAATATTGATAACAGGAAGGGGCGGCATGAAAAACAGAAGGATGAAAGGAAGGCAGAAAAAAGAAAATGGAGTGTGTGAGGGAAGCAAGCAGAACCAGAGGCAACTCCAAACAATTTTTTTTTTTTTTTATTCATTTATATTGATATTTAGCGGTGAAAAGATGTCACCTAAAAATAAATGAACAAGATAGTTAGATGTAGAAGTGAAACCGACGGAAATATAAGCAGTGGCTGAAACTGAAGGTAACTAATTAAAAAAACGCTTCAACCTCTAAACATACTGGAGCAAGAAGCGTTTAAAGAAAGGACATCGAAAATCTTGGAATAAAAATGCAATAGATGATGAGCATACAAACATGGAATATGGCAGATCAGTTGTGTTGCTTGGGAATAGCTAATATATTCTATGCAGGAGAATGGTAGAGAGCAAGGGTAATGGGAAGTAAAAAAAAAAAAAATTGTGGATCATCGAAGGCGAATATGGATGGACAAGAAAATATATAGCCTATAAAGAAAAAGAAGGCAAAGGAGAAGTGTGGCGGAGGAGAGGGGATGTTTAAAGAACTATCTACGTCAAAAATATGAAAACTATGAAAAGTTGAAAGAAGCAGGCAGGGGAGAAAACTGTGTGAAGAGAAATCTGAATCCATTCGGAGAAAATACTGTCCGTAAAATAAGTGCCGAGGACTTAAAATGCCTTCACTGTACAAACATTGCCTTACCGAGTGTACAGCAGCCTCTGGAGAAAGACAATAACCTCGCACACCAAAAAGATACAACACCGTAAAACAAGGCAGCCGACTTCAGAAAAAGGATAAACTTGGAGCCGAGTTATAGATGACGATGTGAATCAGGAGGGAGGAAAGGGAGTGGAGGAAAAGAGAGAGGAGAGTAAAGATACAGAGGAAAACTAGGATACCTTATTGAGAGAGAGAGAGAGAGAGAGAGAGAGAGAGAGAGAGAGAGAGAGAGGAGGGACGGGGGGAATACTATCTGTCTGGTAATATATCGGACAAGATGCCTTAGTTCTAGTAAAAGAGTTCACATAAAGCAGTTAACTCCATGTCACCCTATCCTCAGCCATCAAGCTGCTCTCCAACGAGCTCACGCTATCCTCACTTATAAATCTATCCACCCCATCACTCCATCTCTTCCTCGGTCTCCCTCTCCCCTCTAGCATTTTCCTCCTCACTCACATAAACTTTCCCGGTTATTCTCTTATTCTGCATTCTCTCCACGAGGCCAGATCATCTCCACATCCCTTATATTTTCAGCACAGCCATGTCAGCACAGCAACTGTTTTGAACTTCCTCATTTATCTGCCTGTCACCACGTAACCCCACATGCTCCTCTAAAAAAAATCGTTTGCATTCCCTTCGCTCTTGACTTCTGTCCTCGATAAAATTTCAAACTTCACTTCCATACATTATGATGGAGATCACAGTTCTGGTTTACAATTGTTTGATGACTTCCTAGCTCACTTCCATCTTCCTTATAACTGCCTCCATTGTGCTTGCAATTCCCTTCCCTGATGCACACTTTCATTCACTTCATTGCTTTACTCTATGATCCTTGCACATCACGCCACCTAAATATTTCACGCCTCGATAACTCCCAGAATACAATGAACACAATTATTCATTCTATCCCAGGTTTTTTCTGAAGCAGATATCGTTTTTCAGCCCACCTCAGCACATTTTTCAGCACAAAGTATATAGAAATTTCTTTTGCTTAGAAGAACAGGAGCATTGACATCAGTGCTGCTATTCCACTAGCAGTTTCACATTAGTAGTTTGTTTGCTTTATTTAATACTATTGAAATAGTACATAGGTGGTAGGTGGTGGCGACAATAATCCACTCACTTGTAGTGCTGCTTACTTCTTCCTTCACCTTAACATTTTTTTTCTGTGTCTGTCCTCCTCTCTTCCTACTTGTCCCATCTTTCCTGTCACTTTTTACTACTCTTCTCTCCTTTTCAGGTAGCAGTACATTGAGTGACAAGCCTAATCGTTCCCTGCAAGCCAGGAAACCATTTACAGCGCTAGGTGGTACCAATACAACCAACCCATACGTGTTCCCTACGTGCCAACAAGTGGGTTGGAGGAGGGTTAGCGCCCCCTCCTCGTAAAACAACTATATCAAAGTCAGACGAGCACCCCTCGCGGGATTATTTACCTATAAGTAGATAGACAGAAACAGTACATGATGGAGCTAGGACAACAGAAGCAAAACTAGTAATCTTGTGAGCTTGACGTTTACAGCAGTTGTTCAACAATACCAATGGAAGTACAACACAAATCTTTTTGATAAAACATTAAATACATCTTCGCTATCGTTTAACATAATAATCCACAGTTCTCACAAAATCATGGGCGCACATAGGAAAGTTTTTGTACTTCCTGCTTAGCTGTGGCCTTGTATTCTATATCAGTCCACCATCAAAGACAAGCTTTAAACTGACAAAATAAATATCCCCTCGAGAAATAGTGTTTTTTAAAGCGTAATCTGAAAATTCTCTCTGCTTTAGCCATTCCATCTCGATCCACATTCTAACAGGTAAAACATTAAGAAGCGATTTTCTCAAGATCATGCACTGACAAAGACATCCAATACAAACAAGAGAATTTGTTGCCACACTGGAGGTAATGAGAGAGACACGCATTGGCTGAAAAATATGCTGCTGCTGGCACACACAGCAAAAAGTGTGTGTGTGTGTGTGTGTGTGTGTGTGTGTGTGTGTGTGTGAGAGAGAGAGAGAGAGAGAGAGAGAGAGAGAGAGAGAGAGAGAGAGATTATCGTTCTTTGTTTTCAAACTATATACCTACGTAAATTTATCCGTTTCTCTTATTATCTACTTCTGTATTACCCATGTCCTTCTATCAATCTGCTGGCGTGTGAGATCACCTACTTATCTATATTTACTGTGTGTATGCCAGTTCGTTTTCCTGTCTGTCTTCGAAAAGCTTATTAATGTAGAGCGACCTTCTTCTTTGCTGGGAAGAGTGGTTTCTATGACCTCTTTTCCCCACATTATAAAATTTTCCATTTGTCTTCTCGCCTTGGAATCTCTTGCACCGCTTCCACATCAGGCATGGCATGATTCTTCGTCAAACTCACCTGCTTATGATTACCTTTGCTGGTTCCTTAATTTTTGTCCCAATATGCTTCCTGTGTCTTTCTTATTCTGCTGTACTTCTGTCTTTTTCTGGAGGGCATCATATATGCCCTGTCTGTTTCACGTTTACAGGTTTTTCCCGTGTTCAAAGGCTGGAGGTGAAAAATAGCAGAGAGAGAGAGAGAGAGAGTCCTGAACACACCACTCTCCAACTGCTGCTAATCCAATTTCTCCCGCACTAAGGCGGCAGGGAGCCTACCGTACACTATCTGGCGCCTTATGAACCACTTCACGTCCTGGCTGACGTTACAACTCTCCCAATCATTACCTGTCTCAATGGGAAACTAAAGTCGCTCACATTGGAAAATCTAGAACGTGTTTGAGGTAGCAAGCTTTCTAATGTTGGTATTTTATTTTTCATTTCCTAGTTCACGGAAGGTACATTAATTTCCATAATAAGCCTGTTATGGGGCACAGTTTGGCGCCGTCTGGATTCACTCAGCAATATGGTGGCAAATTCTTAGAAACACCACTTACGTAACAGCATGTTTTTTCCATCAGCTTTTGAACTGTATGAGAGGGTCCGTTGTGGCTTTCCATGACAACTAAATTTTCGTGATCATTTTTTTTTTTTTTTTTTTTTAAGCAATATGAGCGTTAATATTATCAGAACACTCCCCCTCACACACACTTAAGCAGTACATATTATCTTTTCTTACGTTTTCCAACAATGTTCCATGGGTCTGCTTAGCTGCAATAGATTCCGAGATTAAGTTTTCGTGCTGTTTTCCAGTCTTCATGCCTGATGGTGTTCTCCTTCGCTTCGCTTGCTCAAACGATAATTAAAGTTCTCGTAGGGATTTTTTGCTTCTGTTTCTTCTTGTTCGTATTTCATGCCTCTCGCCACCGCCGCACGAAATACTACCGTCCCCACCTGGTCTGAAACTCACCTGAGCCTGGCATGTGAAGACACGTTTCTATTATTTTATTCAATATGAACCGTAGATTTTATAACTTAAAAAAAAAAAAAAACGGATGCTCAAACAGCTCCTGCAGTACAGTCACATTTCTCTGTTCATCGCGGCCACTGTGAGGGAAACTTTCACTCGAGCGTGTGGTAGGTGGTGGCGACCAATCATTCACTCACCTGATGTAGTGCTGCCTACTTTTTCCTTCAACTTCATCATTCTTCTTCTGTGTCTGCCCTCTTCTCTTCCCATTTCTCCCGTCATTCCTGCACTTTCATTACTCCTCTGTCCTTTTCAGGTGGCTTTACATTGAGTGACTAGCCTAATGGTTTCCTGTAAGCCAGGAAACCATTTACGGCGCTGGGTGGTAACCATATAACCAAAACGTTACGTGTTCCCTACGTGTCAACAAGTGGGTTGTGGAGGGTTAGTGCCCCTCCCCGTAAAACAACTACAGTAACTCAAAGACAAACGGCCATCCCTTACGGAAAACGGCGTCTGGCTGTAGATAAATATACTGTACTGTAGATAGATAATGACAGCTCTCCTGTTTGTTGTCTTGATTCTTGGCAGTACAAATACAAACAAATACATGTAATGACGCATAAGAGGCAAAATGTGAGAACTGCATTTATTAGTAATTGTTGCTTTACTAGCTACTGTCTATTTTTTTCTTTATCAAATAGTCCCTTTTCTTTCCCAATATTTTTTTTCTGTTCCTTTGCTCCTATTTTATCTCCTATTTTATATTCAATCCTTTATCTCTTATTTTTCTTCGTTCTCTCCTTTTTTACGTTTTTTTTTTTTTTTTTTCCTCGCGTCGCCTATAGTATCTTTTTTCATCTCCTACTTCTCCGTTCTTCTGTCTGTCATTCCCTCCCTCGCCCACTTCTATCAGCATCTTCTTCAACATAATAATGGCTATGATGGAAATAATCTCTGTTCAGATAGTGTCATTATTACTGCCCTTCATTTATCAGAGCAATGAATTAACTTTCCGCAGCGGTGGTCGAGTGGGTAGCGTTACAGACTGATGCTGCCTCTTAGCGCCAGAGTTTGAATCCTGTCTACACGCAGCTGGCATGTCAACGGAGGTAGGTTCGTAGATAAAATGAATAGCCTACCGTGGATAACATCTAGGGGACGTAACTATGGTAATATGGATCATGAAGTAACCCTATATCCCAGAAGAATGGGTGAACATCCCACCACAGACACAGAGACTTAACTATAGAGATGACCACCAAGACTATGTGCTTCATGGTGTCTGCTCCAACTTTCACTTTACTGGAATATCGGTGCTCTCTCCCTTTCTCTCTCTCTCTCTCTGCTTCAGTTCAGCACCTCTCTCCCAACTTCATTTTCCTCTCTCCCCAACCACGCAAACTCTATCTATCTGTACCTTTTATGTCTTGTTATCTGTTCTTTTATTCATTTATTAATTTTCTTCAAGCTCTTGTGTGTTCTCAGTCCTTCCATTTGGCTTTAACTTACACTCGTTCCTCCCCGCCATTTTCTCCTAAAGCAGGTTATTAGATTCTCTTCTCTTGGTTCGCGTCAGTAGCAGCGTCCTTTATCGACACCCTTTTAGCCTAACAACGTTGCTGCCTCGCCCATCAAAGAATCCAGGTTCCTTCACACCGCTTTCCATTCCTAGTTACGGTATTTTCTCCCTCCGAATATCCACCTAGCTTCCCCATCTTTCATCTTGTAAATCTTTTTAGCGTAATTCACTCACCAATTCCACACTGTGTCTTCTTACAACGAAACACTTTCTTGCTTCACCTTGACCTTCTACTCCGTTCCAATACTGTTCACCCACCTGCACTTCGCCTCTCCAAAACACATCGCCAGCGTATCTTCATCTTCTGCTGTCGACACTCTTATTTACAAAGTTTTCTCATCTCATTTTCCTGCTGTTTCTACTTCACTTTCTCCTCCTCTTTTCGCTTGTGGAGACCGGTGTCATCTCACAGTTTCTTTAAAGTTCTATAAAGACAAACCTCCTTGAACTTTTCATTTGCACCTCGTCATCGAATCAAGATAATTTCACATCGCAGTATGTGTTACATCTAAGCAAGTGTTTTTGTATAGTACATACAGCATAATTACAAATCATGTCATTAATGAAGTATGAAGGACTGCATTTCTCCTTCCTACACATGTACAGTATCTCCGGGGTGAAAAAAAAAAAAAAGTAAAGGTTTTCTAAGGTGGTCGTAGATTTTAGGTGATGATTGACCAAATCGTTAGCATATTTAACCCCCAAAAAGCTCTGAGAGGGAATAATATTTTCCTCCCTTATGAAAAGGCAGCGTGAATCACACTGGTCATGAATGTGTACTTACTATTTACAGGTGTTTATATGGCGAATACAGCTCAATTAGCAGTTAGCAAAGTATGCAACGTGCACTTTCTCCCTTATTTATAACACTAAATAAAATAATTACACACGTAAAATTATTATAAGTGTATGCAAATAACTTCAATTAAATGAGCCCTCATATACTTTGTACTTCATATTCGTTAAATAAACCAATGACATAGCAGTGTAACTCAGCAGATGTACATAAGTTATCCCTTCGAATGTCGACGCGTCAATGTGACGAGCAGAAGAAAGACAACTAAACCGAGCCTCAGACAAACTTCAGTCACCCACGGCCTTCAAACTAGTTGTAATTTTTGGTGCCACACCTGCTGTTGTACAGGAACGGCACTTGGGGTACAGGGATTTGAATGATGTGCTATAACTTGTTTCATAATCCACATATTTTCCGAAGGTAAAGCATGTCTCGTTCACCACCACGGAACTCCGGCCTCGGCGATATGACCTGATGTGGCCGGGTGTTGTTGATATGCTGGTGACAGGCTTTTGTTGGTGAGGTTCGAGAGCCATAGATAAATATGGTGGTGACAAAAGGACTTATGAAACTATTGGGATAAGGGTAGCTTAGAAAAAGTAACAGAAGAAAAAAAAAATCGATATTATAGTAAATAGAAAGGTGGACGAGAAAAAAGAGGGTGAAGCTAGAAAGATAGAGCTGGAGCAGACAGAGGAATTTAAAATGGCCAACACTTCCAAGGGAATGGAGGACGACTTTCATACAGCTACAGTACGTAATGAAGGGGAGACCGAAGGTGAGATGGAGGGATAGAGTGGTGAGATATATGTGAGGAGGGAGTGTGAGCCGGAAGAAGGACAGTCAAATGGCAGAGTACACAGGGAGATAGAGGAGAATTGTTTGTGGCGACCCCTTACGGAAATAAAGCGTCTGACTATGTTTTGACTGAATGATTGATTAACATACAAATGCATATAATCCTAAAATTTGTGTACTGTATTTGTGTGGATCGACCTTTAACCCAAAAATCTCTTGAAAAGAGATAAATATAAACTATTAGAATTATCTAATAGTTTATATTTTAAGCTAAGTGGTAAAGAAATAATGTCGCTAAAATTAAAAATACTTGAATAAACTAAGCGAATGCAATACGGCCCCCACCACAATGTGGAATCCATAATAATATCTTCTAAAAAATAGGGAAAGGATATAGATAGATAGATGGATGGATAGATATAGATATAGATATAGATATGTATATAAAGGAAAGATTGGAAGAGAAACAATGTGTGGAGAAACGTAGACGGAAGGGAGTTAATGATA
Organism: Coenobita brevimanus; assembly: GCF_032717465.1. NCBI lineage: Eukaryota > Metazoa > Arthropoda > Malacostraca > Decapoda > Coenobitidae > Coenobita > Coenobita brevimanus. Next base: position 7,757,663 of record NC_136959.1, read on the forward strand.
GGGAAGCTTGAGAAAAAGAAAAGAATTTGAATATGAAAAAATGGGGAGATGTATAAGCAGAAAACTTGAAAGCTGAAAGAGGGAAAGAAATCAGAGTAGGAGTAGGGACGAGGTCAGGAATTAGGGTGAAAAGATTATAGAGAATGGAGAACTAAAAGAAACAGTTTTTTTTCTTCTGTCTGTCACATAATTTTATATTCCCTTTCTGGTAACTTTGTAGCTTCTGTTGCAGACGGCCTCTAAAGCTATCAACAGCGGTGGTCGATAGGGTTCTGTCTTTTCACCAAATCTCTCCCTGCTATCTCTTGGTAACCATCTAAGCTTTTCTGTCCATTCGTATGCTGAAAACTCCATCCTTCACTTGTCCACTCGTTTTTCACAGAGTCTGTCACACCAATTGCTTCACCAAACTGGGGCAAGGCTATGGCACTAGATGCCTATCTCGACTGTTGGTTTTGATTTGGGTAAAAGAAATCCTTTTTATTTCATTTTAAGTAAACAAAACAGTTTCTTCATCTTTCAATCCGCCGAAATCTTCAAAAAATGTGTCCCATAATTTTCAGCAATAAACAGCTTCGTGTTTCACTGGAATTTCGTTCTCTCCCAGCTTATCATGAACAATATCACACATTTTCACTTGCAACATCCACTTTAATGGTTTACTGAACTGACTCCATAATTTTCTTTTGCCGTGTGCATTTGTTGACTTTATACTCGGGCCTTTTTCTTCGCGGTGGAGTACAGCTTCTATGAGTGGGAGATTAACCCCTTTCAGCTCATCTAAATATGGTGGAGTCAGTGATTCTTCACCTCATCCATTGCCTCATTGCCGTAACGTTGTTTTAATGATTATTGTTCTTTTGAACTGTCTGCTTGCATCCCTTCCCCATTGCGAGCGTTGCACAGTACCAACCAAGCAACTCCTTCACACGTTTTTTGTTCTATCTAAGGCAAGAGTTTTCCAGTACTGTCAGTTTTTCATAGATTCAACTGGTCAACTCTGAATTTGTCTTCCTTAGGCTGCATTTCCCTCTGCCCATGATCTCCAGTCTTCTAAACAGTGTCTAGAAATCGCAGAAAAATTGGATCTTGATATGGCTCTCATTTCCCATTGTTCCTGCAGAGAACAAGTGTTTTCAGTCCTCCAGCACTTAGCTCTGGTCGGCAAATCGTGCTGGACAAGGAATCGCCTGTAATTTCCTATAAACATGAACACACTGGACGCTTATGCTTCAGGAAAGGCGAAAAAGGCCATAACGCAACTGCAGGAGAGACAGACGATATACTGATTCTTGCACAACAAAACAACAGCAGGGTAAAGGTTGTGGTTATTTTATAAGTGTAATATATCATCGCAAAGTTATAACTTTAAGGATGTGCACCGCTGTGGCCTTGGCTGGACTGGCTAGGAGTCTTTGGTCTGTCTTTTTTTCCATCAGTATGATTCCCAGTGATATGTTTACGTCAGACGCTGAAACTATATTTTTGTTCGTCCGTTCTTTTACAGATTCCCTGCACCTACTGTATAATGCAGGCCGGGCCATACACTAGCCTGGTCAGTGGGGTATGGGATGATTTAAAAAAAAATAGTAAGGGAGAAGGTCACGGCCTGGGGATTGCCCAGAACACAAGCCCTGTCTCCTGGCTGGCTTTGTAGTGTGTGTGTATATTTTTACTCTTTACTGAACCGATATAATACAGCTGACCTAGGGGCGATTACTTAAGTATTATAACACTTCACCGTGAAGTGATGAGGTCTTTGCATATGGTATTGAAGTAGGCTATCATTATCTACACTTCTTTCACGAAACATACAAGCGTCATATTTATACCACCTAATAACAACTTATAAATCGAAACGGAGAAATCGTTAATATTTCCAGTCCCTCAACGATAAAAATAAATATTTTTTAGCTCTCTGCGAAGCCCCCTATTTTTCCCAGCAGGCATTCTCGACGTAAAAAATCCCATTCCCTGCGTCTTGCCACCTGGAGAAGTGTTTGTTTTCTGGCCATTTCCCACGCCGATATAAGGTCAGGAAGAAAGCTGGTGCCGTAACTCCCACTTATTACTCTGCTAACATCTCTGAGTCGCCCCAAGTCCCCGCCACTACACCGCTCCCACCTCCTTTATTAACTGTATCGCGGAGAGTTCTTCACATATTACACACTTTGAGCTTTCATCAAAAAGTTCATTTTATATACGAGAACACTGACGTCGAGAGTGGGTGATGGTGTGTGAGAATAAAAGACCCTGTGTGTGTGAGAGAGAGAGAGAGAGAGAGAGAGAGAGAGAGAGAGAGAGAGAGAGAGAGAGAGAGAGAGAGTGTTTAACAACACCAACACAGGTTTTATAGTTATATCTCATTATGATTTTTAAGAAATGGTCATAATAATTAAGGGGAATACTCCAAATTCCAAGTATTACATTTTGTGTTTATGCCAATAATTTCCTTAGTATATTGGCCTGGGAGGAAGGTAGAGTCCCGGAGGATTGGAAGTCAGGTATAATTACTCCTTTGTACAAAGGAAAAGGGGAAAAAGAAGTGTGTGGTAATCATAGGGGCATTTATCTTCTTAGTGTAATAGGAAAAGTGTATGCTAGGATACTTATTGACAGAGTTAGGGAAATAACAGAGGAATTAGTTGGAGAAGAACAGGGAGGCTTTAGGATGGGAAGAGGTTGTGTAGATCAAATATTCATTCTTAGATCCTTAGTGGAAAAGTTTCTAGAGAATGGAAAGAAGCTGCATGCGGCTTTCATGGATTTGGGGAAAGCATATGACAGGGTGGATAGACAAGGATTGTGGAATGTATCAAGAATATATGGAGTAAATGAGAAGTTGTTGAATGCTATGAAGAGTATGTATGATGGTGCTAAGGCTGCAGTGCGTGTGGATGGTGAACTGAGTGAATTTTTCTCTTTGAAGGTTGGGTAGAAACAGGGATGTGTCATGTCTCCATGGTTGTTCAATCTGTACATGGATGGGGTAATAAAAGAGATACAAGGTAGGGCAGTGGATATTGGAGTGGCCCTGGTAAGAGAGGGTAGCGTTTGGAAACTCCCTGTACTGTTGTTTGCAGATGATACAGTGTTGTTAAGTGAAGACGAAGGGGAGCTGCAAGGCTTGGTGGATGAGTTTGGGAGTGTGTAAGAAACGGAATCTAAAGGTGAATGTAGGGAAGAGTAAAATGATGGTCTCTGAGAGAGGGGAAGTCAGTGAATATACAATGAGGCTGGATGGTGAGGAAATGGAAAACGTGAGTACGTTTAAATACTTGGGGAGTGTTATGAGAAAGGATGGAGGTTTGGAGGGTGAAGAGCTTGAAAGGGTACAACGAGGAAGAAAGGTTGCTGGTTCCTTAAGAGCAGTGATAAGAAACAGGAAAGTGAGCATGGAAGTGAAAAAGTTACTACATGACAGTGTTGTGATACCAACTCTAACGTATGGAATGAAGCTTGGACGTTGTTGGACGGACACAAGTCAAGAGTGAGAACAGTGGAAATGAGTTACTTAAGAGGAGCCTGTGGAATCACATGGAGAGACAGGCTGACAAATGAGGATATAAAGGAGCGTTGTGGTGTGGATGTGGATGTGATAGGAAGCGTTAGGAAGAACACACTGAGGTGGTTTGGCCATGTGGAGAGGATTGAGGGTGAGAGCCTGGCGAGGTGAGTGTATGTGAGTGAGGTGGAGGGGGGGAGAGGGAGGAGGAGGCCGAGGATGAGATGGAGGGATGGAGTGGAGTAGTATATGAGAGAAGGGGGTGTGAGTTGGGAGCAGAGCAGTGAAATGGCGGGGGACCGGGTGACTTGGAGGCGAGTTGTTTGTGGCCACCCCGTACGGGATTAAGGCGTATGGCAATAAATAGAAAGATAGATATGTTGGCGAAGATAATGGGAGTCATACGTGTAGTAGCAGTACTACTACTACTAGTAGTAGTAGTAGTAATAATAATAATAAAAATAATAATAATAATAATAATAATCATAATAATAATAATAATAATAATTTTGTTTCTCAAACGCGCGAATTCAAAAGGGTTTAATAGGTTTCAAAACTCGAAATACCAACATGACCATAATTTTGCATCATAAATATTGGCCTAATTAAATCCTATATTGATCCACAATTATCCCATCAACAGGATCATAAGTTGAGAAAAGAAAATTTCTGAATCACTTCTTTAAAAATTCCACGAGGTAGATTGCCTTATCATGTGACTAACTTATTAAATAATGTAAGTGTTGTGTGGAAACATAAAAGGAAGAAAAAAGAGGGACATGGAGCCAATGGATACCCCATACTGTTCTAGCCTTCGTCAAAACAATTCCAGAACGCCTGAGAGGAGGAGGCAACATACTGACTTCCAGTAGATACTTAGAATCATAATGTTTAAACCTGAAATCGATAAATGGGACACTGAATCCAAAATCTGGCAATGATTTTTTAAGTTCTTGGCAATGATGGAACGTATTTGGCCTTCCTGTATGGCTGCTGGCTTTATTCCATAGCATGGGATGCAAGTTGACCTTATATAGTAACCACAGGCATTCCACACAGAACCTTGAAAAATTAGGGTTTCGAGCTCCACTTTGCGATTTAAAGTTTGAGCATACGACCTTTATATTCACCACACTTAAGAGCCTTAAGGTTCTTTAAAGTTTAAATCATCCAGACTCTTCATGGAGCTAATCTAATTCAGTTAAGAATGGAGTAATAGGGGCCCTTGGAGAAAGACCAAAAATGATACTACCGCCCTATTCAGTATCTGCTTAGTATTAATAATTTGACAGGTCAACCCATGAAGTGTTACAATAGTCACTGAGGAACAACGAACGAGTGAATATCGAAATACACTGAGGTTCTATATATTTACATTTTTTGATATACAAATCTCGAACACTAAAACTGAATGCTTTCAATAATGAATTTATATACTCCCTAAAATCTAATTTCAAGTTAAAATATGTCAATATTTCAAACAGAATTGGGAGAAATGAACTATATTTCCCCGTCAGATGACAAATACTTATCTGAGCAATTTTTAAAGGATACAGGGGGCACTCACCATCCACTCACTCGATGTAGTGCTGCTTTGGGTGTCTGCCCTTTCCTCTCTTTCATCCTTCCTCTTCTGTCTTTCTTTCCTTCACCCTTTCCTTTTTCCTCTGCTTATGGGTGACTTTACATTCCCTCTTGTGACTTTCATTCTTTCTTTCTTTCCTCTTCCTTCTGCTTATGGGGTTTATGGGTAACTCTACACTGAGTGACTAGCCAAATGGTTTCCCGTACACCAGGAAACCATTTACTACGCTGGGTGGTAGCCATATAACCAAATTATGGCGCCTGGTGGTTTAGTGGGTAATTAAGGTGCTCCAGTCGGACTGAGCCGGTGAAGGTTTATATCCAAGGGATGGTTGGGGCTTATTGCTCACGTAATGCCACTCAGAGATGAGTGAGGCTGGTCACTCTCATCTTAAATGTCAGGACCAACTTGCCGAGCCCCAGGCTCCTACACTTCTCATGGGGCTACATAGGACTGGATGATGGATGGATGGATAGTACAGTATCACAATTTACGACATTTGAGGGCAATTGGTTTTGTATATTTACAACTCTATTTAAAAAAAAAATGTTTAGCTTCATGTGAGTGAAATCGTCTGCCAATAATTTTATGCCCATTACCTCTAGCATACTTTGACTGATCAACTGTGAAATATTTATCAGTGGCCATATTATCCTGTCCTTTGAATATTTTAAATACTTGAATTAAATCTCCTCATAACCTCCGTTTAGTTAGGGTAAAGAGATTCAGGGCTTCTAAATGCTCCTTGTATGGTTTATTTCTCAATCTAGGTATCATCTTTGTCACTCTTCACTGTACTCTCGCAAGTTTCTTCATATCCTTTTCATAATACGGTGACCAGAATTGAATGCAGTACTCCAAGTGCGGGTGCACTAAGGAATTATACAAAAAGAGGATGATATCCTATTTATATTCAGATGCTCTACCTATGAATCCAGTCAATTTATTTATTTATCTTTTTACAGCTTCTGTACATTGTTTGCTTGGTTACAAATAATTTGTTATTATAACTCCTAAATTTTTCATGGTTAAACCTTTCAAGTTGGACATTGTTGATGTTATAACTGGCTCTTACGTTTTCATTGCCAATGTTTAGCACTTTACATTTATTACTACTGAAACCCATTTGCCATGTTTGGGCCCAGTTAAACAGTTGATCAATATCTCTCTGAATTGCCTGCCTCTACAGTGCTGTATCTGCTCTGTTACCTGTTTCAGTATCGTTGGCAAATTTAGATACCTTACCAAATAATCCTTCATTAGTATCATTTATGTACAGTATATTAAAAAAAGAACAGGACCTAACACTGAACCCTGCGGCACTCCACGTGTAACGTTTACCCAGTATGATTCATTTCCATTTACTACAACTCTTTGCTTTCATCCGATGAGCCAATCGTCGATGCACCCAAGCACACTGCCACTGAAATCATGTGCCTTTAGCTTTTGAAGGAGTCTTCTTTGTGGAACTTTGTCAAAAGCGTTCTGAAAATCCAAATAGACAACGTCAATGGATTTAGTCTCGTCGTACATATTCAATATAACATTGAAAATGTCCAACAGATTTGTGAGGCAAAAACGATTATTCAGAAAGCCATGTTGCGAATCTTTGATGAGATTATTTGCTTTCAGTTGTTTCAAAAACTTGTCGCTGTAAGAGTTTTAAGCAATTTGCAAACCACTGATGTTAAACTAATTAGGTTGGTAGTTTTCTGGTTGTGCTCTGCTGCCCTTTTTGAATATCGGTGTTACGTTTGCAAGCTTCCATTTGTGTAGCACCTTACTGCTTTTTAGTGATAAGTTAAAGAGCTCAGATAAAGGCTTTGATATTTCATTCTGTAGTTCCTTTAAGGAGATATTTTGTCCGGTCCCAGTGTTTTTTTCTTTTTCTCTCTTTTAAAATGCTAATTGCTACTAGTGAAGAATGTGGAAACATTAAAGCTTAAAATAGTAGATCAGTGGATGCAGTAGGATTCAGTCCTTCAGTACCACTTTACTAGCTTAGCAGTAATAAAGATAGGACAGTGGCAGTGTGGGGTGAGGGTGAAAGTTGGTAGTTACCCCTGCACTGGCGGTCATCTTATTCTTCATTTACCATTAATCCATTGTTACATAGCCTATGATTTCATCATCCTTTTCATAATTCTAACGTACAGTATGCTGCATGTTTGAACACGAGCGTGTTCTACCTCACTCCCCTTATAGTAGAGTCGTTCTTTCTGTTGTTCAGAGCAGGATTGTCAACTCTTTGTCCCCTATGGCTTCATTTGCGCGTCCTTCTTACAAGTTGTATCAAGCTCTGCCGGCCCCTATATAATGAGCTCAGTCTCTGCATTAATTGCCACTTAGATCTACTCCTCATTTTATTCACATCTCTGTCCTCCCCTGTACAGTTGTTATTATTTTTGTGAGTGCTCAGGAAGTCTCCAACCATCTAGCTGCTGTGTAATTTGAGTATAAGTGTTATTACATTTTTTCTTGTACTGTGTAGCATAAGGTGTTAATTCATGACCCTGGTGAGGTTTTTGTGATTAGTGTGGAGTTTTTACTGTCAGCCAGTAGTAATAATATTTTGAATCTGTAATAATATATCTTGCATTAACTGAGCATTATCCGGTTTTCTCATTTTATCAGGGCTGACTTAGATACATTTACTCTTGCTAATTTCGTGTTAATAGAGGCTATTGCAGTTAACCATATATTTAACCTGTTTTTTGCCATTACATTATCCTTATGAGTCCTGAATGTTTTGCTGTTAGTTTGAGCATTAAACTTTAACTTGTAATTTTACCTAACTCTTTTGTTTTGAACCTGGAACTTTGCGGGACAGTTTTCTCTGTTCCGTAACATAAATTTGGCGACCTCTTATCAGGATATTCAGGATATTATCATAAGGATATTGCTTGATATTTTGTGACTTTGATTTATTCATGATGTCTACTATTACTACGCTTGATGAAGCCAAAGATTTTTTGTCAAATGTGCAAACAGTGTGTGATGTAGAAAACAGAACAAAGAATGAACTTAAGCTTGTTGCTCAACAATTGGGAATTGCTGTTCGCTCTCATCATTCTAAAGATCAAATTGTTGACATAATTAATAAAAGTTTGTTTAATGTAACTCCTCCAGATGAGCAAACGCAGATTGAAATAGATAAGTTACAGCTTGCCCTGCAGGAGTCTCGTGCTAAGGAGGCTGAGTTTCAGGCACAAGTTGGACTTGCTAGGATTCAGGCAGACCATGAGTATCGCATGAAACTAGGTGGAACTGGATCATCTAGCTCTGATGATTTTGATGCGGCTAAAAATGTTAAACTTGTCCCTCCTTTTAATGAATCTGATTTAACAAAGTATTTTCAGTTGTTTGAGAGGGTAGCTACAGGTTTTAATTGGCCCAAAAAGTATTGGCCAGTACTCCTTCAAACTGTTCTCACCGGTAAAGCTCAAGTAACTTATGCATCTTTGCCTCAGGATCAATCTGATAATTATGATGTAGTTAAGAGCTTGATTCTTAAGGCCTATGAGCTTGTTCCTGAAGCCTATAGAGTAAAATTTAGGACAACTTATAAGCAAGATAAGCAATCCCATGTTGATTATGCAAAAATCAAAGAAGATCTGTTAGAGCAGTGGTTAAATTCTAAGAATGTAAATTCTGATTTTGGTAAATTTAAGCAGATGATTTTGCTGGAGGACTTCAAAAGGTGTATTAATAAAGATGTAAGCCTATATCTTGATGAGAAAAGAATAGATAATTTGTCTGATGCTGCAGTTTTAGCTGATGAATATGTTCTCACTCACAAGAGATATTCTAAAGAAAAAAGGAAAGCTGAGAGTAAGTACATTGCCTCTACTCAGAGTACAGGTAACAGGAAAGAGAATAAAGATGATGTTTCTCAGGAAGTAAATACCAGCTTCACCTCTAGATTTCAGAAAAGTAAATGTACTTATTGTAGTAAGCTTGGTCATACTACGGAGAGATGTTTCAGGAGACAGAGTGATGTGAACAAAAAGGAGTCTTTAAATATTCAGTCAATTGGTCTAGTGTTCACCCTTGAGAGTTCCCAGAATTCTTTAACTGAGTTAACTGAACCTGCTTTGAGGGGTAAATTAAATTCTCATGATGAAGCTCCTCTTTTGAGCAGTAACGTGGGTGACACTCTCAAGAGTTCATGTGCTAATTTCCTGTCTGATGGTTTTGTCAGTCCTGTGGACAGGAATGACAGGAAATCAGTTAAAATATATCGTGATACAGGTGCTTGCCAATCCCTTTTATGCTGACCAGTGTTCTAGGCTTTAATGTTAATTCATCTGATGAAACTGTAATCTTACAAGGTGTAGGGAATAATTACTTCTCTGTCCCTCTGTGCAGAGTGAATTTAGAGTCTGGTTTTGTTAATGGTTCCGTTATGGTTGGGTTGGTTGAGACACTCCCAATGTCAGGTGTAACTTTCTTACTTGGAAATGATATTGGTGGAAGTCAAGTGTGTCCAGCTCCTCAGTTGTCTAGTAAGCCAGTGGCTGCGACCCAGGATTGTGATGTCTCTGATGTGTTCTCTGCATGTGCTGTCATTAGGGCTAAGTCTAAAGTTACTGGTGACTTAGAGGATAATGATGATGATGATATCCTAGCTGACACTTTTCTTGCTAATTTGGACCACTCACCAGATGAGGCAGTACCCCGTAGTGTTGATAATTTGTCTCGTCAAGAATTGGTTGAGTTGCAGGTTGGTGACCCTGAGTTGAAAGGTCTAGCTAACTCTGCTTGCAGTGAGGAAGAGTCAGCTGGTCCTTCTACTTGTTATTATATAAAGTCAGGAGTACTTATGAGGAAGTGGAGACCCCCAACAGCATCAGCCGACTGTGAATGGGAGGTTGTACATCAAGTTGTCATCCCTCGTGTTTGTAGGCAGGATATCATTAGAGTGGCTCATGATTCCAGTTTGGCAAGACACCTTGGAGTGAGGAAGACTGTGGCACGCATTTTGAAACACTTCTACTGGCCAGGTATCTTCAGAGATGTTTCCTGGTATTGTAAGTCTTGTCACACCTGTCAAGTTGTGGGGAAGTGTAATCAGACCGAAAAGGTTGCACCTCTAGTTCCCATTCCTCCTTTTGAAGCGCCATTCACCCGTGTGTTGGTGGATATTGTGGGCCCTCTTCCTAAGGCTTCTTCAGGATTTTCTTATGTGTTGACCCTGATTGATATGGCTACTCGTTATCCTGAAGCCATTCCACTTAGAAATATCTCAGCAAAGAACGTGGTTAAGGAAATTCTAGGGTTCTTCACCAAGTTTGGTCTGCCCAAGGAGTACAGTCAGACCGGGGAAGTAATTTCATGTCAAATGTTTTCAAGCAGTCTCTGAAAGAGTTGGGCATCACCCAGATCACGTCTTCAGCTTACCATCCCCAGACCCAAGGAGCGTTGAAGAGATATCATCAAATACTTAAATCGATGCTCAAGAAATACTGTTTGGAACATCAGAAAGACTGGGATAAAGGTCTTCCATTCGTTGTATGTGCCGCAAGAGAATCTCCAAATGAATCACTGGGCTTCTCACCTTTTGAACTACTGTTTGGCCATGAAGTAAGAGGACCCCTTAAGCTACTCAAGGAATGCTGGCTGTCGGAGGAAGATGACGTCAACCTGCTGGAGTATGTGATGAAGTTCAAAGAACGGCTGTCCACTGCTTTACAGCTGGCGACAGAGAATTTAGGAGCTGCTGAGGAGAAGATGAAAACTTGGTATGATAAGAAGTCCAGGTTACGCCACTTTCAGCCAGGAGATCAGGTTTTGATTCTGCTACTGGTGCATGGGCAACCTCTTCAAGCCAAGTTTAGTGGTCCTTATTTCGTGGAGAAGAAACTCAGTGATGTCAACTATGTCATCGCCACACCAGATCGTAGAAAGAACAAGCAACTTTGTCACATCAACATGCTAAAGTTATATCACAGGCGGGACGAAAATAACCCAGTCTGCACTGTAGCTGTTCCACCCGAGTCTGCAAGTGAAGTTCTCCCATGCAGCATGAGCCTGAGTGATAGTTTGGGGAAGAATCCTGATATCATGAATGATCTCCAGACTAAGCTTTCTCATCTACCTCCCGAGGAAAGGCAGGAGTTTTCGGCATTACTGCAGGAGTACCCGCAAGTGTTCCGTGCCACTCCAGGAAGAACCACTGTGTTGATGCATGATGTCGATGTTGGAGACGCAAAGCCAATTAAACTGCCTCCTTACAGTGTGAACCCAGTGAAAGTTCCCCTCATCCAGAAGGAGCTTGGCTACCTGTTGGACCACAAGATGATTGAGCCCTGTCAGAGCGAGTGGAGTTCTCCTGTCACTCTCGTCCCTAAGCCAGGTGGGTCACAGCGGCTTTGCATCGACTACAGACGTGTTAATCAGATAACGAAAACAGACACTTACCCTCTCCCTCGCGTGGAAGATTGCATAGAGAAGATCGGAAAGGCTAGGTACATAAGTAAGTTTGATTTGTTAAAGGGATACTGGCAAGTACCTATGACTGAACGTGCTAGGGAGATCTCATGTTTTGTAACACTAGGAAAGACTTTTGCATGTTCTGTAATGCCATATGGTATGAAGAATGCACCAGCCACTTTTCAGAAGCTCATGAATGTTGTAACAGAGGGTTTGGCAGGGTGTGTTGTTTATATTGATGATGTATTAATCTTCAGTGACAACTGGAAAGATCACCAATGCCATGTCAGTAAATTTCTTGAGCGTTTGGTTCAGGCTAATCTTGTAGCTAATTTATCAAAGTGTGAGTTTGGTCAAGCTAAAGTTCAGTACCTTGGGTACGTAAATGGTGATGGACACGCTGCACCACCAGCAGCTAAGGTTCAGGTTATAAGTGATCTTCCCAGACCTAAAAGTAGGAAAGAGCTACAACGATTTTTGGGAATGGTAGGTTATTACAGGAGATTTGTTCTTAACTTTTCAATTCTTGTATCACCACTTACAGATCTATTGAAAGAGGGGGTTAAATTTGTCTGGACTGATGACTGTGAATCCTCTTTCAGCAGACTTACAGCTATCCTATTAAGTCAGCCTGTGCTCACTACTCCAAAGTTTGCTAAGCCTTTTAAGATGGCTGTTGACGCAAGTGATACAAGAGCTGGGGCTGTTTTGCTGCAAGAGGATGATCAGGGTATTGAACACCCTGTATCTTATTACAGTAAGAAGTTCACTCCACCTCAAAAGAACTACTCAACTATTGAAAAAGAGCATTTGGCCTTGATTTTGGGTTTACAGCATTTTTCATTTTATTTGTGTTCTGGTTTTGACCCCATAGTCATTTATACCGATCATAACCCACTGAAATTCCTTAGTAAGTTTAAAGATAAAAATTAGAGATTGACAAGATGGAGTCTACTTCTTCAGGAGTATTCATTAGACATACAACATGTCAAGGGGAAAGAAAATGTTATTGCAGATTGCTTATCTAGACTTTAGACAGATTGTTTTAGAGTAATAAGAATTTTCCTTTGTAAATTTCTTTTTCTTTGTGGGGAGGTGTTACATAGCCTATGATTTGATCATCCTTTGTATAATTCTAACGTACAGTATGCTGCATGTTTGATCACGAGCGTGTTCTACCTCACTCCACCCTTTTCCCCTTATAGTAGAGTAAGTCGTTCTTTCTGTTGTTCAGAGCAGGATTGTCAACTCTTTGTCCCCTATGGCTTCATTTGCGCGTCCTTCTTACAAGTTGTATCAAGCTCTGCTGGCCCCTATATAATGAGCTCAATCTCTGCATTAATTGCCACTTAGATCTACTCCTCATTTTGTTCACATCTCTGTCCTCCCCTGTACAGTTGTTATTATTTTTGTGAGTGCTCAGGAAGTCTCCAACCATCTAGCTGCTTTGTAATTTGAGTATAAGTGTTATTACATTTTTTCTTGTACTGTATAGCATAAGGCGTTAATTCGTGGGCCTGGTGAGGTTTTTGTGATTGGTGCGGAGTTTTTACTGTCAGCCAGTAGTAATAATATTTTGTATCTGTAATAATATATCTTGCATTAACTGAGCATTATCCGGTTTTCTCATTTTATCAGGGCTGACTTAGATAAATATACTCTTGCTAATTTCGTGTTAATAGAAGCTACTGCAGTTAACCATATATTTAACCTGTTTTTTGCCATTACATTATCCTTATGAGTCCTGAATGTTTAGTTGTTAGTTTGAGCATTAAACTTTAACTTGTAATTTTACCTAACTCTTTTGTTTTGAACCTGGAACTTTGCGGGACAGTTTTCTCTGTTCCGTAACACCATTCACTCCTTTCACCTATTTTCTACCGTACATTAGTACTCCGGCCACTTGACACTTTTATTCAGCATTAGGGAACACTCGTGTAGTGAAGGAGGGAAGGGAAAGGATATATCTAAACTCTCCAGTTCAAAATGTGTCTCCAGTGTTGAATAAAACTGTCAGATGGCAGCAAGAATAACATAAATATTTTGTCAAGGGATGGACTTTCTTCATTTCGCGCTAGGAAGACTTGCTGCCCGCTCCATCGCCAACTTGTCCTCCACCACCTCCTCTCTCTCTCTCTCTCTCTCTCTCTCTCTCTCTGCGCTTTTGTAATCCCTTCACCTTTCCCTCACTATCCTACTCACCACATCTCTATCACTTCCCAGTTTCACCCTTTCTTCCTCTCCTACCCCTCGTGTACCTGCGGTTCCGTATGCCTTTATCTATTACCCCTTTATCTATTACCTTCATCATCCATTTACGTTCATCATTTTTCATCTCAGTATCCTTCTTCTGTCCATTCTTTCACCTCTCATTTTTTGCCTTATCGCTCTGCTCTCCTCTTCCTCACTCGTCTTGAGCCCCTCTCACTCTTTCATATCTCTTTCCATGGGCTTAACATTTCTCGCCTTATCTCGCAGCGTCCTTGTAGTGCCACACATTTAATATTCATGTATATGTTTAGAGGTACTGTAATTTCTAAGTTAAGATAGGGTGTAATCTGAATACTAGTCTATAAATTCCTGTTCTAAGTAGTAGTTCATATATTAATGATCGATGTAGGTGTACCCCCTCCACAATATGTCTACCCCCGATGTATATATGTCCCCCCCCAATGCATACATGCCCCCACTAAATTTGCTAGGTCAGCACCCTTTCCCACGCCTGAAGACGGCGTTATTGCATCAGTTGATATCAGGCAGCCTGGTCAGGTAGACTGTTTTACTGTGAGCTTGTAATAAACTCCTTATCTAGCTGTTTGTACACGGAGTTTCTATCACCAAAGTATTGCAAGTTACATTTGGTAGCCCCGATGTATATATGTCCAAACTGCGCTCTGCCCATCAACCTCTTCACGACGGCCCCCATTAACTTTACCCTGATTTTCTAGGTACGATGTTAGCGATCTCCCTGCTGGCAGTGCTGACCCTCCTGGGGTCTGGGTCAGGTCAGGACGATGGTGGAGTACGTCCCGGGGCCTTGGTCGGCTCAGGAGGCAAGGTCTCCTTGCGCTACGATCTTGCGCCCCTGGCCGACGTAGCCATTGCCCTACCTGCCTACGCGCACCAGCTCCATGGAATCAGAAACCATCTCACGGCCCTCATGGGGACACACAACCCGAATGAGTATCTCTATAACCTTTTCCTCCCACTCTCCTGGCAATTGCAATACATAAGTCCCAGATTCACTGACCTCAATGACACTTTTTCCATTCCGACACCCGTTGGTCGTTCTTACAACGCCATCTTTTGGATCTCCACGTTCTCTCTCACTTCTTCTACCTCCAGATGAACATGGATAATCTCCAACTGGCCTTTGACTCTCTCCTGTCTCAAGTCTCTACCTTGGTTCGTATCCTGGTCGATGCTATCAATGGACGTGTCACTGCCGGCTTAGTACCTGTCTCAGCTCTCCGTTCTGTCCTGGAATGGGCTCACTCCACCTTCGGTCTCTCCCCAGTCCTCCCTTACTCCTCCCTTGAATATTATTATCCTGTTCTCAAAGCCACTCTTCTCACTACATACGTCGTCGTCCATATTCCTCTCCGTTCTGCCATAACCTTTAACCTTTTCCACATCATTCCCTTCCCTTTCCGCCTCAACAACTCCTTGTTACAGGTATCTGTTCCTTCAGCATATTTCCTCCTCTCCCATGATCATCTTTCCGTTGCCTTCCTTTCTTCCACAGACCTCCAGCAATGTTCCTCCCTTACTCCGACCTCTCGTCTCTGTGCTGCCCACCTTTTCACTATCTTCCCTAGCAGTGCTACACCCTGTGAGTCTGCTTTAGTTCGCAACCATTCCATCTACTCGGCCTGTTCTTTTGTCCCAGCTCCTGACCTCCCGGTCCACCATGCTCACCTCAACCATGTCCAGTACTTCTTCTTTGCTGTTCCCATCTCTGTCACAATCATGTGTCCTGGTTCTTCCGTTCGCTCCGTCCCCGCTAGTGGTCTCTTCAAAGCACCTGACTATTGTACCGTCAAATCAGAGTCCGTCATCACTTACGCCACTCGCTATCACCAAGCTGTTCGTAACCACTCCTATGACATCTTTCAACCAATCGACATGCCTTCAACCCTACCTTCTGCCAACATTACCATCACCTCCCCTCACTTGCGCATGCTCACCTTCCTCAATGACAGTGATTTCATTATGGATCAATATTCTCTGGCCTTCAGCCGTTCATGGGTTCATCCACCAGTTGTTTCCCCCTGTGGTTGTCGCTTTCATAGGTTTTCTACTCATCATCTGTGTAGTGCATTGTTGTGTCAGAAAAATGGAATGTCGACTCCAGGAAATCAGAGTCGCTACAGGCATAGTACGCCCTACACACGACGTAGAAACTCCCCGTACTTAGTGCCCTCGCATTCCGTGACTACCATTGCCATCTAACATTTAACCAAACTGTGAACAGCACTCTGCCTACTAGAAAATGATGGTATTTCTTTCACGTATTACTGAGTGACAGTGTATCCTACAGACAATACAGCAAAAAAAAAAAAAAAAATGAAGAACAACAATAGAACTCTCATATCTACTCCTTGTTTATCATGTATCAACCTATTATTGTGTAATTCCCATTATGTTTATATATACCTTCGACCGTTTCTGGATTTGTACCTATTATTCCTTGTATATCTTATATGTATATATCCTTCTAATTCCCTCCCCTCAACATGGCCATGTCTCCCCTACTGCCCCTGTATCATACTTATCCCTTGTACAAACCTCCCAGTCCTGCCTTACTACTTTAATCAAACACCATTTCACTCCCGGTGTCAGGAGACACCGTCTCAGCTACCCCCTCCACAATATGTCTACCCCCGATGTATATATGTCCCCCCCCAATGCATACATGCCCCCACTAAATTTGCTAGGTCAGCACCCTTTCCCACGCCTGAAGACGGCGTTATTGCATCAGTTGATATCAGGCAGCCTGGTCGGGTAGACTGTTTTACTGTGAGCTTGTAATAAACTCCTTATCTAGCTGTTTGTACACGGAGTTTCTATCACCAAAGTATTGCAAGTTACATAGGGTTAACTTTATTTTTATATGTATACATCTCTGTATCTATGCATAGGTGGTGTAATCGTGAGTGTTGAGCTATGGGAATTCATCCATCTGGTAGAGTAATGAATAACAGATGCGTGTAACCTTTTCCCTTGTTTGTGCGTAGTTGTTGGGCGCCAAGTTTAAACCTTAAACAGAATAATAATGGGTATGCAATTCTTTCCGTATCATTCTTGTGAAATGCTTACTAATGAAGCTGCTAGAGCCAAATATGTAAGATTAATAGTCCAAAAAGGCCAAAATAATGTAATTTGTGAGGATCTAATAGTCCCGCTTGCCTTAGCCGTCACTAGATGGCATAAGCTACCCCAAATTCAAGGCGGGATGGCAGTAAATTCAGTATTTAAATTTAGTAAGGATTGAATCCCAAATTTTCCCCAATTCAATCAAAAGTTCTAACGTCATATGTACTCTACTATATAAATAGTGAAGAGAATTAAAACCCACCATATCGCAAAAACACAGTCTCATTTGATCTAGCAGTGGCGTCCCTTGGTGCCCGACATGCTACATTCGTTACCGAGACCTGGTGGATAACAGACGTTGGTTCAGGTGAGCTGTACGCATTCCTCCTTTCTCCCCCCCTTTCTTTTTAATCCTTACTTGTCGTGAACCATATGAAGTAATGTTGTTAAAAGCTTAACGTAGAGATTCGCTACCTAGACCTGGTGTATAACAGACGTTGGTTCAGTTCACAGACACCGTGACGTCGGGGTGTGCACGAGGCCATCATGTGATATTGCCCATAGACTTGTCGTACACACACACTTACACTACCCATGAATAGTTTATAAACTGAATGTAGTAGAAATGGTATTATGATTCAATCAGGTGAACTTTTTTTTTGTAGATAAGGTATAGAGTTTTGAAAATTAATGTGGTCATGCAACGGAAAGGCGAATTCAAACTCATCAACCGTTTTCTTTCTCTTATATTAATATGTTAGTAAATTGGGAGCGTTGAAGGGAACTTAGTGGTTGTGAGCAAAAATGTGATTTTTGAGTTGTTCCTCGAGGCTAAACAAGCCCGAGTGATTATGTATTTTTGGTGATTATGCATTAATGATGATTATGAATTATTAATAATTATGAATTGATAGTGATTGTGAATTATTAGTGAATTGTATGATGAGATTATACTACACGGACGAAATAGAACACGAATGATTATTTTTGGTTCGAGGCTATGCCGGCCCGAAAAGACAATTCAAGCCAATAAATGTCCCAGTCTTGAGGCTATTGACGAGCCCAAGAATAACTGATAATAAAGAGTGTAGTATGATGGCCTCAAAAAATCACTGTTGAAAATTCCCATTGTTTCGCTTGGTGACAATATTGTATGATGTTCGCCCCAAACCATGGCTTTAATTTACAACCCTTTTACATATGATTAAGGGTCAGGTAATTCAAAATGTCTGTTGATTAACCAGTATAGAATTATTAAAGTATATGTCATTTTTATACCCAATCAAGGGAATTATGTCCTCTCACGCATAACTCACTCCCCTTCCAGTTCAAGATTCCTCCTCTTTGGGAACGACGAACACACGTGGTACTGACTTAATCTCGACTCGGCCAAAACTACAAACGTTACCAAATCTATCTGTTAAACAATTAACCTTTATCATTCAAAGTCGAAATGCTACCCCCCCCCCCTTTGTTTTTACTGAGGTGAATATTTTATCAGTCATTGAGGGGAGACTAAGTTGAGTACCATTTGTATTATGAACGAGTAAGTTGAACAGAACCAACAACGGTGGGAAATCCAATTTCTGACCATTACACTGGAAACACCGGTAAGATTAAATATCTGGCGTTACACTGATGAACAATAACGGTGGATAAATAAAGCCACCATTACATCCTCTCTGTTTCCTCCCTCCTCTGACAGTCCACTCTCTCTTTACAGGTCCTACTCACTGTGTCTCTCCTCTCTTGCCTCCTCCCTCCCTCCACCCTCCGTCATACCCAGCACTCATCTCAGTCCCTCTCCCTCCCGTTTATCTCACTCCTGCCGTCTCTCCTTCCTCCCCTGCTCTTCCTCCCTCTCATTCACCAAATGCGCTCACCTTCCATTCCTTTTCCAAATTCGAACCTTTTCTTTTACTCCTTTTTCTGGTCATTGCTCTCTCAGTACCTTTGCCTTTCTGGATGTTTTCGTTTTAGTGATATCATTGCAGGCTTATTAATTTATGCCTATTCGGTAAGTTTTTTTTTCTTCAATCTCTTCCCTCCGATGACGCCATTTTTTTCGTTCTTGCCATCTCCTGACGAGTTTAATCGACCTACGATAGATAGACTTTTCGAACAGGAGGAGATAGATACAGCCTTTACTAGTCCCTTTTCTGGCGTGAGGTTAACATAACTGAATGAAATCGTCGGGTAGTGGCCAGAAAAATAAAATTAAAAAAAAAAAAAAGCGTGATTGTAATGTAGAGGTTAATTCTTTTTCCTACCTGACACCTTTTTTTCGATCTTGGATACTATGTGCTAACGAAGAGGTGAGTGGAGTTGTGTCAGGCTCGGTCACTAGGGGACTTCCACCTCAACCTGGGGTAGATTTTCTCTTTTTGCAGCTTTTTCCATGTAGCTCAGTGGCAGTATAGGACAAAAGAATGGCGGTAAGTTTCTTAATCTTGACTTGGCTCAGAATTTTTTACTTCTTCAACTAATTTCATGTAGCTCAGAATAAGACAATGCTGTGGCTTTCCATTCTTCCCTTACCCACATCATCGTAACCTGCATCATTTTCAAGTGTCAGTCTACTGTTTGAACTCAGCGCTGGAGATGGAGAGATGGCAGTTTTAGGCCAAATTATAGTTAAAAGAGGATACAAGAAATCTACATTACTCCTCCACAGCTTGGGTTACACCACATGGGAATTTTTCAGGAAGTGACGTACCGGTCTCTGTTAACTGCTCAGTCGCAAAGTTCATAAGCCCAAACTTTAGATTTTCTACTTCAGTCAGTTTTTTTGAAAATGACGCAATTAGATTTTAAAGAATTAATGTAAATGATGATGTAAGACGGGAGCAGGAATAACTAATGAAAAGGAGATACAGTACGATAATAGAGTCAGTGGCTTTAGAATAAGTGTAAACGCGAGTATTGTTCTGTCGATGAGGTGATATGTGTGCGGCATGTATTAGTATGTTTTTTGTACTTGTGTATGAGAGAGAGGAGAGAGAGCTGCCATTAACTTCTCGAGACACTCGCGGACTCATGTTTGAAAATATGAGTACCGTAGTTTTGTTGAGTGCGAAGCTCAGTACAAGATTGGTTTTACGGTCAGAGGATATCCGATTAATACGTTTCTCTTCCTACTTCGCATCTTTGATTACACTTTTAACTTGTAAAAATTACACCCATGTCTTTATTTGTATCAGTCCACTGTAGTCCACGGCAGAACCACCACACACCTCTATGTCCTCTCCCTCACCTTCCCGTTTTCAGTCCCTCCTTCAGCTGTCTCGTCTTTCCTTCCTTACCACCTCCCGCCATTCTCCCTCCCTTCAGCCTTTCCTCCTGCCTTCCTTCAACCTTCCTTCCCCTTTCCTCCCCTCCTCTCATCTTTTCCTCCTGATATGATAGGAAGGGTTGGCTTGAACACCTAATGTACTTGGTATTTACGTGTGTCCACAAGTATAGAATAAACTACCTAAATGCTAAATGCTGCTTAATGACACCTTCACTTGTACCCACCTCTCTCTCTCTCTCACTCTCTCTCTCTCCCGACGCACCTACGAGAAGTAAAAAGGAGAAAAAAAACTGAGAAAGATTTTTTCACCAAACTTTCTGTGATTATACTCTAACAAAACATTCAGTTCTGTTCCGTGATTTAATTATTTATTTTCTACACTTCCTTGTGAGCTGCATGAACGAAAGGCAGTTATTGATTATGTGTGTGTGAATGAGAGAATGTTTTCTGAATGTGAGAACATGCAGAGGTTGAGGATGTGGGCCCTCTGACCACTACTTGGTGCTGATCAGTCAAGGTACAAATGCACTGGATAAGTAGGAGAAAAGCGCAGGAGGAAGCAGTCCATAAAACGAGGATGAAAAGCTTGCAGGAGGATGAAAAAAGGCAGAATATATGAGTGACGCGGAAGAGCGATTGGGTTGATATGATTTGGAGCAGATGGGGGAAGTGGAACATGCGTGCACGTATTCCCAGAAGAAATCTGTGCAGCATGTAAGATGGTGTGTGGGATGAAAAGAAGACGAAAGGGGGTGCAAGAACAATATGGTGAAATGAGGAGGTGAGACAGGCTGTGGCGCAAATGAAGAAAGTATATAGAGAGTGGATGGGAAGCAAAGGCATGGAGGAAGCTGAGACGAGATGGAGAGTTCTATGTAGGGAAGAGGAGAGAGATGAAAAGAATAGTAAGAGAAAGAGAGTGGATGAGGAGTTTGGAAGGAATTTGAGTGTAAAGTGGAGGGAATGTAATAAAATGTCCCGGAAGGAGGTTAAGAGAGTTAGACAGGGTGATTAAGAAGTTAGTAGGGGAGTGAAAGATAAAAATTGCAGATTGTTGGTGGAGAAGGGTGAAAAAGAGAGCAGAAGCAACAACAGTTTAAGGAATTGTTAAACATACAGAATGAAAGTAACACAAAATATAAGTGGCTGGGAAATGGCTTGCAGAAAGAGGGAGATGGAAGGGGAGAAAGAGATCAGTGTGATGAAAGTAGTGGAAGGAGTGGGGAAAGTCAGAATGGGGAAAGCCCCAGGAATTGATGGTGTGTGTGGTGACATGCTGAACCAAGGGGGAGAGATAGTAGCAGAATGATTATGGAAGATGTGCAGATTGGCCTGGGAGGAAGGTAGAGTTCTGGAGGATTGGAAGTCAGGCATAATTATTCCCTGTACAAAGGAAAAAGAAAAAAGTGTGTAGTAATCACAGGGGCATTTGTATTCTTTGTGTTATAGGAAAAGTATATGATAAGATAATTATTAACAGAGTTAGGGAATTTACGCAGAAATTAGTTGGAAATGATTACGGAGGTTTCAAGAAGGGAAGAAATTGTGTAGATCAGATATTCATCCTTAGATGTTTAGTAGAAAAGTTTCTAGAGAAGGGAAAGAAGATGTATGCTGCCTTCGTAGATCTGGAGAAAGCATATGACGGAGTGGATAGACAAAGAATGTGGAAAATACTAAAAATAAATGGAGCAAATGAGAAACCGTTGAATGCAGTGAAGAGTATATATCAGGGAGCTAAGGCTGCAGTGCTGTAGATAGTGAACTGAGTGAATTTTTCTATCTGAATGTTGGATTGAAACTGGGATGTGTCACGTCGCTATGACTGTATTTGTATATGGATGGAGTTATAAAAGAGATACAAGGTAGGGTAGTGGATATTGGAGTGGCCCTAAAGAGAGACGGCAGTTTTGGAAACTTCCGTTTCTCTTGTTTGCAGATGATACTGTACTGTTAAGTGAAGACGAAGGGGAACTGTAATGCTTGTTGAGTTTGGAAGAGTATGTAAGAACAGGAATCTAAAACTGAATGCAGGGAAGAGTAAGGTTGTGGTCTTTGAGAGAAATGAAATCACTGAAAGAAGATTGAGGATGGATAGTAAGGAAATGGTAAATGTGAGTGCATTTAAGTACTTGGGTAGTGTGATAAGTAAGGATGGAAGTTTAGAGGATGAAGTGCTTGAAAAAGTTCAGCAGGGAGGAAAGGTTGCTGGTTATTGAAAGTAGTAATAAGAAATAGGGAAGTAAGCATGGAAGTAAATTCATCGTTGGATGATAGTATTGTGATATCAACTCTAACGCATGGAAGCAAAACTTGGACCTTGTTGGAAGGACACAAGTCAAGAGTGAGAGCGGTGAAAATGAGTTATCTGAGAGGTGCATGTGGAGTTACATTGACAAACTGACTGACAAACGAGGAAGTGAAAGAGTGTTGTGGTGTGGAAGTAGATGTGATAGAAAGCATTAAGAGAAATGCACTGAGGTGCTTTGGTCATGTGGAGAGAATGGAGAGTGAGAGACTAACGAGGAGAGTGTATGTGAGCGGGGTGGAGGGGGGGAGAGGGAGGGGAAGACCAAGGATGAGATAGAGGGATGGAATAGAAAGTTATATGACAGAGGAGAGGTATAAGTTGTGAGGAGGGCAGCGAAATACCAAGGGACAGGGCGATATGGAGGCGATTTGTTTGTGGCCTATTCTTACGAGATTAAGACGTCTGGCTATAGACAGATATAGGTAAATAGATGGATAGACTTCCATATGACTTTATTCAGCTTTGGGAAAACCTCATGCAGTGAAGATGTGTATCAAGGCTATATGTAACCTCTCCAGTTTGAGAAGTCTTTGCAAACCTGAAAGAAAATGAATAGACATAGCAAAAATAAAGGGGAAAGGCGTCATGGATTCAAGAGACTAAAATTACTAATGCATGGGGCTGAACCTCATCTAGGGATATGTTAAGCTTGATGACATTTAAGAAATTGACTAAATACCTTTATCACAGTCCATAGAATGTTTTTGGGTATGGTGACTGCTGGTTCCATTCATTCAGTTTCATGAATGTTATATTCTAACTGGATGGAATTTATCGTACAAGCGAGCAAAGGACACGAGCTAACGAGAACACTAGGCTTTCCTACACGTAGTTGGGTGGTGAAACACAGCACCAAAACTTATCGCAGCCACTGTTTAGCTACAGTGTACCTAAGCAAACCACTGGAAAGCTTAAAATTGGGTGGTGCTGAAGGAACTCTCTCTAATTTTGCAGTTTAGTTGAAAAAGAGCCAATAACACTAATCTGAGCACCAAAACTCTCATCTAGAAAGCTATACAGCTACATCGGATACATGCACATCGACGAAAAGCACATCACTGGAAAAAAGCAAAAAATCGCCAAACTGAACACCAAAACTGGGCTACCTCAGAGGTAACTGATTCTGTGGTCTTAGTCTGCCCTCCTTACACAGTGTCAGAATAAAAAAAAAAAATCTACGCCAACGTCAATACAATTTATTGTTTATCCTTGCATCCAGATCCACTTCAAAATCTGTTCAACTCTTCCTTGTCCACGTATCCACCAGAGTTCAAGGAAATCCAATAACACAGACAGACAGACAAGCAGCTAGACACGGGTGAATAGATAACCTCTTTCAACTTCGTTGGCAGAAGTTGGCAGAGGTAATACTCTAAACATTCAGTACAACTAGTACTATACAGGTAATCACAGATCAATCGATTTGCAAGGATTAAAAAAAAAAAAAAAAAAAAAAAACTATACTAATGAGTAAAAAAAGGGGGGGGGTGGAATTAGCAATAAAGAATAAACTATTTGGTGCTGACTGTTTGGTTGATTATGGCGATGGTTTTTGTTTTTCGTTGTCCTCAGACAACTTTGCAGGCTTTAAACACGAGTTTTATGATCCACCTGGCTCTGGAAACAGGTTAGGACACCCATTCCCGTAGCCCAGTCGTCCAACTTTGGCTCACCAGCAAAAAGCTGATCTCCCTCCTTCAAATCACCAGGCACTTGAGCACAATAACCAGAATCTGTTCTGTGATACACGAGGGATATCACAATCATATTCGGTGTTATGATTACGGAGGAGGAGGTTTAAAACATATCAGTGGACCCATATGGAAGGACAGTGCACACGGCGATACTGAACTCAAGCTGACAAACTGCTCCCTACTACAGCCGACATCGAACCCGCGACCACACAGAATATATTGCTGATTAAATACTTATATATTCAGTCACTGGTGGCCTAGTGAGTTCAGACGGTCCAACCAGACAAGGCTCTTAAGGTTTTCTATCTATGGGGTGTTTGGGGTTTTACGTTCACTTAATGCCACTCAAGGACGAATAAAGCAGATCCCTCTTCCATAAATTTCAGAACAGAGTAGCTTAACCACGGTCTCCTATGTTCCTGATGGGAAAAAAAAAAAAAAAAAAAAAAAAAAAAGTTTGGATTATAGACAGGTAGATAGATTGGCCAGTCACTTAAAAAAAAAAAAAAAACAACAATAACTAGCACCCAACTGAAGAGAAGAATCACAGAACAAAAATATACCATACCAATGTCCACAGGTTTTTCCAATATTCGTTCGTGTTCATCCTCTCCTGACCGTGTATCAGCGCCCACGGTAAAAATATCGCCACCATCGAAGTATTCCCATACCCGAAAACAATCAACACGTGAAAAAATAAATACAAAAAAGCTTCGCCACCACGACCGTGAAGCGAGTAATGGAATGTGGGACAGCCTATCTCTTCCGCTATTCAGTAAAGCTGTAAAAACCCTCGTGGCAAAGTTAACGACCACTGGGCTGCCGTGGGAGGAAAAATGGAGAGTCATTTTGTGAGATCTGATTAAGCCTACTTGAATCGTTTTTAATACTTTCCGCTGTCGTGCTTCAAACAACATATAATATCTTTCTAATCTAGGTAAGGCAAGGCATGAAGTAAATGTAAGTGGGAGGGTCTTTATAAGTCATGTTTGATCAGTCAGATACTTTTCATCGCACTTGTAAATTAACTCCACACTTTATAGATTACCCTTAGAGCTTTACCTTTCTGCTTCGTTAACATGATTGCTAAAACTCAGTGTGGAAACGACTTGCTGCTGAGACTAGCAGTGAATGCACCATCTTTATGTATCATTACGATAATCTACACAAAAATGTTTCTGGCGAACCCTATCACAATTAGAATATGTATTGTTGGTCGATGGGGATGCCTATCATCCACTCACTCAGTGTAGTGATATTCTGTACCGAGGGACTCTACAGTGAGTGACAAACAAAAAAATTTTCTGTAAGCCAGAAAATAATTTAATACGCTGGGTGGTAGCCATATAACTAACCAATATGTGTTCACTACGTGTCAACAAGTGGGTTGGCAGAGGGTTAGTGCCCCTCCCCGGAAAGCAACTAACTAAAAAGATAAACAAAATGCCTCGGCAGCATACCAACTGTTCCTCAAGCAGGTAGGAGTGGCCCTGTACGGATACAAACAAGCCCTTTTCCCTTAATGCGCACTTAACATACCAGAAAAAACGTGAGGACTTGCCTATGCTTTCCTTAGTGTGTAAAAGTGGGACCAGTGCAGGGACTCCATTTGTGCCTAGTTACGACCGTTAGCCCCTTCAGTCCAATTTTATTATATTTTTGCCGCCACCAGATGCATTTGCTCAGCTTAGGGAGTCATCAGTCTACATTTGAAAGTTGCATATTTTAATATTTTTTGAAAATGACGAACACGATTGTCTTTTAATGACCCCTACTGCTTACTTAGCAATATAATGATTTTCAGTCGCACTATTCACTATACTATTTAGTGTACGGATCCCTTATCGCATGGACTCCAAGTCCTGGGCACAGCGTTGCCAGGTGTGCACGCAACCTTGGATCCCCAAGGCACCCAGGTGAGGTTCGTTTCGCCCTGGTGCATAAATCACCAAGTTCCTAGGACTCACAGGGCCACAGACTGGGTTAGGTTAAATTACCTTATCTCAAACTTGTATAAGTTTGGTTAGGTTAGGTTAGGTTGGATAAGGTTAAGTTAGCTGAGGTTAAATTTGGTTAGGTTAGGTTAAGTTGGGATAGGGTGAGAGGTTAGACTGGGCAAGGTTAGGTTGTTAGATTAGACTGCCGAGGATCCCGAATTTTCCCCCCTGGACAGGGATTCCAGCATCCCATGTCGTAGGGGAATTCCACGACCTAGGATCCGCTAACACTTGTTCCTAGATATACCTGTTCCTCTTCTCACTAATTTTTCAGTATCTATCTATCAGTCAATCAATCAGTCTATCTATCTATCAGTCAATCAATCAATCTATCTATCTATCTGTCTACCTATATACATACATATCTATCTATCTATCTATATATATATATAATTTATATCCGTGTCCCCGGGTGGCGGATAGGGGAAGGCCTTGCATATATGCAAAGTACCGTGTTAGACGGTACGGACCATGGGACCCCCATAGATATATAGGGCTCCATCGAATGTACTGATTAAGGTGGCACAAAAATTACATCTCGCCAGAAACTATGTGGCAGGCATGTGAGATTACTTGCCACAATGCCCCCAACCAAACATGAATTCTACTGTTAATTTCATGGACGTTCCTGTTGAATCGCCATCTACTAAAGGTCCAACCGCACTGCCTCCTGTGCTTACGGGCAGGGTACCACTGAAAGTGACAGGCACTGTATCGGCAAATCAAAGACCAGGACATTAAACAAACTGAAATCCATGAAGATCTACACATACAATTTAAGAAGCCTCACAGAAGGTTACGAACTTGATACCTTAATGACTGAATTAGAAAACATTAGTTCGGATATTGTAGGTCTGAGTGAGATCCACAGAAAAGAAGAAAAATTAATTCAGCTCCAAGACAGCAGCCACCTACTTTTCTACAAAGGAAGCAAAATGAAAGAGTTAATGGTGCAGGATTTCTAATTTACAAAAACCTTGCAGAGAACTTTGTTAAATTCAGCAGTGTATCTGACAGAGCAGCATGGACTGTAATTAGACTAGGCAAAAGAGACACCCTGAAAGTAATACAAGTATATGCATCGACTTCTCAAAGCTCAGATGAAGAAATAGGAACATAAAGTGACGACATCTCCCGAACTACAGAAGAAGCAAAGACCAGATACTGTATACTACACTCATGGGAAACCAATGCAAAAGTTGGCAAATCGAAAAATGGAAAAGCATGTACAGTATGGGAAAATTCAGAGTGGGAGAGGGGAATGACAGAGGTGAAATGGTGGCAAATTTTGCTGGAATGTATAACATGAGAATAATGAACACATTCTTTCACAAAGGAACTGGGAAAATATGGACTTGGAGAAGTCCAAATGGAGTAACAAAGAATGAAATCTCTTTATGGCAGAGTAGAATAACACGATCATAAATGTCACAATTAACAAAGTAAATATAGGAAGTGACCATAGAATGGTGGGTTTCACAGCCAGATTCAGTTTCAGAAGTGAAAGAAAGAAGCTGATTAAAAATAAAAAGGTATGCCCAACAAAAGTAAGCGAACATAAACCAGCCTTTCAGTTGGACACAACGAATAGATATCTTGCCCTAAGTTACGCTGAGTGCGACATTGATAAGCTGAATGACAAACTAACAAAAGTGCTGAGAGAATCAGCAGAGGTAGTAGAGAAAGCTAATACAACCAAAGCCAATAAGAACTCAAAAATGACCCTCGAGCTCATGAAAAAAAAAAAAAAGAAAGATTGGAGAAGAGAGTAAGAACAATAAAGGAAGACGAAACAGAAGGAGCAGAATTAAATAAGCTTATCGACGAGAGAGAGAGAGAGAGAGAGAGAGAGAGAGAGAGAGAGAGAGAGAGAGAAGAGAAACATTGATCAGATCAAAGAAACCATCCAAAATGGAAAAAGCCTGAAACAGGTCTGATGCAAAATTGCACCAGGAAAGCAACAAATTATTTCAGTGAAAGACAAAAACGGTGAAGCCATTAAATGCAGAGATGGGGTAATGAATAGAGTTGAATTTATCAACGAACTGTATGCACCAAAGACAACAGTACTGTACCATTTGCTAACTTCTCAGTTGACGCGAGTGAAATACCAGCGGTAACAGCAGACGAAGTAAACATTTGTCTTAAAAGCATTAAAAGATAGAAGGCCCCAGGAGAAGATGGAATAGTAGCAGATTTACTGTCGGTTGCTGGAGAAGTACATAATAGGCTCGCCCACTTATTTACTGTGAATAAAAAGAAAATTCCCAAAACATGGTGTAACGCAATTGTTATTTTTGCTTTACAAGAAAGCCGATTTAAAAGATCTTAGTAACCATCGACCTATTAGCTTATTACTAGTTATTTCTAAACTTTTCACTAAAGTCCTTAAGAACACAATTTAACGAATCTGGAAGAAAACCAACCTAATGAGCAGGCAGGATTCAGAAGCGGGTACTCGACTATTGATCGCCTACACAGAGTGACTTAGGTAACTGACAAAACTACAGAATATAATAAACCACTGTGCTTAGGTTTTGTTGATTATGAAAAGGCTTTCAACTCAGTGGAGCACATAGCAATTATAAATTCATTGTGGGAATGAGGAGTAAATGAGGACATTGTAAAACTGCTCGAAAACTTAAGAGAAAACTAAGACAGTTTAATTACATGAAGACTCGGAAGAAATTGAGATTGAGAGGGATGTGCGCCAGGGAGATAAAATTTTACTAAAATTATTAACAGCATGACTAGCAAATATTTTCAGAAAGCTAGACTGGAAGAACAAAGGAGTAAATATAGATGGAGAAAACCTAAACCATCTAAGATTTGCAGATGACATAGTTCAAATCTCAGAAACAGCAGAGGCATTGCAAGAAATGTTAGATGACCTAAATAGAGAAAGTCTTAAAGTAGGGCTGAAGATGAACCGGAGTAAAACTAATATTTAATCCAACTACACCACAGAGTATCATCAGAATAAGTGAAAAATATTCTTGAAGAAGTCGAGGAGTAAAATTTCTCGGGGATAACACTATAACGAAAGACCATGATAGCGAAATAAGAGGACTCATTACAGCGGAATGGAAGGCTTTAGGTAAACATAAGGATGTCAAGAAAGTAGCATGCCAGTATGTATGAAACGAAATGTATATAATGCATACATAATCCCAGCCATGACGTACGGTTGTGAGACCTGGAAATTTACAAAATCTATGGAAGATCAGCTAATCCGTTCTCAAAGAGCAATGAAAATGTCAGTGTTGGAAATTACGAAACAGGAAAACATCAACTTGGGTGAGAGAGAAAACCAAAGTCAAAGACATTATAGAAGCTATAAAAGAACAGAAATCGAGGTGGGCAGGTCATGTAACAAGAACAGGGGATAACCGATGGAGCAAGAGGCTAACTGACTGAACTCCAAGAGATTGTAAGCGTAGCAGAAACAGAACAGACAGGAGATGGAGAGATAGACAGAGAAATTTGCATGTAAACTGTGGCAGAGATTGGCTCAGTAAAGGAATTAGTGAAGAAGGTTAGAGGAGGCCTTTGTTCAGTGGTGACTTGCAATGGCTGATTATATCTATCTATCTGTCTTTCTATATATGAAGGCTATTCCAGCAGGTATCCTTAAAATGGGCCAGATGAGCTTCTGCTATATTCCCATTCTACGTACAGGATCCTATATGTCCTTTTTCCATTTATCCCTATTTTAAATGCTTTAATATTGTCTGCATAAGTAATCTGCGTCTCTTGCTGACTTGATCACAAACTTAGATCAATAATATTCTCTTCCCCAACCGTTCACGGCCCCCGTCCTCATCACCCAGCTCCCTCTGGCAGTGGTTCACTCCACCCCTCTGCAACGTTTTCTGGTTGTTGGCCAAGCACGCCAACACAAAACGTTGCTGTGGTGTTCCCGGACTGGCACAAACATTTACCTGAGGCGGGACTCAGGGGACAGAGGAAGGGGGAAGGGGGAACGAGCGCTCTCAACTCTGTAAACTTTCCCATTCCAACTTTATCACTGAGGTAACTTCTCCTTTCACGGCTTACAGTAATCCTTGACCCGTCTCCCTTTCCCCATTTCACACCTTGGCTGTCCCATCTCTCTCTCTCTCTCTCTCTCTCTCTCACACACACACACACACACACACACACACACACACACACACACACACACACACTCTCATTTTGCTCGTATGGATTTACCTTTCTTTAGGAGGGTGGACTTTGGAGTTTTCAAGCTGCAATTCCTTCACTTCTATAAAGGACAAGTACAGAAACACGTACTATCGTAGTAGACGCAAAAGCATCAGCGCCTTTCACCTTTTTATCCTGTATAAGAAAATCGTTTGTGAGTAACTGATGGACAGCCTGGTTTGTCGAGATGTTCTTACATTTAAAAGGCAATATGCTTTCCCTTTCACTCTGTCATTACCCTTGATGTGTAGGTCTCTTACCCATACCGCCCCGCCCCTTTCTGTGACCGAAGGTACTGTGTAAATCAACCTGTCTCTTTGTTTATCCCGTGTTTCTAGAGTTCCTATAGTGTTCTAAATAACAGTTTGTACATGATGGAAATGTGGAGTATTTCTTGGCTATTATGCTGTTAGCTTACTTTTTCTGAAGTGTCCTCCTACACGGTTTCTGCCAACCTCCTTTATTACACAGGCACTGTGATGATGATGATGACGAAGCGAAATGTATACAACTGCACATTTACTTAAGTTTCTCTATTCAGATGACGGCAGTACGCTACTTGGTATGTGGAAATTGTGTAAAGATTTACCCTGTTTTTCCTTTCCCTTCCTCCAGCACCTCTACACACCCGTACCACATTCTCTATTTGTGCTTCCCTAACATTCTCCCAATCCCTCTCTTCTTCAACAGCAGCATTCCTCTCTCCTTCCCACTCCCTTCTCCTCCCATTTCCCTTCCCTTCTCTTCTACTTCCCTTTCCCTTCCCAGCCAGGCGTCTCCCAACTGCTCAAGTTCATTTTCGCTATTAATGAACGATTAAGGCGATATAAAGAGTCAGAAATTATAGAGAAACGTACCATTTCATACAATCTGATGTGTACAAGTCAATAAAATTTTTGGACATGCTAACAGAATACCTGATATCATTCGGGTGGAGAGGAGTTCAAAGTAGTTAGTTAATCCACTTTCTTCCTTCTACCTATACCTCCCTCCTTTCAGTCAACAGCCCCCCCCCCTCTCCTTTACGGTATTCATTCTAACCCCCCTCTTCTCCTTCCCCTCTGCTCCTTGCTTCCCCTCCTCCTTGTCACACACGTTACCTCCAGCTCACGTTGCCTCCATTCCACCCTCTCGCCACTCCCTCGCTCTCCCAACCTCTCTCCTTCCCCTGCCTTTTCATCCTATTGTGTGCCCAAGAAGGGAGGTGATTTCAAACAGTGTGATCATCTATTCCCATTAATTCAGTAACCTTAAAACCTATCAATTTTCATAACTTCTTCAAAATAATACTATTGTATGGTCAGATGTGTTGTTTGTTGTTGCTGTTGATTTTTTCTTCAAAATATTAAATGATAATGCTGCAACGGACTGAGCTATTGTTTGTTTGTTGTTATTTTTGTTCGACGTTCATCAAACAAACTCGTTGGGCTGCAGGTTGAAGTTTTCCGTTCCTTGCAGTACACCTTCCTTTTTTCGGGGAACAGGAAGTCGAGAGGGTCAATGTGAGATCTGTAAGTATGAGATGCACGAGGACCTTCCAGTTCATATTTCCTCTCAGGCGTTCTTCCATAATATACAGCTGAGTTTTCATGCTTATTAACATGTGAAGAAGGTAGTTCAGTTGAAGCCCATAATTTTGTGACTGCTGCCGGACCATTAGCAAAATGATTCGATTCACGGTGATAAAAGTAAGCCCCAGGAATTGATGATGTGTGGTGAAATGCTGGAGCACAAGGGAGAGATAGTAGTGGCGTGGATATGGAAGATGTGCAGATTGGCCTGGGAGGAAGGTAGGGTCCCGGAGGATTGGAAGTCAGATATGAATATTTCCCTGTACAAAGGAAAGGGGGAAAAAGAAATGTTTGGTAATCACAGGGGTAGTTGTCTTTTTAGTATAATAGGAGAAATATATTGTAAGATACTTATTGGCAGAGTTAATGAAATAACAGAGAAATTAGTTGGAGAAGAACCTCTCTTTGTTACCCAAGGTTTGACACACATTACATATTAACACTTGAATAATACCAAGAACATCACTCTAGTATAAGATCATATCAGTATGACATCACTGTCACTA
The DNA here is from genome assembly GCF_032717465.1 of Coenobita brevimanus. Taxonomy (NCBI): domain Eukaryota; kingdom Metazoa; phylum Arthropoda; class Malacostraca; order Decapoda; family Coenobitidae; genus Coenobita; species Coenobita brevimanus. The sequence continues at coordinate 7,790,075 of NC_136959.1, forward strand.
TAACATTACTATAATAGCACTTCATAATAGCATCACTTTATCAAAGTGTCACTTCATTATAACATTACAGGATTAACACTATATTTTATCCAATGTACCAATAACTATCTTACTACTCTTAATTATTACAGATACACTTTAACACAACTATCTGCACTAGCTCAATATTTTTCCTTAATAAAGACACATCGTCCTTAGGTAATTTTCCACTTTATCATTGAGCAAATAAGTTACTTTAACAATCATACTCTTTCCCTGGCCCGTCCTTTTATACCCTACCACGGCTCTGCAGTATGCTTCCAATATATTACTCAGTATATTTCACGTTTCTACTTTTTCTCCTTCATGCTCTTAGTTCCACTTTCTCTCTGTATTTTCTAACAAAGATGTTTACTCACTGTTACCGTAGAGTACTAAGACATCACTTGTCTCATCGTCGTGGTAGGGTGCTAAGGTGAGCCTATGCTATCACAGGTCTTCCCCCAGTTCTCTTAGACACTCCTCCTCTCAGACACGACTGACTTCCAACCCTCTGTCTCTCCCTCAGAAAAAGCACAGGGGGCGGAAATGGGCGTGTACTCTTCATATCCTTCGTTCACTTCTCTCATCGTCCTCAGTCGGGTCTAGTCCACAACATTTTGAAATAATGTCCAATGTATAACATTAACTCACACTAAACCCGGTTACCCTTTGGTTCTGAGTCACTATTCTCTTATCTCGTTCCCATACATAAAACACATAGACCCTAATAAGCCTTAACTGGCTGTCCCTTCTGGCACACATAAATTCCAATGAATGTAAACACTACCTAGCGATGAGGGTAGCTGTGTGCCTTGGCACTCCCTCTTGTCATTATTCACTCTTCACCTTTCATTTTTCATTATTCACTATTCTGCGGCTTCTAGTTTTTCAAGATGTCGCAGATATCTGTACTTGTCGCGAAGTGTTTTCTGATACCCTTGTTGAAGTTGGAACAATATGACAATCTTCATGGGTTGCTTGTTGTGGTTGGCGTGGTTGTGGTCTGACGGTGGGTAAGTCAGCCGTCTGTGTTGTATTCCCACTGAATGCCGGGTGTAAGTCGTCATCACTATCATCAACACCGTCGTTGTCCTCCTTGCCACTGTAGTTATTGCTGCAGCCTGCCTTGCTGCGGCAATTTGGATTTTTACTTGAGGAATAAACCTCAGTTCCAAAATAACCATAGTATGTGTTTTTTTTTTTTTGTTTTTTTTTACTGATGCCATGATTCTAAACATCTTTACACTTTACAAACCATTATGAATTCATTTAATGATGACATTACTATATTCTGATAAAGCCTATGTTATACGTTTCAAGTACATGTAATAATTATTTCATAAACTTACGCTGGGACCATATTTCACATAAGGTTCTATCGGGCAGAGTTGGTCATCTGCCTTTCTATAGACTGACGCCTTATTCTCAAATGGGATGGCCACAAAAAATTCTGTCGCCCTGTCCTCTGCCATTTAGCTACCCTCCATCCAGCACACACCTCCCTCTCTTTCATATACTGTATCCACAATCCCTCCATCCATCACATACTTGGTCTTTCCCTCCTGTCGCTCCTTCCACTTCACTCACATTCTCCTAGTTTGTTTTTCATTTTCCAATATTTCCAGAGTAATACAACCTAGGACCAATCTTCTTAAGACGTTCCATCACATTCATTACAATACCATAATGTTTCAGTCTGTCTTAACATGTTACTCTTGATTCTCCTCTCCACAAACTATGCTCACACTACAAAATACTAACAATAAAAAGACGCATCTCAGTGCCACGAACATCAGGCAGATGAATTTTGTTCAACCCCAACAGAGCCTTCATTTAGATTTTAGAAGAAGGGTTTCCTCTACAGAGTTTTGTAAGATAATGTTATGGAGTATGCAGCAAGAGAAATTCTTTGGACATCCGCATTAATGTATTTCAGACCCCTGAACCGGCATTAAGCAAGCCGAAAGTATTTTCAATTGCATATTTAATTTGTGACAATTTTCAGTTAAATTTGCTCTTCAAATCATTTAAGTTTCCTGTATCTCTGAAAGGGATCAGAAGGTATGTGGACCGTTGAAAAGCAGAATCCCCAATAATGTGTCAGTAATTTGAAGTGAAAACATTTAAGGGCGAGTGTGTCATTAACTGGCTGAGTTTGTTATTCTTGAAAACTCGGCTGTCATGACCAGAACCAGAAAAACCATCAGTGAAGGTAAAGAATTTCTCACTGTCGCATACTGCCATAAGGATTACACTGTGTTTGTTCGGTCAAGGTAATCAGATTGGACATCATCGGGTTCTTTTATCTCCACATGACACCCATCCAATGCTTCAACAATTCCTGGAAACCCTGCAGAATCTTTGAATTTTCCCTCATCTTTCTTTGAGGCAACCCCAGTTGGCCACTTAATGTATCTGTGTCCAGTACCACAAAGAATTTGTATTACAAGTCGAACAAAATTATGTATAGCACTCTCTGTCAGCCCAAACAGTTCTGCAATGAGCCCGCAAAACTGTTCCTTCCAAGAGAAAAACAAAATCCAAGAGAGAGCCAAATTCAAGATCCACTCATTTCGAGATGCCTGGACACACTGTGTTTGAAAGACTGGAGATCATAGGAAGCAGGAAATACAAACAGAGGGAGACAGTTCCAGAGTTGACCTGTTGCATAAATAAAGGACTGGGAGTAACGGTTAACTCTTGCATTAGAGAGTTGGACAGAAAAGAGGTGAGTGTTTGCTGCTAGACGGGTGCTACCGCCCGTCGTAGAAGTGGAGGAATTCATGCAGACAGTTCAGAGGAACAGTGACCTTTGAAGTAGCGATAGAAAAGAGATAAAAAGATAAAGAGGCAACAATGCGGCGAAGAGACAGAGGTTGAAGGGAGTCAGTAAGAGGGGGAGCGTTAATGAGACGAAAAGCCTTTGACACCACCCTATTGAGAAGAGCTGCATGTGGGGAGCCTCCCCACACATGAGAGTTGTACTCCACACAGGGGCGGATAAAACCCCTGTATAGAGTCAACAAATGTGCAGGGGCAAAGAAGGAACGGAGTCGGCTTAGCACACCCAATCGCTTGGAAGCAGATTTTACAAGAGATGTAATATGATCTTTCCAAGACAAGTCCCGAGCAATGAAACCCCAAGCATGTTCAACGATGATGAAGGATTAAGTTGACTATTATTAAACATAAGTGGGTATACCTGTGGAAGATTTTGTCGGGTTGATAGGTGCAAAAATTGAGTCTTTGTTGCATTAATAACAACCAGATTATTTTTACCCCAGTCAGAGATAAGAGCCAAGTCAGACATTAGGTGTGCCATAGCCTTATCCCTTGCCTGTTGAAGTAACTGCAGAGATGGACGTTGTGGGAATCGAATGGAAAGGTGAAGGTTGGAGTCATCAGCGTATGAGTGGATAGGGTTAGATGTACAGCTTAGGTCATTGATGAATAAAAGGAAGAGAGTTGGTGATAGGACAGAGCCCTGAGGAACACCACTGTTAATAGATGTAGGAGAAGAACGATAGCCGTCTACAACAGCAGCTATATAACGACCAGAAAGGAAGCTAGAGATGAAGGCACAGATAGAAAGATAGAAACCGTAAGAGGGCAGTTGGGAAATTAAAGATTTATGCCAGACTCGATCGAAAGCCTTTGAGCTGTCAAGTGCAATGGCAAAGCTTTCGCCAAAGTCCCGAAAGGAGGATGACCAGAAGTCTGAAAGGTAGGTGAGAAGATCGCCTGTGGAGCGTCCCTGACGGAACCCATACTGACGATCAGAAAGAAGGTTGCGATAGGAAAGATGCCTTAAAATTTTTCTATCAAGAATAGACTCAAAAACTTTTGAGATACAGGATGTTAAAGCAATTGGACGATAGTTAGAGGGTTGGGAATGGTCACCCTTCTTTGAGACTGGCTGAATGAGAGCAAACTTCCAGCAAGAAGGAAAGGTACAAGTTGATTTGCCTAAGCAGGGTGTAAGCACAGAAGCACAGTTCTTGAGAACAACAGGAGGGACTCCATCAGGCCCATATGCCTTATTAGTACCGAGGCCAGCAATGGCAGAAAATACATCAGCTGAAGAAATTTTAATGTTAGCCATGAGGAAGTCAGAGGGGGGAAGTGATGGAGGAACAGCACCGGAATCGTCTAAGGTGGAATTGGAGGAGAAAGTCTGAGCGAAGAGATCTGCTTTATCAGTAGAAGAAATAGATACAGAGCCATCAGAGTAGAAAAGAGGAGGGAAGGATGATGAGGTAAAGTTGTTAGAAAGGTTTTTGGCAAGGTGCCAGAAGGAGCGGGAAGAGTTCGAGTTAGAGAGTTGAGAGCATTTTGTACGGATGAAATTATTTTTAGCAGAGCGAGGAACAGACTTAGCACGATTCCGGGCAGAAACATAAAAAAGATGTGATTCTTTTGTGCATTAGTCAAAGGATATGAGAAAGGAATGTATGCCTCCATGCCCGAGAGAATAACCTCCTTAATGCGCTAAGCACACCCAGATGGCTCCCGGCCACAAACATAGTTGAAGACTTTTTGGCTGCAGCAGGTGGAGTCTCTCCATGGAACACAGGTTTATACTGTTCCTGGACAATATCAAGAAGATCGATGGTTTCTTGTGACTCATATTTCGGAAGAAATCCAGATCTGTCTGATCCAGGTAATCACTGAAGCCTTCCTGCTTTGTCTCTGCACCAAACCAAAGGAACATACCTAATAAAAATATACAGTATGGTTCTGATATATATATATATATATATATATATATATATATATATATATTGGAGGAGGAGTGAAATATGTTGAATTAGTCATATCCACAAACAGCAAGGTGGCTCACTGAAGGAAAAATAATAATGAAAATGAGCACTACCAGATACCCAATGATCACATGCCTATGTGCCCCAAAGGTAGAAATTCTCCACACATTGACTATTTTCCTATCACAATTATTATATCATGTTTTTTTCTATGAAAGTATGGGCTGACGAATTGTTTATAATACAAGTACAGGGAGTACTGTCAACGGCATGCACAATTAAATGAATCAGTCACGCATTCATACACCATGCAAGCCAACTGAATACAGATAACTGCAGGTTATCAAAAAACATCACTACGTTTGTCTTGTTGAAACTTGTTGCCCTTGACCTGTGGCTTCTGGAGATCTTATGGACAGGTCTTTATTTCCTCGTGAACAAACAGAAAACCAGTCAGGGCCCGCCATCTCATTTTCTTTCCAAGAAGAAGGAACATTATTATTTGCACTTTATGGATACTGGTAAGCTAACTTTCTCACTTCTTTCACAGACAATCCATAATATATATCTGCTGCATGTTTAAGATATGTAGAGAACCCAATTCCTGTTCTTCTGATAGGACTTGTCTGCGTGCAACATAGCCTACTGTAAGAGTAGCACTGTCTTCACACTTTAGCCTCTCATCAGTTATCTTCTTGCAATATCGTGTCGTGTTCGAAACGGAATGGCGAAATCCCTTGCAACTCCTGGAACCGACTTGTGTTAACTCTTCACAGTTTTGACAGCCCTCAGCATCACATCAGGGGGTGGGGGGTTGAAGCTCTCAGTTTTCTGTTTGTATATTCTATACATGCCTGAAAAAAAAAAAAAAGTATGTACTCCAATGAAATTTTTAAAAAAGCAAAATACTGTTTTTTTTTAAACAAGGTGCGGCATGTTGGCACTGTGCCTACCTGTGCCAGTTCTATTGAGCCAACTTGTCCCAACCATAACACTTCATAAAAACAGTTTGTTAAGGATATAATAAGAAACCTTATCTGTTGCAGTGATAAACGATTCTTAAATCCTTTGTCCAATTATTGTTAAATGGATATTCAGTCCTTTATAACCTATCTATCTATCTATCTATCTATTGCCAGACGCCATAATCCCATATATGAAATAGCAAAATATATAAGCGAAAGAAAATTTACTTACTAGCAATAAAATTAAACTTTTTCTCATAAATCACCGTTCTAGCAGCCTTTCAATACGCCAACTTGTTGGTAACTGAGGAAGCACGTGGTGATCAGATGGTGTGAATATCATCGACATCTAACATTTAATATCTGAATTATCTCGACTGTGTCAACTTGCCCCCGTAGCCAACATGCCCTGGTCTCCCCAGGGTTAGATTATCAGGTACAGTATAGGCATAGTGGGCAACTGCCTACCAGGCCACGGCCGGTCCGTCACAGGCCATCCAGACTTCCAGAGCTGAATAAATATACGTTTTGGACGTCCAAATAAGTGCCATCACCCATCAGACCATCAAAAAAGACCATTATAGATCATGCCAACATTTCACTGGAAATAACGGAAAGAGATCTATATGCTGCAGGCCAACCGCCTGCGTTGCCTACCAGGCCACAGCAGGGTTAATCCGGTCCTGGGTCTCCTCTTGTGGACTGATTCATAATGCTTACACAATTTACAGCTTTGGACTGGAACAAAGGAAGATGCTATTTACAATCATTTATTTTTAGAATGAATCGGTGTTATAGGTGAAAGGCTGCGAGTATCAGTTACCTCGGCATTAGAGAGCTGGGCAGTTAAGGCGAGAGTCCAATGGCAGATGGGGGTTACACGCCTGCCGTGTTGTAGGACGATGCAAGCAAGCAGCTACTGTAATAATAACCTGGAAAGAGAAAAATGCAACAGTGACACAGAGACACAGACTGAAGGGAGTAACAGGAGGGAAGGTGATGAGATGAACAATCTTTGCTGCCTATTGTTGTTTGTGGGAAGCCTCCCTTCCACTCCCCTCCACGTCCACATTACGGCTTAACTTCACACAGGGGAGAAGGAGACCCTTCTAGAAACCTACAGCTGGAGGGAGGTAAAGAAGGCATGGCGTCAACTGAGCATACCCAAAATCTTAAAAATGGATTATGCAGATGAGGTAATGTGAAGCTTCTATAATACGTCCTGAGAGAGAGAGAGAGAGAGAGAGAGAGAGAGAGAGAGAGAGAGAGAGAGAGAGAGAGAGAAACTAAGTATATTGGGATATAATGAAGTACTGAGCTGTATACTGAATAGTAAAGGATACTCCTGAGGAAGACTTTGAGTCAAAAGAAAGAAACATTTTTTTGGTAGGTAATAACAGTTTATGTCTGCGGAGTGGCTGGGGTTTTTTGCTCACATAATGCAACTCATGCAAGGGAGGCGTAAGTTGTAGGTACGGCAGCGAAATGGCCGAGGACAGCGATGAGAAAGTGATTTGTTTGGCCACCCTTTACGGGATTAAGGAGGGTTGCAAAAGAAATATGGACTCTCTTTCCTAGCACAGTGGGCGCACGACAGTAATTACTGTCCATTGCATTGGTTCGCAGTTATGTTATTTGAGTATCATAACGATGCACTTCACCATCTCAAGAATACAGTAGGTCGCCACACTATAACGTGGAGGTCAAATAAATATGGCAATAGAATAAGATGGAAACATATCTGATGACTATTTATTTACAATCACAACTGTCTTCTGGGAGCGCTGGGGAAGTAAGATGTTAATGAAAAGAACAGGGTATGAGGTAGGTGAAAGAATAAGAGAATGGAGAGAGGAAAAACTGCCAGTGAAAGGAAATACTGTAGCACATCAACCCGTGTCCAGCCTACGCTCTAGGAGTCAACCCTCACTTAACTATTTTCCCCAGGGACCTGTTCTTACGTGGACCAATTTTCTTTCATTGAAGTATTTTCTACATGAGCCTATTTTCTCCCATGGATCTAGTTTTCCCTTTGACATAATCTCTCTGCTGACCACTTTTCTCATGGGCCTCTTTTCCCTGCAGACCTATTCTGTCACTGATTTTATATTCCCATAGAATCTACTTTTCCCCGGAACCTACTCACCCCCTATATTGTTTCCCCTCCGTCACATTTTCCCACATGGATCTGTTTCCCTAATGAACCAGTTTTACCATGAACCTATTTTCCTATGGACCTATTTCTGCTATGGACCTACTCTCGCTATGGAACTATATTCTCTGATTGGACCTATTTTCTTTACAGATCTATTTCCCCCATGGATCTACTTTCCCCCCAGGGGGAAACACCTAAACCCCACAATGACCTATTTTCTCCCACGGGCATAATTTTACCCACTGGACTCATACTCAGAGAGAGAGAGAGAGAGAGAGAGAGAGAGATGCAGAGAGACCCATTTCCTCACAGAGATCACATAACCCAGATCCTGATACGTATTCATAAGAGGCCTCATAAGGTTAATAGTGTGTGAGTGAGGCTGTCAGCCGAGGCACTTAATGACAACCTCTACTACCTCTGTAATTTGCATCTGTACTCTGTGTTTACCCCTGTTTCTGTAGTAGTCTCTGTCTTCTTGATTCTGTCTCTGTTTCAGTAAATCTATAACATACACATTTTTACGTACATGTGCACCGGGCAAAATTATTATGAAAACACCATTTTTAGATGCGGAAGCATCTCAACGAACAGACGAGTCTGTTACATCATAAGGATTTTCACACAAGACGTTTCATTCTAGCCGTCTTATTTGGTGCTCTAACTTGATGGAAGCCCAATATTACCCCGCATCTGTTTAAAACAGTTGTACCTGTTCTAATTCCAGCGTTACATGCACCTCATGGCAAAAGTCTTACCAAAATGAATCAAATGTTGTGACACTAGTTGCTCGCCCGTCAGAGACGTAATCTAATAAAGATACCAATAAAGACATCGCCATAACACTCCATATTAAATGCAGAATTATGACTTGCAGTGTGGATTGGACTGGAGAAGTTGTGCAGCGGCAATGGTGGTGGTGGTGGTGGCAGAGTGCCTCGTCTGTCCTGGGATTAATTAAGACGAGCCCTGTATCACACCAGCAGCCGCACAATTACTCCGTCAACCGGGTTTATGAGTCTAGAATGAGAAATGAGGAGGTGGATCGTAGATGGCTAATATAAAATAGCAGGTGTAAGAGATTTAATACATCTTTGAACTGAACAAAAAATGCGAAACTTTGTGTAATTGGTGTTTCAGAGGTCTTAAGGTTTATTCCAGCACTCGCCAGCACTCCATTAATACTGTACACGTAGCACTGAAACATTGTGTGTGTGTGTGTGTGTGTGTGTGTGTGTGAGAGAGAGAGAGAGAGAGAGAGAGAGAGAGAGAGAGGGAACAGTATAACTTAGTTTTTGTTCGATTTCGATCAAAATTGGTGGAAGTGCTGTAGCAAGAGGACAGAAGAAGGAGCTCAGTCTTAAAAATAAGGGTAAGGGCGGCTCAGCTTTGATGCAGTTTATACCACGTTTAGTAGAAGGGCGCAGGTTTAGTATCGATGGAGTCCTTCAATTCTGTGAAAAAATAAAGCAAAAAGCTAAGGTCACGGGGCAAAGTTGAACTTGCAAGGCGCGGATGTTGCAATTTCTGAGTGATATCCTTCTTGTTGTGTTCCATCTTGCTTCGAATACATTTCGTTTACTACGACGGCTCCAGTCTTTGACCACACTTCCGCACGTACTGTACTCTTATTGCTTCCATCACAGTCATATTGTTATGATTGCTCTCCCAGTTATTATAATCGGAAATAAATATTAGGAGGAAGACTGATGATTATGTAATAGCTTAGTGGACTGCAGTTCAAAAAGATTCACATTCGATCTCGGCAGGTGTGGTTATGTGAAGGTGTGGCGCCATATGTTGCGTGTATTGTTGGGTTCACGGGAAAGGACGATTTACTGTGACTGCACCAAGCGTTCGATATATAAAAATTAGTACAAAAGTTGCCAGCTTTTTCACTGTCTCCGAAAAACTTACTAAGGTAGAAAATTATGAACGCATGCTGTATAGTAAGTGCATGCATAACAGCAAAACTACTTCTGTTTGTTAAGCTCTTCCTTTCTCTTTTTTTCTCATCTCATCTATTAAATCTTAATAGCTAGATCATCAGCAAAAGAATGTGAGGAAAATATAAAACAAAACAAAGTGGAGCACAGAGTGCAACATCCACGGCCACTATCGAAAGGCCGAAGATTTGATTTTGCCATCTGACCTTCAGTTTTGATCGGTTTCTCTCAAAACTGAATTACTGGTACTTAATTTGTGGCAGACCCTCAACATTTCCACCAAGTTTTGTACAGTTCAAACCAAACCTGTTTGAGTTGACTCTGGCCTGATCACTGACTTTTCCCTGTGGCCTTCACCTTTGACTGTTCTCAGAGTATAATCTCTATATCCCCCTTTTTAAAATCAACACTTCCAAAAGGTATATTCTAAATCGGATAAAAACCATTAAGTAGACTTTTTGATCTACAAAACAAGTCTATTTGTTGGCTGATCCGCAACACTTCCATTAAGTCTGATCTAAATTCCGTTAAAACTGCATTAGTTATTTGGTTCACACTCTGACACACGGGTAGACTTGACTCTAACCTTCGAATGATTTTTCTCAAAAAATAACCCCCCTCTTTCTTCCCTGACCCTAAACCATTCCACCAGTTTTAGTTTAATTAAAAACAAAAAAAATGCTTAAGCTGGCCTTTCCCTGTGACTTTCATCATTAACTGGGTGTTCTCAAATTCGAAACCTTAAGATCACGCATTAGCCTCAATCGTTTCACAACGGTTGGTCGAAACTGAATAAAAACTGTTTTATTTGACCTTCTCATGTGACCATGGGCTTTGATCTATAATTCTAAAAATTATATCGGTCAACTCCATGGAGGATTCTTAATCCAACCACCAAGTGTGACTCTAATCTAATCAAAATTACACACACACACACACACACACACACACACACACACACACACACGGGTAGAAATTTGACCTTGCCTTGTGTCCCTGAACTATGCCAGTTTCCTCTACAAAATGAAATTATTTTATTACTGCCATTTTACCCAACCTTTCACCCAAGGTTGGTCTAATTTGGATAAAAAGTGTATAAGTCCATTTGTTAACCCCTTAACCGCGGGTATTGTTTTGGTCTGACTGTCCTCTCCCGCGGGGGTTTCAGCCAAATGTAAACAAACCTTTAAACCTTAATAACTCTGCACAGAATAAAGCTAGAGAAAAAAATAAGGTACCATTAGAAAGTACAAACCTTCAGCTTTCCATTGATGTAGGTTTCATGACTTCGTTGACTTTCACAGGACGGGGAGAGCCGTTAGAAGTGAGGGGTGTGAAATAACTATTTTACGCCCCACACACCAGTACCAAATGCCAACCACTCTCTCATAATAGTAATATAAACATATATGAACACTGTACATACGATAAACACCCACTCTGTGTTCACTGAGGTAGGTAAAAGGCACTTCCCTGCGGCTGCGCCCGCTCTTCACTGCGGCTGCGCCTCACTTCACTGCGGCGGCACCCGCTCACTGACGTTTCCTGCGATCTTTTCATTATTTCTAACTTCTAATATTATTTTACATATAATATGGGCAATGTACATTATATTTACAATGCACTTATTACTATATTGCGTCACTGGCGCATCACAGAATTACATAAGTGCCGCAGAATTCCACAAGTGCCGCAGATTCTCTTATTACAATATCACTTATTATACTGGCCAATATTTCCTTTATTTTCTAGGCAAAATATCCCTTATTACTACATTATCCATTATACAATTATTGGCAAAGCACGTCACTGTCGCATCACTATATATCACTGTCACTTTCAGTATTTACTCAGAGAGTGGTACTCGGCAAAGCACGGAGTTACACATAGAGCGACTTGGCATTCAAGGCACTGGTGTGTGCTCATTTTTCTCGTCGTAGGCCTTCGTGTGGTGGTTGAACATACTCTGCAGCGGCCCTGTGACAACCTGCCGCCTGCTTTAGGAGGCAATTTCACAAGCTGGTGCCGGCTCATGTAATTGCGGCACTCAAGACGGTCAGGTTGTGTGTCAGAGTGTCGCCTCGGGATCAATGCCGTCACCTGACCAAATCGTTCAAGTAGCTGCTGAACGACAGTCTTGGAAAACTGTCTCAGTGATGGTTGCCTTATGCCCCCGACTTGTGTCTTGTAAAGAATGAAGGCATTGAGCATGCACATATCGAGCATGTGCAGGCAAGCCTTCCTGTACCATCGGGTGTTTCTCCTGAGACAGTCTATTTCGCCAATCATCATATCAGACTTATCAACGAGTCTCATATTTACATTATAATCAATGACGGCATCAGGCTTCATGATTGGCTCTCCCGTCCTGTAGCTGACCTTCCCAGTTCTCTTCATTTCCCCCTTGTGGATGGTGCTGATCATATTGACAACCTTCTTGTCATGCCACCTGATCGCAAGAAGCTTTTCTGACTTCTTCAGGTGAACATCTCCCCTGGATGATGATGATGCTTCGGGGAAACTAGGCCACTCTTTCCTATAGCTCCGTACAGTGCCAACAGTGCCAATGCCGTGTTCAGCAAGGTATTTGGAGAGTTTCGGTGCTGTGTAATAATTGTCTGTGTACAGCACATGATTACCACCAAAATACCTCTCCATCAGCACTTTTACAACGGAGCCAGAGAAGCCAAGGGGGTCTTTCCTGTTCACATCCATTGTGCTAGCCGAGTAAATGACAAAATCCATTATATACCCCGTCTCACAGTCACACAGCACAAAGAACTTTATCCCAAAGCGGTGGCGTTTGCTGGGGATGTACTGCCTGAATTTGAGACGTCCTCTGAACAATACCAGGGACTCGTCTATGACGACTTTCTGCATAGGCCTGAAAAATCGCATAAATCGATCCCTAATCTTGTTGAGGAAATCCCTCACTTTCCACAAAGGGTCAGTTTGGGACGGGTTGTCATTATCAGCGAAGTGCAGGTATCCAAGCAGCTGTCGGAACCGATCCCGTGACATATACTTCCCGAATATGGGGATAGTAGTTATGTCATCCACGAGCCAGTACTCCTCCAACTCATGTCTCTTTATATGGGCCATCAAAAACATGAGTGCAAAAAAAACATACAGCTCTCTGATCCCGACAGGCAACCACGACACTTGCTTTGGCGAGCCAATAGGTCCCAGCCCTTGTGCTGCACACTGAGTTGCATACCTATTGGTCTCATCGCTGACATGCTGCACAATTTCATCATCAAGGAAGGCCAGGAAGTAATCAACAAACTCATCACCTGCGTTGCATGGGAAGGCAGGCTGTATTCCAGCATTTGTCATATCAAACGGTGGATTGTGTGGCTGGAAATCTCCACCGTCAGTCCAAACAAATGCATCAACTTGCCCTGTGCGTGGTTCAGTGGCAGGGGCATGTTGCATTTCACTCGTTTCCCCCGTGAGAAGGAGCTGATGTAGAGGCAATGGGTGAGGCAGGAGGTGAGGCAGGAGGCAAGCGGGAGGTGGGTGAGGCAGGAGGCAACGGGGAGGGGGTGAGTGCGGGGGCGGTGAGTGGGGGGTGGCGCGGGTGAGGGAACTGAGCGGGGGGCAGGCGGGGGTTTCTGACCTGGTGCGTGGTGAAACTTGACCCTTTCTACCCCGCTTATCACCTCGCTTATCGCCTCGCTTATCGCCCAGCTTTGCCCTCCAACTGCCACGCATCCCCTTTGTTCTAGGCCTGCCTGCACGGCCTGCACGGCCTGCCTTCCCTCGCTTTGCAGGCTTTGGTAATTCGTACTCCTCAGATGATGTAGACTGAGGAGAGGGCACGACAGATGATGATGATGATGATGTGAGGGCAATTGGGCTAGGGGAACGGGAAATTGATGGGAAATGCGTACTAGGGCCTGGTGTGGGAGACGTGAGCCTGCGCTTCACTCCCTTCCCACGTGCAATACCAGATTTGCCCATAGGAGCCTTTCCTTTCCCAGAGTAAGTTGGGGGTGGTGGGGGGTAATCAACACGATCACTTTCATCACTGTCACTATCAATGGAAAATGGTTCACCACCAATTACTGCCAAATCATCACTGCTTGCTGTGAGTGTGTCACTTTCACTGCCACAATCAAGAGTAGTACTTACTGTTTTGTCCAGCTCAGTTCTAATTTCAGGAGTGCTCAACCCCTTCTGCCTCGCCGTCGGCAGTTCCTTTACCGGTGTAGAGGTAGAGGGAACACTAGCACTAAACATTGTAGAGGAGGAAGCGAGCGACGATGAGTCGGGACGGAGCGCCATTATCACGCAGAGCTGGACAGATACTGACTGACGCGGGTCAGGGCAGGGGTGGGGGGGGTCCCCTCGGGGTTGGAGGAGGGAGGTGTGGGATGGCTGGCGTGAAAGAACTCGACAGCTACTCTTGCGTGAGAATATTTGCGCGCCGGGAAAACGCGCGGTGTTCAAAATATTCACGATCATTCCAGAATGCCACCCGCGGTTTGGTCCAGTTTTGTCGCCGTCATTCTGGAATGACACCCGCGGTTAAGGGGTTAAAGTCAGACTTTAACCCGTCACGTCCCGAGGTTTTCCGCACCTCCGACATCCCCCAGTCCCGAGGTATTTTCGAATTTTTTTTTTTTGGCTAAACCCTTCGCTTTTGGTGAGAAACATCGAAAATTCATAGAGAAATCGCTCACCTGAGGTTTAAAGTGCCCAGTCCAGGTAGGAGTTCCTCCTTACCTGAGTGGGTTTTCTAACATGCTGGCACCAAAGAAAACGAGTTCTATGGGAGGGTAACTATTTTATCCACTCATAAACGGTATTTATTTATTTACTTGGTACGAATGTATATGTAGTATGACAGTATATTGGTTTTCAAGCAGTAATAAAGGCATTATAAGCATTGTTTCACTCACTAACTAATCACCATACCTGACCTATTTTTGCCACACTACCTGATCATTATTTCTGGCTGTTTCTTCTTCTAATGCTATGTAAACATTGTCCTCCACATTGTCATCGATTGGGGAATCACTCTGGCCCTGAATAACTTTACTAGCCAGGTCACTGGTAACAGGTCCTTTGCCAAGACAATGGCGTGAGGGGGGGAGGGGGGAGGTTATGCAGTGTAAGGCATTGTCCCTGCTTGGTATCTTGTACAGGAATAGAGGAAGGTGTCCCGTGTATACATACGAAAAATCACGTGCGAAAATTGAAAATTGTGCAAATTAGGTACCTTGCAATTGCACGACGTACTGGTACGTCGCCGGGACTGGCAAATGCAAATCGTGGTGACGTACCCATACGTCGTCGGGATGGGGCGGGTTAAATTCGGCCATTGATCTTTAACATATTCTAAAGAATGAAAGATTTGCTTAACTGGCTGACATACATACTTTACACCAAACCTGGATAAAACCGAATTAAAAACATTAATTTTGCTCTCTCTCTCTCTCTCACACACACACACACACACACACACACACAGTCGGTTCTTCCTCCAACCCGGCTGTTCATCTTACATCGGATTCCAATCAGCCGGCACAGTCACCTGTCTGGAGGTGTCTGGTAGCAATGAGTCACAGAGAGAGAGAGAGAGGGAGAGAGAGGTGTGTGTGTGTGGTATATAGCAATGTGTCAGAGAGAGAGAGAGAGAGAGAGAGAGAGAGAGGTGTGTGTGTGTGTGTGTGTGTGTGTGTGTGTGTTGCTGGCTGATAGACTAAAGCTCTTAGGTAATCCTTAGCTGAGCCATGTTTATATAAGTAGTTGATTTTTTTTTATTTTTTAGCAGCGTGATAAAGTATGATACTACCTGATCCAAACTCGGGCGTCTCTAAACGTCAGGATGTCTCCAGTCCTGATATTTTAGTTACTGAAGGCTTTGGTATAGTCAGTATTTGTGGGTTCCAAATATCGAAGGTTTTCCAAGTGTTGGGGACTTCCAGGACCTGCTATTTCAAGATACCTATAGTAGATGGACACTGGAAGCTAACAACAAATACAGAAGGAACCCAGACGTCTTGATTTTTTATGATGTTGAAAGTTTACAGACATCACGTACATTCTAGTATGGAACTTTTGTCCTTCTTAAAAAAAAAAAAAAAAAAAGTCCTTCGGTTCTTAAATAAGTCACAGAGGTGCGGGTGGGCCAGAAAGATGTAGAAGCAAATTGGAAAAGTAAGCATAGATCTGACAGACTTGCAACTGCAGGTCAGGGAATTTCAGGCAAGGGCAAAAAAATGTAGACACACTGTAAAGGATGAACAATGAAACAGGAAGCAAGTGAAAACAGTAAGATACATGAGGAAACGACTTAAAGCGAGGAGAGTCGGGGTAACATGTAAGCAGGAAGGTCAATGTATGCAGAGGGAAAAACAGAGTATACTGGGTGGGTAGCAGCAATGTGACAGACACGAAAAACATCGAGAAAAGATGCAATTGGTGAGAATATGGCAATAACATTTGGAAATACGACTACAAAATTACAGTCAAGGATGAGACAACCTCAGTTAATACATGTAAGCAAGAGTGACAAAATTGCTAGAAAAGATTAAAGAGGAGTTAATGTTTATCAAGAACCAACAGGGACGGGGAAATAGTGAAAGGAAATGGGATGCAAATGAAAACTAGGGTGATAGAGATCCAATCAGTGAATACAATGGCCAAGGCAACAGTGATTTATTGAGTGAAACAGTGGGAAGCGAAGATCAAAATATTCAGGAATGGACTGAGAATCAATAGGGATGGATATGGTGAGGCTAACAAATTCAAACGAACTCCATCAGTTGACAAGAGTGATGCAAACTGGGGTAACTGAAGTGTAGGACAGAGTGTCAAGGGTGACACACGTGAATGCACATTATGGCTGCTAAGGGCATAAATTAGGTAATGTATGATGTAAGAATAAGCAATTGTGTAGGACGACAAAATGGCAAGGAGGGGAGACAACTACAGGTGACAGATAAGCATCTTTCTCACCTTAATAATAATTTACATTCCCATTGTCTGTCTCTTCTTACTTTCGATCAACTCAGCTGGCCCTCTCGTTCAGTCTTCTGTTGAAATTTTATCAGTGAGCTGCAGAGACAGGCATGTGGTATTATCCACTAAGTATCTCATAACTATGCCCTGCACCACCACACACACACAGCTCAACACACACACACACCATCAAACACAGCCTCCACAAAGCACCACCACACCTGCACTACCACACCTGGGCCACTACACCTACACCACCACAAAGCATGGACGTTCCTGCTGCTTCGCTCTACCCAGGACAAACAGCGCTACCACATGAAGGCGCCTCAACGGGACTCAGACCATATAACCATGTGTTGTAATGTAACCTCTGTTTTCCACGACCATTCAGTGAACAGCGACTCTGGTGGTGATGGTGATGATATTGGTGGAGAGGGGCGGGAGGGGGAGCGTTCACATCACAACTCACGGTTTGAGTCCTGATGAGGCTTACTGTACATGTCCCAGAGACAGTACCAACACAAAACACAAAGACTCCAATATGCCCACACTGCATTTCAGCCCCAGGCACCACAACACACTTACTCACCACATGCGCCACACTGTCGCAACACAGACAAACTTTCAAATAATCTGAACCAAAGACTTCTGAGACGGATCAGTTGAAGTGGCGGAATTACTGTAACTCACTGGATTCACGTCCAGATGAGTCTGAGGGTGCAGCGAAAAGAAATAGATACAATTAAATTATTTACACACACACACACACACACACACGTGTCAAAGGGATGTTAATGAACGTTGCACTAAATCATGCTAAAACCAACAGAGCATAAAAATTATGATGAACACAAAAATAAAAAATAAAAACTGATTAGGATTTGAGCCAAGTCTTGAGTGTTAACATTTCCATATCAGTCATTTCACTCTTGGTGGACAGGCTGGGATGGCATTTTATTTTTCTATTCCGTAACTTTTCCTGTGATTATTATTACTTTTATTATGTGTATTTTTGGACGTATTTGCACTGATGTTATCAGTTTCTATGGTTGTTGTTGTCATTGTTATTGTGTTTGTATTTCTACCCAGACCTTTGTTTCCATTAGCAAGGCTTGAACTGGACCGTATAGCTCAAGGCAGGTGTGCACCCACAGCCACTATCAAACATCTCTATTACTTCCACGGTTTTACTAACCTTCAGCTGTTTCCTCTCCGTCATCATCACCATCACCGTAAACAATAAGCATATTTACAGTCGTATCCTGTTCGTTCTTCCTGATTTATTTACTTCTACTCATATAATTTTCTTTACCGCCCAGAATTTTCGGAGATTATGTTCAACTGAAGATGTGAAGAATAGTCCTGTGTGTGTGTGTGTGTGTGTGTGTGTGTGTGTGTGTGTGTGTGTGTGTGTGCTTTCCCCTTTTTAGGTTTTATTTTTATCTGAGCAAATGTTTGTTTCCCGACTGGCCTACTGTTTTCTTTTATCAATCTATCCTTGCATCCCGCCCTTTTGCAGCCGATGAATTTCCAGCGCTTCTCTCTCTCTCCCTCTCTCTTTCTCGTACACACTGGATTTAGACTGAAATCAGCTGACAGAATAGCGCAGAATAGCAGCACAACAGTGCTAGCTGGATCACACACACACACACACACACACACACACACACACACACACACACACACACACACACACACACACACACACACACAATGGGGGGATTGAGAGAGAATGGGTGTGAGTTAGACGGAGCACTCGATGTACTGTCCAGCCTTCGGCTCCCATAAACACCTGCCCATATTTCAGTTCTTTTTTCCCCTTTCCTCTTTCCCTTACACCACGTTCCCTTTGAAATTTGGAATGCTCTGGAAAAAAAATGGAGCAAAAATTTATCTCCATCACACTCCCACTATGGTGATGACATGGACTGGGGAGGTTGATGGCAATATGGGAACAGGAATGCGACTACCACTGTTTTTTCAGGGTTCTAAGTCGCGTCCACACTAAATGCATGCTGGCGAGGGCGGGTGCGGACGTGATTATTATACCACTCTAACCCATACTAGTGGCTGCACTGGACGTGGGAGTGTGCAAGCGAAACAGTGATGCAGTACTTCCACCCGCAACCGACAACGCCAATAAGCTTTGGAAGCTGCCTTCCTCTGACCTGCTCCAAATAATGCCCACGAACCACGGACGTATGTTTTTTTCCTTTCCTCGCCCAGTCTCTCTTTTACTAGAAATAAATACATAATATTAAACGGTTTCGTAATGCAGAGTGGACTCATGCATGGACTCATGCACCCGGCACCTGGCACGGTTACTTAGCCGTTACACATTTTAGTGGAGTGGTGGTGAAACTCAGAGTTATGTACAGTATTTCGTAAGGCTGTGGAAAATACAAGTGAGGAATAAAAGCCCATTTCGCTTTTCAAGATATAATACAAGTGAGGAATGCAAGCCTATTTCACATTTCAAAATATTCTTTATACCTTTTCCTCTCCATTTCATTCCATCTCTTTACACTTGTGGCAATATGCATACTCTGCCTTAAAAAACGCATTATTTTACTCCACTGCTAACGACTGGTATTTGCTGAACGATTCTGAAATTTACAAAGGAGCAACCTAGAAAAGAATGGGAAAAGGTAAAGAATTAGCATATACAGTCCTTTAAGATGACATCCCTCAGTTCAGTTGGACTGATTACCACCAGTTACTGACAATGCAGATTTATTCTAATAATACCTTATACTGTAAAATTCTTTCCGTCATATACAGACAACAGAAACTCCCAAGAGCACTCCACATCTTATAACTGGAGACTAATTTACTAAGAGCTAAAAGTGTTCTGGAAATCATCCACTCAGAATCAGCAGAAATAATATCGGAGATGGCACAAGCATCCCTCGAACTCAGTTTTCCTCTGGCAGCTTCTCAACTAATTATCCTTCCACCCTCACCTTCTCTCCCTCTCTTTCGATATCCCTCTCCCATTCCCCTCTCACCTGTAATCTGATTCCATTGCCCCTCATCTCCCCTTCCTTACGATATTTGTCTTTCCTTACAACCAGCACGTGTAGTTGTAGTGTACCTAAAATACACATGATACACCACTTGGTTTCATTTATGTGGGATCGTATCAGTGGTGACTTTTTCGGTAAAGTAAAACCTTTCCTGCTGCCATCCCATTTACTTTCTCTATTTCTCTGTGTCAGGAGTCCTGTGCGTCTGTGTGTGTGTGTGTGTGTGTGTGTGTGTGTGTGTGTGTGTGTGTGTGTGTGTGTGTGTGTATTCGGCATGGGAGGGGTGTGTACGTGTACATGAGGAGTAATCATCAAAGAGGAGGCGTGGGGCAAAATGAAGGAAGTGATATGTAGTAGTTGTGGGTGAGATTGAAATGAGTTGTTAACAGGTAAGATGAGAATACCTCTGTGTGGGAGTGAGAAGCACCAGTGGGTATGGATTGGTGTGAATATGATCGGACGGAGGAAGGAAAAACAAATGAGTAAAAAAAAACAATCCATACACCAGATTACTGGCATCCTCCGTTCATAAAATATCTGTAACAGTTAGACTTGAACAGCTGTGGGTTGAAATTTGGAGGGAAACAACTCTGGGGAAGCAAGTTCCAGAGAAATGCAGTTCGGGGAATGAAAGAATTCTGATAGGCAGAAGTTCTGCAATATGGCTGAGTGACATTCCAGTTATGAGCGCTACCAGATGCCCGTGTAGCACGAGGGAAGGCATGGAGGGGTGGCACCATGGACGCAACTTCGTCTGAGCATTTGCCAAAAAAATATCTGTAAAATAATGCAAGGGAGGCGACATTCCTTCTTTCTTGCAGGGGAGGTAGTTTATATGTAATGGCAGGGTTCTTAATGATCCTAACAGCTTTGTTCAGAATTTTGCCTAGTTGTCTTAATGCAACCTCTCCACAAACATTTCACAAGGGTGAGCAATATTCAAGCTGAGAGCACACATGACTCTTATAAATTATAGCTAACTGCTCATTGGCGAAGAAGTTACGGACTCTGTACAATAATCCAAGTTTCTTTGAGGCGGTATTAGCAAGTGAACTGACATGAGAGGTCCAGCTGAGGGCACTGTTAAGTGCGACGCCAAGAATTTCAATACTTTTGGAGATGGGAATATTAGTAGCGCTGAAGGTAATGTACGAATCTGGCAATATATGTCTATTAGTAAACTGTATATATTTAGTTTTACTAGCATTAAAAGAGACAAGGTTGTTTTGTCCCCATTCACTGATCGTAGATAGATCTTGATTTATGGAGATGGCTGTACTGAGTTGAAAGGTAGAGATACTAAACTTTGTAAAAGGATGTCTGAGTGTGAATAAACTATGTAGTGTTGAGTCATCTGCATATGAGTGAATAGGACTGTGGGTGACAGATAAGAGATCATTAATATGAACCAGAAATAGGGTTGGCGCCAGAACTGATCCAATCTTGGTGCCTGTCTGACACATGTACTGTCAATGCATTAACTTTTTTGCTAATTGTAATCTCCACTCTATTATGCTCTGCTCCCATTATCTTCTGTTTTCCTCCGCTTTTTGGACTTTCTTTTTTGTACTCTACCTTCCAGTTTCTGTTCTGTATTTATCGTTCTTTAATGGACCTTATCTTCGTCAGGCATCGCTGATGATGTCTTGTTATTTCTGACTTTCTCTTTAATCTCTTATTTCTGTTTCACTTTTAGTCTTTTCCATTGTATCCTGTTCACATTATTATTTAATTTTTGATCTTTGTACTTCACTCTTTGCTTCTGCTTTGTTTTCTTTCCTTAAGTTGATGTTTCATCCAGGTTGCCTTCTGATTCTGTGTATAGCTATTGTCTTCTCTGTATATCATTTACATCATTGTTCGCATATTATGTGTTCTTTCATCCTTCATTTTTTATGTCTTCTGTCTACAACCTTTGTAACATTTATGTCTGTTTCAGTTTCTGTATCCCCTTCTTCAATGACCCTTATGCTTTCTAACGCTACTGGATGGCATTAATTTCATCATTTAGGCATTAATATATAGGCATTGATATATCCTAGTACAATGGGTAAATGCTTGCACAAGAAGTCATTTCTCGTGTACAAGGAAAGTCGCATGCATATTCGTGCCACGAATGTCAAAACGAACTCCATTTAGCTCAGACAATACAAGAATTTCATGATACTGCAGTATAACCAACTTGAGCCAGTTCTCTGACGTCATGGAAACTACCCATGAAAAGATACCACACACACACACACACACACACACACACACACACACACACACACACACACAGGTCGGTATATATAGGCTGGGAAATCGGAGAGGTAGTCAGAGCAGGAGAGGGGAGAACTTAGCCAGGAGAATAGAGTAGGAAGGCATCAGTAAGCGGTGGGTCTTGTTACTGTCACTGTCTCAATAAAATCCACTTAACCCCAATTCTCTATACATCACCTCCATTTACGAGACAAGAGGGAAAGCTAGAGGGAAAAGTGAGAAAAGCACGACCCATAAAGAGCATCCAACGCCTCACAATTTTTTCAATAGCTGCCCACGTTAATCTCCACTTCCTGAGCTACGAATATCTACAAGGGCAGCACTATCACCACTGGTGGCTTCTGCTATCTACGATACATCTACGATACACCTACAGTCTCTCTTTATCTAATTAACACTTCGTCTACGTCTATCGACGACCATTTATATTTCCGTTGTAGTTTTATCATTTCTTCACTTAATTATTTTTATTTGTTTCTTCACATTATTGACGTGGTTTTTTTCTTTGTGTGTTTCCGTTCTAATTCCATCTTTCTACTTATCCTGTAAATCTGTCGGTTGCTTGGCTGTGCATTCTACTTCGCTGTTTACATCTGCATTCCTTATGTATTCTTTGGATTAATATGAGCTTTCTGTCCTCATTGTCAGACCAATGAAATATCTCATCTTAGGGTCTGCAGTTTTCTTGCCTGCGTCATCTATGCATTTATTTCCTTTATTGTTGTATTTAACCCCTTCAGATACTCATCTGTTTGGGTAATTTATTTACTTTCCTCATCTGTCGTACATTATTGTTTTTTTTTTCTTATTTTACTCATTTTGCGAATGAATGTGTCTCAGTGGATGAGTAAATTGGGAGTGTGTTGTCCTGTCTTGGCTACCTCCCTTTCCTTGGAGGAAGCAGCCTACTGTAGGTATATAGATAGATAGATATTTTACTCAGTGTTTCCATGAATTCTGTCTTTTCTGTCCTTCCACGTTCATCTTCACGCCATACTACTATATGTACTGCTTTTCTCCTCCAACACTACACATCACCTCTGTCATTTCTGTTTCCTCTCCCAGTATTATATTTCATTTCTGTGTCATCTAGTTTCTCCTCTCAACTTTCTGTTTAGCACAAAGCATGTTTCCTATCACATCACACAAAAACGAGACCTATGGCGAAGTTATAACCAACTGATCATGAAAGTACAACGTTTACACCTTCCTGCCTAAGCTCTGACGGTTTGTGGATGCCGTACCTAAATGAACAGGTTAATTTTTGCTGTATAACATTGCACACCATATAAGCCGAGGGTAAAAAGTTGACAGACTGGCATACCTCCAAAGAAGAAGATGAAGAAGAAGAAGAAGAATGAAAACAAAGGAAAGAAAAAAAAAAAGAAAAGAAAGTGTCGGAAAATGAAATCACTGAAAATCAGTCCCACGATTACTAACACCCACTTCACCTAAGCAGCTGCCTGTCTGTTCCATATATCACAGCTCCTGATCACAGCTGTGCTGCACAAATCATTCCAATCCTACCGCAACCCTTCCCAAGACACCATAGTTTATGAATGTTGCATACAAGTATTTTGTCCACTTCAAGTTTGCCATAAACCTGTGTGTGTGTGTGTGTGTGTGTGTGTGTGTGTGTGTGTGTGTGTGTGTGTGTGTGTTCATATTATTATATGTGCGGGGAAGAAGGAACTAAAGACTGGGCCTGCAAAACTTTCCTTCCAAGAAAAAAAAAAAAAACAATACAAAGAGCCAAATTCAATATCCATTCATTTCGAGATTCCTGGACACACAGGATTGAAAGACTGGAGACCATAGGAAGTAGGAAATACAGATAGAGGGAGACAGTTCCAGAGTTGACCTGTTTCATAAATGAAGGACTGTGAGTAACGGTTAACTTTTGCATTAGAGCAGTGGTTCTTAACCTTTTTTGAGTCACGGACCCCTTCGAGAATCTGGTGAAAGATATGAACCCCTTCCCTACAAAAATGGACATAAACACAAACACAGCATTTTGCATGCAATGAATATACTTTATTTTATTGAAAACGACCTCACGCAGTGTATCACAAAGTATAAAACAGTCTTTACAAAGAATTATGTTTCTTACTCTTTTTCATGCAAAAACTAGTGGCCACTCAAAAAAATGAAATATATCCAACTTGTGCAAATTAAACAGAACAAAACTTTAAATTCTGCTCAAAAGTTCATATCAACGAGAGGGTTGTTGTTGTTTGGCTTGAATAAGAAGAAATTGTGGAGTGGCCTTTGACAAGGCAACACACATGCCATTGTTGAAATCCAATTATTTTTTACTTTTCGTTTTAATAGAAACAAGCGGTTAAAACCCTGACTCACAGAGGTATGTAGTAGGAAACAGAATCAGAGCATCCATAGCTCGCTTTGCCAGACGAGGGTAGGCTTTTGTCTACGAACACCAGAATTCTTCAAGACTCTTCGAGTTTTTTTTTTTTGGCAGCTAATGATGCCAAACGGCATCAAGCAATATCACAAAATTGTTCTCAGTTATTCTGACCTTCACGGACCCCCTGAAGCCCATCCATGGACCCCTTGGGGGTCCATGGACCCCAGGTTAAGAACCCCTGCATTAGAGAGTTAGACAGCAAAGGGATGAGAGTTTGTTGCTAGATGGATGCTACGTGCCCGTCGTAGAGGTGGAGGGATGCAAGTAAACAGTTCAGAGGAGCAGTGACCATTGAAGAAGCAATAGAAAAGAGATAAAGAGGCAACAGTGCAGCGAAGCCAGTAGGAGAAGGAGACTTCATGAGACGAATAGTCTTTGACTTCACCCTATTGTGAAGACCTGCATCTGGGGAGCCTCCCAATGCATGAGAGTTATACTCTAAACAAGGGCGGATAAAACCCGTGAATAAAGTTAACAATTGTGCAGGGGTAAAGAAGGCACGGAGTCAGCTTAGCACACCTAATCTCTTGGAAGCAGATTTTACAAGAGATGCAATATGATTTTTCCAAGATAAGTTTGTGAATGAAACCCCAAGCATGTTCAAAAGTGACGCAAGATTGAGATGGATATTATTAAACCTTAGAAGGTACTCCTGTGGAAGATTTTGACTGTTTGACAAGTGTAAAAACTGAGTCTTTGAGGCATTAAATACAAGAAGATTATTCTTACCCTAGTCCGACATACGAGCTAAGTCAAACATTACGTGTGCCATAGCCTTATCCCTTGTTTGTTGAAGTAACTGCTGAGAGGGACGTTGCAAAAACCGAATGGAAAGGTGAAGGGTGGAATCATCAGCATACGAGTGGATAGGATTAGATGTACAGCTTAGAAGGTCATTGATGAATAAAAGGAAGAGAGATGGTGGTAGGATAGAGCCCTGAGGAACACCACTGTTGATAGATCTAGGAGAAGAACGATGGCCGTCTACAACAGCAGCTATAGAACGACCAGAAAGGAAGCTAGAGATGAAGGCACAGATAGAAGGATAGAAACCGTAAGAGGGCAGTTGGGAAATTAAAGATTTATGCCAGACTCGATCGAAAGCCTTTGAGATATCAAGTGTAGTGGCAAAGCTTTCGCCAAAGTCCCGAAAGGAGGATGACCAGGAGTTTGAAAGGTAGGTGGGACGATGGCCAGTGGAGCGTCCCTGACGGAACCCATAGTGACGATCAGAAAGAAGGTTGTGATAGGGAAGATGCTTTAAAATTTTTCTGTTAAGAATAGACTCGAAAACTTTTTGAGGCAGAATGTTAAAGCAATTGGACGATAGTTAGAGGGTTGGAAATGGTCACCCTTCTTTGGGACTGGCTGAATGAAAGCAAACTTCCAGCAAGAAGGAAAGGTACAAGTTGAAAGACAAAGGCGAAAGAGTTTGCCTAGGCAGGGTGTAAGCACAGAAGCACAGGTCTTGGGGACAACAGGAGGGACCCCAACAGGCCCATATGCCTTGTCAGTATTGAGGCCAGTGATGGCAGAAAATACATCAGCTGAAGAAATTTTAATTTCAGCCATGAGGAAGTCAGAGGGGTGAAGTGATGGAGGAACTTCACCGGAATCATCTAAGACGGAATTGGAGGAGAAAGTCTGAGCGAAGAGATCTGCTTTATCAGTAGAAGAAATAGCTACAGAGCCATCAGAGTAGAAAAGAGGAGGGAAGGATGATGAGGTAAGGTTGTTAGCAAGGTTTTTGGCAAGGTGCCAGAAGGAGCGGGAAGAATTCGAGTTGGAGAATTGAGAGCATTTAGTACGGATGAAATTATTTTTCACAGAGCAAAGAACAGACTTAGCACGATTCTGGGGAGAAACTTAATGATGTGATTCAGGGGTGGGTTGGCTCCGGTACCTTTTATAGGCCCTCTCCTTGTTGCGGACAGCATTAGAATAAGCGTGATTAAACCAAGGCTTTCTTGCATTAGTCAGAGGATATGAGAAAGGAATGTATGCTTCCATGCCCGAGAGAATAATCTTCGTACTGTGCAAGGTACACACAGATGGCTTCCAGCCATGGAAACAATAATCATTCCAGGGAAAATCAAAGAGGTTCTTCCTGAGGGCGTCCCAATCCACAGCTCCAAAGTGCCGCAGATGACATTTCTTTGGAAGGTTCACAGGCCGTACCGGAGCAATAGGACAGGTTAAGGTAATAAGGTTATGATTGTAAGAGCCAGACAGAGAGGAAAGATTAACAGTGTAAGAGGAAGGATTAGTTGTGAGGAAAAGGTCAAGTATGTTGGAGCTCTTTCCAAGGCAGTCAGGGATACGGGTAGGGTGCTGTACAAGCTGCTCTAGGTCATTAAGGATAGAAAAGATGCAGGCTTGTTCACTAGGTGGACCAGTGAAAAGAGAGGAGAGCCAAAAGTGGTGGTGAACATTGAAATCTCCTAGAATGGAGATTTCAGAGGAAGGAAAAATGGATAGAATGTGTTCCATCATAGAAGTAAGATAGTCGATGAATTTTTGATAGTCAGTAGAATTAGAGGATAAGTAAACAGCGCAGATATAGTTAGTTAGAGAATGACAGGAAAGCCGAAGCCAGAGAGTATAGAATTCAGAAGAATCAAGTTCAGGAACACGCGAGCAAGATAAATCATTGCATACATATATACAACATCCACCTTTGGCTTTGAAATGAGTATAGAGATAGTAGGAGGAAACTGGAAAGGGTTTGCTGGCAGTTGCCTCAGACAGCTGAGTCTCTTCAAGAAAAGAAGGTGAGGTTTAGTGGAGCAGAAGTGGTATTCGACAGAGAGAAAGTTAGAGGAAAGGCCGCGAATGTTGCAGAAATGAAGAAGTGAGTCGTCACCAGGAGAAGGGCTGATGGTGGGGGAATTTATGGTCCCCCCCCCCCCGGGGACTCCGAGACCTGATTTTCTGATGCCACCATTTTACTTTTACTTTTGAAAAGGAAGTGTAGTGTGTACTGTGCATGTAGTTTGGTGTTGACAGTTAGAGAAACGTGTACTGGAGAGCATGCTGGCCTACTCTCTGTGTTACTGAGACACTAAGAAAGTTCAGCAAAGTCAGGAACTTTTCCTGAGGCCTGATGAAACGGGAGCTCCAGCTCTCCCTATCATCAGCTTTCCATCCACCTTGGGAGTACTGCCCTGCCTGACTGGTGCTACAGTCTATTCCTACCAGGGATAATCTGGTGAGAAGTCTATCTGTCTCTATCTATATACCTAGGCTGCTTCCCCCAAGGAAAGGTAGGTAGCCGAGACAGGACGACTCACTCCCCATTTACTCATCCGTTCAAACACATTCATTCGCATCTTAGCCCCAAACGGGAGAACGGACAGATCCTCACCGCACCACACCGCACAAGGGTCAACTGCGCAATGCAATCAGTGACATCCGCAGCAGGGCCCGACAGCAGAACTGGTTTACCCCTGCCACATCATAACAGACCCATCCCCTTACCCGCACCTGACCTGACTAGCTGATCAGACCAAATGCGGGAGAATATCCCCTCAGGGCTGCGTCATCACTTATTCATTCACAATTTCTCTCCATTTATTTCTGTCACGCACAGCCACTCTTCCTTGCTCAACAGACATCCCTCTTGCATCCAACGCTCTCTTCACACTGTCCATCCATCCTATTCGTGGTCTTCCTTGGTGAGAAGTGGTATGGCATAATCTCTGGAGTAAATATTAGACACACTGGTAAAGCAACAGCAGCGAAACCTGGGTCGATCGTCTTTCACGCTTTCACTCCAACACAACACCCCAAGGTGTCTTCCCAACGTGTCCCTCCATTTACATAATGTCTCTTCCCTTAGTTTCCCACAGTCTGCCTGCTCCCGCGCTCGTTTCTGTGCGAGCGTGTGTGTGTGTGTGTGTGTGTGTGTGTGTGTGTGTGTGTGTGTGTGTGTGTGTGTGTGTGTGTGTGTGTGTGTGTGTGTGTGTGTGTGTGTGTGTGTTTCCATAAGTGAGAAAAAAAAGATATTTTTCGTTTCTCCATGCTAATACGGGAACACTGAGAACAGAGTGTTGAGGAAATGAGCACTTTACGTGTCATTTGAAAAGCTGATCATACACTATTGTTGCTCACTCAGGGTAAAGCTTATAGAAGTACAAAAGTAAAGCGTCGAATATTCCACCAGCGGCAAAGCATTTACGCCAATATAGCAACAGTAATACCTGCGTGAGCACCTCTGCATACGTTACAGGATGCCTTTTACCTGGCAGTATGTGGCTGTGGCTTCTCAAATACATATATAAATTCTGTAGGACTGTAAACTTTCTTCTCTTATCTGGTTGTCTCTGCACGAATCTTGTTGTATGGTTACCTGCTTTGCAGGTGTTATTTGCAAATTATGTTTTGATAAATATTAAAGACCAGATACGTGAAATAGAGGTGAAAATTAAAATGTGTTCCTTAAACTGATGGAACTTATAACCTCCTCTCCAGGCTTAGGATGTGAAGGATTTAACGTGAAGATATGAGGTACTTAAGGCTGTGCTGGGGATGAAGGTGGCAAGATATATGAATTTCATATATCAAATCCAATGAAAGTTTGTCGTTTGGATGATAAATGTCTTTAGTCTGTACTGAATAAAGTATCAGAGAGAGAGAGAGAGAGAGAGAGAGAGAGAGAGAGAGAGAGGGAGGGAGGGAGGGAGAGAGAGAGAGGGAGAGAGAGACTGATGATAATGCTAAGGAGAAGAGACGAGGTAAATGTTACAAGCATGCAGTAAAATAAAGATCTGGGGACGGGGAGAAGACTCTGGGGGAGCTATGGTGGCGGTGGCGGGGGTGATGGGGTGAGTGAGGTGGAGTAATGCCAGGAGGGGGAAGGGGAGGTAATCAGCATAAGGGAGGAGGAAGTGAAGGAACAATCAGAGAGGTGGAACATGAATCAAGATACAAGTAGATGGGTAGGGTGAAAAATATGGAAAAGTTTGAATATGTGGTCTGTTGTCCTAAGAAATTACTCCTTCTCTCTCTCTCTCTCTCTCTCTCTCTCTCTCTTTCTCTCTGTCACACACACACACACACACACACACACACATTACTAGCTCGTTTTGCTCTGCTCTTTTTCGCTCACCCTCGGTCGTCCCCGTGAGGTCATTGTCCAAAAATGTGAGAGGCAATAACAGTCAAGAGGAAGAGGTGAAGGCGGTGAGACGCAAGTAACTGATGTGGAGACAGAGAGAGAGAGAGAGAGAGAGAGAGAGAGAGAGAGAGAGAGAGAGATTTCGTTTGCTGACAGAACAAAGGAAGAATATAATCTCTCATAGGGGATTTCGTGGATAATAGTTGCTTTTCCTGGAGGTCTTTGTGTTAATTTTTAATATATTGTAACTCATAATCATATTAAGTGCTTTTTGGCTGCTGATTGGTTCACCTTACTTCTGGTCAGTGAAAGAGTTTATTTCACATTCCAGCAATCACTCTTACATTTAATATTGTCCTAATTCCTTATCTTCTTTCCGTCCCTCTATTGTTAATATTTTTTGCTTATTTACAGATCTGTATATATACTAGATCACCGTTCCATTGTCCCTTCCTGTCTCAGTTACGAATCTTACATCCCAGCATATCGGTCTGACCTACTGGTTCCATTCCAAGCCATCCTCAGACCAACAAGCACAAGGATGTACTGTACGTTTCCTTAATATCATACTTCAGCTTAACCAGAGGTTTGTTTTTTCTCCTCCTTCAGTTCCATTCTTCTTCTCAATTACTTGCAGGTCTCTTTTGCTGTTCTTCCCACATTTCATCTGTGATAACGATTTCCTCAAGCGAAATATGATCAAAGACTAGATGTGAGGAGAAGGTGAGAATTGGTGCTGGAATATTCCCATATTTTCCTTTCCTTTTAGTTGAGTCGTTGAAAGTCCAGCTCGTCTCAGTGACCCATTGTGAACTTATTCTTCCCTCTTATACAGATGATTTTCCAGTCCATCGTGTTCCACTTCATCCTCCAGCATGTACAAAATTACTGTTGTCTATTAAAGCTGACATTTTCTATTGGTTCTGCAGGAAAATGCTTTCTTACGTTATTTTGATAAACTTACAATCATTAAATTCAAGATATTTTTCTGATACGCATGCAGTTATTCATTGCATCTTAATTCACCCTTCCCTCAGGCATGTATTTCCTGACACCATCCTTCCTACTAATCCTTGGCCTGTCTTTTATTTCCTCACTCTAATAATGAGACAAAAACAAGACCTTAGTGATAATGCTTGAGCCCTGTTGCATCTAGCTCCCACTTCGCCCAGCCCTCTGTGTGTGTCATACGTCATGGATGTGCACCCAACCCACTTCCAACACTCAGGTATACTAAATGTTCTATGGGAGGAATACTTGTGTTAATGTTCAAAGATTTTTCTAAAGGGTCTTTACTTTTATCACTGACACTCAGTAGAGAGAGTGAAGGTCAGTTCTTGACAGGTTAACTACTTGAGCAGATTTGTCCACTGTTAAATGATGTGCCCAACTAGACAGGAGAGGAATAAAGATATTTCAGTATTCCGAAGAGAAGCTGTTAACAAATTTTTAGGCCGAACAGAAAATTGTATTTTTAACCCCCGTCCTCTGGACAGACTGCCACTGTTGCTACTTCCACGTTTATGTTTCCATTACTAACACTTCCTACAAAAGTAATAAAGTAAAATCTATGTAATCAGGACGGTGTACTGTAATATACAGTGAGTGCAATGTGTGATTTAGTTTTTTTCCTTCCCCGGTTTCTTCCTACATCCTCTCAGCTCCTTCCCTCCCTCATCATTCTGATATCGTTTCATCCTTCCTCTCACTTACCTCTCCCACCCTTTCCCTCATTTTGTATTCCTCAATCCCAGGAGTTCCCTTCCTATTGAATATCACAGTATATTCGTTCCTTTCCAGTTTCCTCTTACTACATTTCCTTCAGTTACTTCGCAGTCTCTCTCTCTCTCTCTCTCTCTCTCTCTCCCCTAATTGTCGTCCTCCATACTTTTGCTCGTTTTACTTTTTTCGAGCTTAATTACGGCTTGCTTTTTATCAGTTGCCCATTCTAAATTGTTTTTAGTTCCGCCCTCTCATATCTAGATCTTTGTTCGACTCACTACTCCTGATCTACTTTTTTTTTTTTTTTTACCTTACTTCTTCATCTTATCCAACACTTCCTTGTTTCTTTCATTCTTTCATCTTGGTTTTCTTTTATATTTTTATGCTAATATTCGCATCGCACTTCAGTCTGTTCTCTTTCATTCTCTCTCATGCTATTTCGGCTTTTGTTTCCTTTTACAGATCTTTTTTTTTTACTTTAGAAACTTTTTTGTTCTTTCCTCTTTTTTTTGTTCTTATGATTTCATTCTTATTCTTTAATCCAACGCATAACCATACCCCAAAGTCTACTTTCTGTCTTCCAGCTCTCCCTACTGATCAAACTTCCGTCTACTTCATTCCCCCCCCCCCCCTCATTTTGCCAATGATGTTTATTCATTTTGATATATTTTGCTTTATATGGTAATCTCTTCTCCCTCTACCACTGTTCATTCCATACCCCACCTTCCTGTGTAGTGACTCATGTCATCTTCCTTTCTCTTCTTGATTAATTTTCTCTCAGTTTTTCTCACGTCACGTCTCCCACTGTTTTCTGTTCTTTCCCTCCAGCTTAAGGTATGCCCATCATTGCCTTTTCTCTTCTTCCCTCAGGCTCTGATCCTCATCCCTCACCATGGTTTTTTCTTTGGTTTGTACATTTTCCCTTCTTGCCTGATCAACCACTCATCTGGTTTGTCCTCCTTTTCTTCTTCCTGTTCCTAACCTCACCATCTCACCTTCTGATATTCATCGTCCTTCATCTGCCACACCTGTCTCCCGTATCATTCGCCACCGCTTATTCACTAATGTCTCTATTCCTTCTTGTACTATTGTTCTAGAAGGCGCTCCTACAGCATACCCTCCCAAAGCACCAGCGATGGAGTATGTGGTAGGGCACTCTGGCTACACTGACACACTCCCTCACCAGCACTGGGCTGGGTGGTCGAGCGATGTGGCTATACTGATTCACAATGCTCAGTGAATACACCATAATGGCATCAACGAGACAAACGGTATTACATACTTTTATCTACATGAATCTTGCCCGCAGAATGGTTCTGTGATAAGGACCCAGTTTGAGAGCACGAAGACAGCTGCGACGATAGGGAGTGGGACAGCTTGACATCTTCCTAGTGAACAGTTGAAATAATTTGTTTCCAGTTTATCAGCCATTCCATACGTCGCCAAGGATGTGAAGTGGATATGAGTGTACAAGAGTGTATGACAGTGAGGTGGTTGAGAGGGGAATGAGAGGGACAAAGAGAACAAGGAAGAGTCTTAGTGCCTTCCTGTCCTTGACTCAGAGACACGGTATAGTTTCGGTAGTAATATCCTACCCTTTAACCAACTGCCTCGATAGGAGCAATAGGTCTGTTGCTGTTTGCTTTCCTTTTTCTCCTTTGTATTTCTTTAACGGGGAGTGATAAGGTACGAGATTACGTATGGTAGGTTGTGTTGTGGGAAGAGGGGTCGTTACTGAGTAAGGGCATAAATGCCTGGATAACATTTTGTCAAGGCCACCCATCAGAAGGTGGTGAGTCAAGCAGAGTCAATCAATAGATCGATAGAATAAAAGTGTACACTGTCCACACATCATTATTCACGGGAGAAACTAGTAGCAATCCAGTAAAACATAAAAATGTAATTTGTAATTTGTTCACTTCAGAGGTTCCTGGATGTTGGCAAGGAACAACGGCAGAATCATAGTCAGCAACATTTATCATCGGATATATTGAGCTGTGTGACTGTAAGTTGAACGAACGAACAAAGAAACAACCAGTGACCATTACAGTAACGTCCTCCCTTCACAGGGTGGAATAAAAAATGAAGATGAGAAAACTGCCAGCCTTTCCGACAAGCCAGATAAACTACATTTCTGCCCCTCCATTTCTTTCCTACCTGGTGCTCTCCCTCATTCCATCTCCCGGATGCCTTACCGGCGGGGTTGGTCTAACATTTATTTTCCAGGAACCGGTAGATTAAACATGCCTCGGTGGCAGCAGTGATTTACACTGGTGTTCGTTATTATACATTCCCATCTTAATTTCCTCTCTTAGATCGATGAATTATATGTGAATGGCTTATGTGCTTCAAGATTTTACTTTCAGCTGGAATAATATATTCTGCAGCTCACTGCCTTCCCTTACATACAATACTTTTCCTTTAGTGCAGGTGATTATATACTCGTAAGGATAAGGTGAAAACACGCAATAAATGCTAGTTTAAGATCTCGATGCCGGGAGGTTAAGGCGTAGGGCTGCTGCTCCAATTCTGCTACGAATTCGGAGTGGGTAATAGAGGTTTTCCATCATGTGCTGCCAAGAAGAAGTGTAGGATGGTTATCTTCCCGTAAATGTAATAGGTTATGAAATGACAGTCTTCCTTGATTCTTTATACCTGTCCGGGACAAACTTCTTCAACCCGAGAACTTTTTTTTCACTGAAACAGTACTGGACATAAGTTATCTAAGAGAAGCATGTGAAGTTACATGGAGAGACAGACAAGCAATTGAGAAATTAGGGGAGACTTGTGGTGTTGATGTGGTTGTCACTGAATGGGGACTGAGATGGTTTGGTCATGCGGATAGGATGGAGAACAAGAGACTGACAAGAGGAGTGTAAAGGAGTGAGATGTAAGTGGGAGGGGGAGATTGAGGATGGGATGGATGGATGGATGGAACTGTCAGATTAAGAGGGGGGGGAGGGTGAGTTGGAGGAAGGGCAACCAAATGGTAGAGGAACGACATGGAGGCGATTTGCTTATGGCCATCTCTTACGAGATTAAGGCTTGTGTGAAGCTGACAGGAATAAAAGCTGTCAGGACACGAAGGCCATTCCCAAATTACTTTTAAGCGTTTTCTCCTTTTTTGTTAGTCTTTTCAAACACACACACACACACACACACACACTAACCATTGTCATCCAGTTTGTCTGTGCAGAGATTGGCCACTTTCACTCTTTTCATATTGAGGTATCGTCAAATACCTTGACTAATCATAAAGCCGATAGATTTTAACACTAAAATAGAAGAACGAAATTGCAAATGCAGAACATGCTAGAAGCTGGAGGCACTAGATGCAGGACACACTAGCTGCAGGACACACTAGACGCAGGACACACTAGATGAAGGATTCACTAGATGCAGGACACACTACATGCAAGACACACTAGATGCAAGACACACCAGGTCCAGGATACACTACATGCAGGGCACATTAGATGCAGGAAACACTAGATGCAGGACACACTAGCTGCAGGATACACACGATGCAGAGCACACTAAATGTAGGACACACGAGATGCAAGATAGTCTAGATGCAGGACACACTAGGTGAAGGACACACTAGATTCAGTGTAAACTAGATGCAGAACACTCTAGGTGAAGGACAAATTAGATGCAGGACACATTAGTTGCAGGACACACTTGTTGCAGAACACACTTGTTGCCGGACACATTAGATGCAGGACACACTAAATGCACGACACTAGATCCAGGACACACGAGATGCAAGACACAATACATGCAGAGCACACTACAGTTGATGCCGGACACACTAGGTGCAGGACACATTGGATACAAGGCACACTAGATACAGGGCGCTACATGCAGAACAGGCTAGATACGACCAAGCAGAACAAAGACTGAACAGGAAGGAATAGGGAGAATGGGAAGGAGGAAAAGGAGGGGAGACGAGGAAACATACAGGCTAGAGATGGGAGTAAGGAGATAAAAGGAAGAGTAGGAGATCGTGGATGAAAGAATGATAATATGTAAAGAAAAGAGGAGTGAGGAGGTCGCTGGGGGATGGGATGCGGTGGGAGAGGTAACTTCCACATAAAAATTCAGAGTAATCGCAGTCAGGGGAATTTAGTGGCAGAGTTATGGAGTTTTATATAAAATAGGCCAACTGGGAGGCTGTGGTGGTACGATGAAGCTTTTAATGAATGGATGGTAAACCTAAAAGGCAGGGAGAAACAGCGATGATAACAAACTCGGAGAATGAACATACCGATAAAGAAGGCACAGAGAACTAAAAGAAAAGGAGAAACAGAGGAGACAGCAAAGGGATATAATGAATGAATAATGCAGAAGAGAAAACACAGAGAAAGATAATGTAAAACAAGCAGAGCAGATGTGCTTTCCCAATGCACAGCAGGTGACTATGAACCTTGAGGCTCACAGCAAATACAAATAATACCTTGGGTGGCCCTAAGGTGTCCGGCAATAATACTGGTTTTTGTAACGGGTCGTTTCTCGTTTCTAAGAAATGCTTTCTCATGAAACTTCCTGTCCTCCTCAACCCCTGGAGAAATGGTACGCCTTGTCCCAATCCTTGTGCACGCTATGGAGTGGGAAAAGAGAATGAAATAGGGAGATAAAAAGAAGCAGAATATAGACAACAGAAATGTGAAAAACGGAAAACTTAAGAACAAGAAAGAGGAAAGTAAGGAAAAAGACAGAGAAGAAACTGTAGATAATGAAAAAAGGGGGACCAGAGAAAGGTGAGAAAGAATAACAATAAAAAACAATGGGGTATAATACTAAACACTTCAATATTTCTTCAAACATTATATGTTTACAGAAGTATCTTTCTATGGCTGCAAAGATTTCTTCACGGGTACTGTATATTTCGCTGTATGTAATTTTGAAAGCATTATTGTTCATTACAGTTTAAAATTTATTTAGGGCATTCACCCTTCCTCTCTCCAGTCCATTTCTCTCCATATGAATCTGTGACATTTCTATATACTAAAAATGCGTTTTCAATACTTACGATCCCTGTTGCTTCTTCTACCGTTCCACTCCCCCCCCCCTCTCTCTCTCTCTCTCTCACCATAACTAAGATGCTTCTTTGCTAGACTGTGGTCTGTCCATACATTTATCTATTTTTCTTTGTATAGCCATATCCCTTAATCAAGGTATGGATGACAATAAACGAATCTCCTCTATGCCACCTTGTCCTCTGCCATGAGGCTGTCAGTTCCTCGGCTCAACTTCCGTCGGTCACATGCCTCTCACTGGCTGAGTGACATGACTTTGCAGTCTCGTTGAAAGCTGGCTTGCGGCAGGGGGTGAGAGAGGGCGAGTTGCAGGTCACCGGGTCACTGGGGTTTGATAATCAGCAGAGTCGTGGTTGGGATGAGAGACAGGCCTGGTGACAGACAGGCCTGGTGACAGATGGCAGACAGTTACTGTGGTTTATGGTAGACAGACTTCACAGTACGGTAGATCGTAGACAGTTTCCATATTAAACATCAGACAGTCTTGATGGTAGATGGCAGACAGGTTCCGTATGAAACGTCAGACGGACAGTAGGGAAAGTGTGTTCTTGACCTCGGTGCCACCAAAATGTGAGATGTAAGCCCATAGATATACCATTAGGAATTCGGGCTATTTTTGAAGACTCTTTCCAATGAGTGGAAGAGAGCTGTGTTACACTCTTGAGGCCTCTCTTCCTCTCCTAATTTCATGCAAAGAAAGGTAAGTGATCTTCCGTTTAGCCAGTGCCAAGACGTTACGATGGATTAAGGAATTCTCGGATGTGTATACATAAAACAGTCCTCTCAGTGTTCCCTTCCTGAAATAGCAGACTAGGCGAGAAGTTGTCAGCACCAGTCAGCACACCCAAGCAGCTACACCACACTTATTCTCTACACACACACACACACACACACACACACACACACACACACACACACACACGTCAACAATGTGTGTGTGTGTGTGTGTGTGTGTGTGTGTGTGTGTGTGTGTGTGTGTGTGTGCAAGAGAGAAGAGAATGGAGGGTGCAGTGAACGAACTGGGAGAAATGATTAAGTAGATGAATAAGAAGTAATATGAAATGCAAGGAAAGAGACCAAGACTAATAAGAGAGAGAGAGGGAGAGAGAGAGAGAGAGGGGGGGAAGGGGAGGTCATTATTCATGGTTGTATGCTTACTTGTTTGCTAATTTCAATACCGTATAAGTATGCCCAGTATATACATGTGACTGTTCAGTGTTCAGTGTGTGTATACCTTGAAGAATTATACACACACTCCGAAAAAATGAGAAATCTTAAGTAGGTTAGCCTCTTTATCACTAAATTATTAAATTCATTTTAGGAATAACTTCACTTCGTCTACATATTCATCGTAGGAGTAACTTCACTTCGTCTATGAATGAACCTTTTGACGAGAGGAGGCGCCAGAGCTGTATAAAATCCTGAGTGGTGGCCAGAACAAAACAGTCAATGGAGACTAAAGGCAGTATGCTTAAACCTCAAATAGGGAAGTGGAATGCAAACGCCTACATTTTGACGGTCATTTATGCAAGGCCAGTGATTGTAAAATATGGTCAGCCTGCATCCCATACAACAGAATGCAGTTAGCAATCATATACGAAGGCCAAATAATGTCTATCATCGTCAGATATTTCAAAAATTATATTTAAAAAATTTAGGGTCTGCGTCCCACTTCGTCATTTCAGGTTAAACGTAAGGCCCTGACTTTCTTCCGTAATGAGAAGCGGAGTCATTCTTTGGCTAAATGATATCGTTCTGAGATAGCAAGTGAGAAACGTCGGAGATTTCTGTTAAGCGTGCGAAGGTTAATGGAAACTGTATTCACCCAAATGACGAGCCAGCGCTCCATCCCTCCATGCATCCACTATTCAGTCCTTTTCAGCAGCGAATGGGCCCAGGACTAGGCTACTCAGTCCCGATATTTAAGGCGAGGTTGACCTAGTGGCATTAAGTGGGCAATAAACCCCAACCATCCCACGGAAGTAAACCCGTAAGGGCCTTATACTGTTGGCCCACCTTAATCCACTAGACCACCAGGCACCTTTTGTCTATAAGATTATCATTTAACATAATTTATAAATTATTTCTAGATCAGAGTAAACACTATGGCGTGACACTCAGTGTGGTGGCACCTGAAGCCAGCACTGCATTAATGGAATGGATGGTGAGCGCCCCAACCTACCATAAAGGACCTAAATCTGAATAAATCATCCGATGGTAGCGAGAATAAAACAGTTAAGATATCAGCCATGGTGAGATGGTTCATGTAGTTGTATTAACCGTATTATAGCAAACGGCGATTTCTAAGCTGAATAAAATCGTCCGATGGTAGAAAGAATGTAATTGTTGCAATTTTCTCGCCATCGAAGTCAAGAACAAGCACAGGTACTATTTAAAATTAGAATAATGTCACCTGTCTGGTTCCATCTCCATGAAATTTGAAAACAAGGCGGGTGAATCCACAGCAAATATATATTGCTCTATTTAATGAGTCGTAAAATTCCATGTCTTCATCTAGAATATGGCCCTAGTCACTAAAAAGTGCCATGGAAAGGATGTACAACAGAAGCTGGGGTATGCAAAAAATCTGCGTAAAAGATAAAACCCTGTGCCTAGTTAAAATGATTGATCTATATACGGATGACCATTTGACATCAGGTCAGTGTTATCGCTGTCGTTTGCTCCGGATTCAAGACCTGATTTCCAGAGTTCGTGGACTTAAGAGCAGTGATAACAGGACTTCTGCTTCCTATAGTACACACGAAAAAAAAAAAAAAAAAATCGCTGCTTAAAGTCCTGTCAATGTCAAATTAATTTAGCCTCATTTCATCGGTTCTTTTTTCCCCGTATTTCATGTAATGTGTTTTACAGTGAAAGTAAGAGTCTAAATACAGCTGGCACTAGGACGAAAGAGAGGTAGAAAAATGATGGAAAAGGTACAATGTAAAGTGATAATGCAGAACTGTGAGAGATTCATTTTCTGCCATTGTTCCTTCGTCATATTACCCCCTTTAACACTTTATTGAAAGTTGTCTTAAGCCTGCACCAGTAACATTATGCTCTTATTCATCCTGAGACTTGAGCTCCCTCTGATGCATACGAAGGGATTGGGATTTAAGGAGATGCATTAGACTTAGATTAATATTCCCCTGGTTCAGTACAAACATTCCTTCAATTAGTCGTTCCAGTTTCGCAGCTAATATCCATAACCGTATTTATAAGCAGACATTTACCCCATCGTTTTCTCTCTTACCGCTCAACTTCAAATCATTCTCATCTCCCGCACCCCACTCTCCTTTCATCCACATCCCTCTCCTCTCACTCCCACCCCTTTCCTCTCCCACACCCATTTCTCCTCTCACCCACATCCCTCTCCTCTCACCCTAAACACTTCCTTTTCTCCCACACCCCTATTCATTCCTTTCCACCCTTCGTCTTCCCATACACTCCTTTTCTTCTTTCCTCATCTCTCCTTATTCTCCCCTTTTTGCTCTTCTCTCCCCACTGTTGCTTCTTTATCCTCCGGTTTCTCCCTTTACTACGCTCCCCTCTCTTTATATTAGCCATTTTGTCACGCAGCTAAGTAACAACCAAGGAGAGGATGGGTCAGAGGGTAGATGATTATACCTTGAGCCTTGTGCTAGGAATGATGGGGACCCGTATCAGGATAATGGACCTGTGTGGTGGAAAGAGGTGGGGAAGGAGGGGACAGAGGGATGATGGGAAGGTAATGGATCATGTGTGAGAGATGGGAGACGTTTGAAGAAGAGGGATGAGGAGGGTTGTCAAGGAAATGAGTACTTAGGAAGGAGGTGATCTATGTGCGAGGGAAAAAAATAAGAAGAATCGAGAGAGACAGACAGACAGACAGACAGATAGGAACTGAGCTAGGTGTGACGAACAACAATGGACAAGTGCGAGGAAGATAGGCTATGAGACAGCTGTTAGGGGAAGGAGAAAAGAGAGAGGTGTTGGGTGAAGGAGAAAAGAGAGAGGTGTTGGGTGAAGGAGAAAAGAGAGAGGTGTTGGGTGAAGGAGAAAAGTGAGAGGTGTTGGGTGAAGAAGAAAGAGAGGTGTTGGGTGAAGGAGAAAAGAGAGAGGTGTTTGATCAGGGAGAGGGGGTACTAACTAAAATCTTTAGATTACGCTGAGAGGCAGGAGAAGAGCAGTGTGATGATTGTACTAAAGGTGAATATGTAAAGGGGATGGTGTGTGTGTGTGTGTGTGTGTGTGTGTGTGTGTGTGTGTGTGTGTGTGTGTGTGTGTGTGTGTGTGTGTGTGTGTGTGTGTGTAATTATAGGATAAACTTGATGCATCTATTCATCCCATCTCCTACCCCTCCACTAGCCTTTGGGAGTAAAATATGTCCAGGTTAATTACAAAGGGGATAAGCCAAGTCCCACCAAGCAGCCAGAGGAGTTAATATGAAGGAGGATCCGTGGCAGTAAATAAGACTGTAACGGCTCTGGATTACCACTTAAAACCCTAGCTTTACCATCACCCTCCAGTGTTCTCTCTCGTGTTTAAACCATGATACCTTCACACAGGTTTACAATATTTCACAATAATTTACAAGGGACATGAAAGGTTAGAATTAGCCTTAATTATTTCCTACTGTGCCTGTGAAGTCTAAGAGCAATATAATCATCTGACAGCAGCAGTAATGAGTCTTTAATACGTCATCGAACTGCAGTAGTGAAGATTACTGTAGACTGAAATATTGCATCCCATGCAGAAAAAATAATGCAAACGTACTGTCGTTATAAATATTATTAAATTATTCTGGCGACGACAAGACTGCAGGATCTGTAAATAAATAATGCATATCTGTCTCACTAACACGTTCAAGACTTTCTCTCTCTCTCTCTCTCTTTCTCTCTCTCTAACTGCATATTCTGAAGTATTTGCCACTATAAACAGTCTTTACACAACGGAGTTCGTCACTGGATAAAATGAACGACCACACATTTAATACAAGGCTTATTAGAGGCAAGCATAATGTGGGCTTCAGAGCAGGAGCTGAGGTGGTAACAGCCGAGGCCACCCCACAAAAACACCAGCCACTGAGCTACAGGAGTTGCCCATGCTGCCCGGCTAGGACTCCTGGTTTATCACCCTGAGATTATAAAACAGTACGTTACATATATTAACCTCATTTTGAATCGGCTGTTATTCTATGTGTATTTTTCCCAGTTATGAAGATCCGATACAAACCGTCTTTGGTGAACAACCATAACTTGCCAAACCTATAGAAAGGTAGGCCTCGAACTCTCATTACTTGGAAGGTGACATGGGCAACAACTCATAAATATACCTGCATCCTTCCCTGCCACCTGCCTACATGAACTCACCTCCACACATTAACCTGCTCACCGGAACAAAGTGGTTACAATTATGGTTTGGCTACATAATTTTATTACATTTAAATTTCCAGGCTATGCCTACCGTGTATGGATTAATCAAGGCTTGAGGTGAATATATTTATAGTAAGCCATTCCTCTTCCCTGTCATTAATCGTTATTTCGTTCAGTTAAAATATACAGGAGTTGCTTTACAGTTCACACTCTCTATTTTTCTCTGAAATATATGACGGGCATATCACTCTGAAGTATGAGTGTGGCTTCATCCTATCATGACTGTGGTGAACCGGAGTGATATAATATTCAGTCGGGCACAGTGGGACGACCGGCGGCATAAAGTAGGTGAATCGTTTGTGTGCATGATTATTTCTATTACAATTTGAAGGTATGAGGGAGTGATGGTTATGGGACACCATTTGTTAACGGAGAGAGATCATGTGGAACAAAGATGACACACAAAGAGCAATGGAGAAATTTGTGAGTCAGGCTAAATACACTTAGGTGAGGAGCACACGCGAGCTATAAAAGAGTAAGGAAAGACCGAGCAGTAGCCTATAATATAAACTTTATAAACTAGTAAAGGCAAGATGTGCGATAGAACACATTTGTATTAGATCCACATATAAAGCACAAACAAACGTGGAATATTGAAAATAACAGTCGGATAGGGCACACAGAGCTGGGGCTGTACTGTCAGTTGGTGGTGCAGAATGTAACTTGGAGAGAAAATTGACGAAGTCATGAACTGTGCTGGAGTTAAAAGAAAGTTTTTGATAAATGAGGGATGTGATGGTTAAACTATTACAGAAGCAAGCGAGAATTCTGATGGGACGACAGTTCGATTTGACGCTGAGGAAGGAAATAATTTTTAAGTGCCTGATGTTCGTTCAAACAGCCTTTGCTGATGTTCCTCAAGTCCCTCTGGTATTTCATAATTTCGGTCCAACCATTAGCATCACACAAGTTATGTACGAGTATGTGAAGCACCGAGGAGGGCTTATGAACACTACTTCCATCACAACTATCACGTCATATACAAGCAGAATACTTCCACCTTGACTATACTTTCATCACTGTACCTTAGTGCCAATACAGTTTTGTTTTAATGCCACCACAACCCTTCCACTACAGTCATTACCACAGTTCTTCCACCACAAGTGTTACCACCATTACACAACCCTTGCACCACACGTGCCATTGCGATCAATCTACAGTACCACAGTCACTTCCACATTCCGTGCCCCACAAATATAATCACTGTCGCTCTGCTAGTCATCACCAGAGTCCTTCCACCATAGTTGCTACGCTGATTATCCCTTCGTAACTAAATTGGCACTGTCATCCATTAGTTACACAT
The DNA here is from genome assembly GCF_032717465.1 of Coenobita brevimanus. NCBI lineage: Eukaryota > Metazoa > Arthropoda > Malacostraca > Decapoda > Coenobitidae > Coenobita > Coenobita brevimanus. Next base: position 7,833,198 of record NC_136959.1, read on the forward strand.
ACGTACACATTTTACCACTTTATATCAAGCAAAATGCGAAGATGTTAGCATCATATATCGAGTACTAATTTTGTTACAAACACCACCTTTCCACAGCAGCCACCATAAACGTCCCACCACTACTGCTGTAGTGCCCGGAAGTGATAATGAGTTGTATCTAGTTCATTTTATATGACCAAAAGTTCAGTTAAGTGAGAGAGTGTGGCCTGGGCATGGCTGTTTCCATGCAGACGTTACCAGAACGTAGATTAAGTTACCTAGTTGCTAAGTCATTTTTTTCCCCTACTGTAATATACTAGTATCAAGTCTCTTTATAATATAAAAACTCGAGTGAGATGGGAACATGTGCCTTTGGTCACGTAATCCAGCATAATGTATGCGTGCGCAAAGTGATGTAAAGCACGATGATTTTTATTGTTTTTCGATGTAAGGGTATAAAGAGAGAGGTGTTGTTGAGTAGTTATTATAAGTAGAGAATGTCATTTTTTGGGGGGTAATCGATTGTAAAGGGAAAGACATCACACTGAGTCTATCACGAGTCTGTGATAATAAAAATGTTAAATTACGTATGCCGTCATCCCCCCCCCTCCCCCTTTGCATCACGCAGTTTTGGCGTGTCTGACTCGCTCACCGGCCGTGGTAGGTGGCAGATGGTCGGTACTGTCGTCATCCTCCCCCCCCCCCTCCCTCCAAGGAATTTTGAAGTGTAACGGTGACGCCATTAGCCTTTGGAGAAGCGAGTCCTGTGTTCCCGCTCACCTCCCCTACATTTTTTAGCTGAATAGTAAGGTATTTCCCATATTTTTGTGTACTGTACTGTATAGTATTATTATTTAGTAACTGGAATACGAGAATGCTAGCTAGTTCTGTCTGAGCCTCAGATAAATGTGTGATTTTTGTAGGCCAAGTATCGGGTGCCCGGGGACTGTGAAGTGTTTATTATTGTGTTGAAATGACTTTGCAATTCAGTACTTATTAGGGCTATGTTGTGAGAAAATGTTCACGTAGTTACTTTGTGAGGCACAATGATACTGATGCAGTGATGATTTTCATGGTTAGAGTTACAGTTATTCATGCTTACTGTATTTGTTATAGTACTTTTTCTTCCATGTTATCCCTACAATAAGTATTATTTTGAGCAGACCTATGTGTCTGTAGTGCCATGTGTTATTCTCTTATAACTTGAGATGCCGAGTGTTGTAACTCATGTTTCTTTATTATGAGACCTTCCTGATCATGTGAAGGGATTACCTGAATTGGGGAGAATAGTTATTCATTATACATATTAACTTCTAGCGGTTCCAAGTGTGGAGGTCAAAGTACAAGTGAGTCAAAATTCAAGTCTGGAGATCAAGGTCCCAGTGTGAGTCAAGGTCCCAGTGTGGAAGTCAAGGTCGGAAGTGGAAGAGGACTGGACCAGTGAAATTTGTGCTCAGAGGGACGATTATGAAGAAACACATTGGACTGGGACTGAGGAGCTAAGTTTTGTGGATTTGATATTAGAACCATATATTTTCTTTTGAACACCGTGCCAACTGATTCAGGTTTAATCTGTAAAAGCAAGTAGCTGGGGAAGATTTCTACCTTTTGGTCTTGTTAATACACATTTCCTCCCACTCGAACTTTATTGTTTGTTTAACCCTTGAGAACTGGTGGTATAGAGCTTACCTAGTAGTTCATTAATGTGCAACTTTGAAGTATTCTGAGAAACTGCGAAGGTTGGGCTTGGGTTGGCCTAGTTGGAGACTGGCCCCGTCATTTTGGCATGCTACCACTCTTAACCTGGCTACTTGAAATGTAATAAACAAAACCGAAGAGGCCGCTAATCGGAGAGAGTCTCCATCAATCTGAGTTCCCGACCGTTCCAGCACACAGTGGTCATCAATAGTGACTTGTGTTCTGCCCTTTTTGACCACGTAAAAGTCTGGATCGCAGAGGTGACAGTACTCTGCTGCCAACTCGTACCCAGTGTGTGTGTGTGTGTGTGTGTGTGTGTGTGTGCCACCACCAGCACGTTTGTTAGACTAGAGTTTTTGCGTGTTAAGAATTTTCTCTAATGAGAGTAGTTTTGTCCTTGTGGTGGTTGTGGCTCTGCCCTCCTCACGTTGCTGCCGGAGTGGAGTGTAAATGTCGAGATGTGGTGGTGTGGTGGCATTTGCTAAATATGGTGAGATATCGGTTTGGAGCAGTGAGGTGATGTGTGCGAATAGGGTGAACTGTCTCATTCAGAACTAATGGACTGGCATTATATGGGTAGCTTATTGGCAGGTCGATGAACAGTTATAGTTAAGCAGCGAAACTAATTCTACGATTGTAACTTCTGCCAGATTACCTGCTAAAATATCTAACTTTTAAAACTCCCTACCTTCACGCGAACTTCTGTCCACATACCCACATTTCAGCACAAGGTGGGAAATACTGCACTCTACATACAAGAATGTTAAGATCAGGCAATGGGATGGCTTACACTGTTTAGCTACAGTGTCAATATTAAGAAGCTAACACGATCCACATTTCAAGTATGGACGCTTACAACTTAATGCAACATAAAGACCATTGTACAACAGAATATTAATACACATTTTGAAATAAAAAAGTCACTCGAGGTTACACCGATATTACTATTCCTTAAGTTTTCCAGTGATATATGTAGATCCTTTGTAGCTATTATTATTTCTTACATAACCCATTTTGATGCTTAATTTGACGCTTTTTGGCTCTTTATTCTCAGTATGATAGTGATTATTTTTTTTACAAAATCAATTGGGTAGCATCATGTACAGTACTTTTCCATAAGCTTTCCAACGATACTTGTATGTCTACTGTAGCTTTAGTATATTTAGAGACAACACTGGCATTTGTGTTTAGTTTGACACTTTTGGCTTGTTATAATAATATGATAATGAATGCTAAGGAAAGTCCTTTTGCGAACACCTATCACATGTCTAAAATATTCGAACTATGTGTACAGAACAGTTGTAGCTTTAACGTTTTCTGAGATAAAGCATCATTGATACTGAATTGGCATTTCTATTTTCAACTATAATCTGGCAAATTTTGAGAAACGTTACTTGCCAAATACTGTACCTATCACTTTTTCAAGCGATGTATGTTGATTCATCGTAGTTTCAATAGTTTCTGAAATAACACAGTCTTAGTGCTGTGGTTTATCGTCTTACAATTTGTCTGACAGTGTTGGAAACTTACTAAAATTCACAGTATGGGGAGGGAGATGGCCTTTGCAAATAATGACCCATGTGGGAAAGTCGTACTCTTCCTGGAACTTACCTTGTACTCCAGCATCATTTTCTTAAACCGCTTTATCAGTAAAAAAAATAGTGAATGAAAATGTGGTAAAATTGTGATAGTTCTCTCTCTCTCTCTCTCTTTCTTTCTCTCTCTCTCTCTCTCTCTCTCTGTTTCTCTCTCTCTCTCTCTCTCTCTCTCTCTCTTTAGGTTTTGTCTTGATCTTTGGACTCTGCTTCACCCCATCCTTAGGTAAGAAGAGAGGCTGGGATAATGATAATGAAGGTTGTGGAAGGGATTTGTTCTGTCTGTCTGTCTGTCTGTCTGTCTGTCTCTGTCTCTCTCTCTCTCTCTCTCTCTCTCTCTCACACACACACACACACACACACACACACACACACACACACACACACACACACTGGCTATATCAAGAGAGAATGGTGAATGAGAGACTGCCTAGGAGAGCGTATTGGCGTCAGGTGGAGGGGGAAGGGAGAAAACAGAGGATGAGATGGACGGATGGGGGAGGAAATTAAATAAAAGACTGAGGTGTGAGTTGGAAAGAGGACAGCTGATGGCAGTGGGCAAGGTGACAAGGGGGCGATTCGTCTGTGACGACCCGCTTGGGATGAGATCTGGCTATAGGAGAAGAGACAGACAATGGGTTGTGTTTATGGACATGAATTATCTCTACATTTGTATCTTGGTTTTATATGTATAACTGGGATTTTTCTAGTCTTTATAAAGTAGGGAACCCCCGGGTAGGGACCTATGAGCTTCGCGACTATCAGCCGATAGGCGGAGGGCGGTACGCTTAGTACCTTCCCAGTGCAGTGCCTCGCCCAGCACCCCTGGGATCCAATGGGTTAAGTATATACACACTATCTATCTATCTATCTATCTATCTATATATATAAACATACATTGATAGATATAGATATAGATATACAGATATATATAGATATGCATATACTGTATATATAAATAAATATATATATATATATATATATATATATATATATATATATATATATATATATATATATATATATATATATATATATATATATATATATATATATATATATATATATATATATATATAATTGAATTTGCGAATTGCAAGGAATTGACTTGGCTTAGGGAATCATTAGTTTTAAAACTAAATTAATTACACGGTACACTAATCGTTTATGTCACCTTTAGTAGTGCTGTGTACACCATATGACTAACAGATTATCATGTCTGTCCTAAACTACACCACTGCTCCCAGCCTCAGTGTGTTCTGTCACTTTTCAAGACAGTCTTTATGTCCACTACAATAAACGCTTACTGCATCCGTTATGCTCACTTCAGCCATCACATTTACTATACTCCCCTCCCCCCCTCCTTTTACTGCAATATACATTTTAGCTTACTTATGTTATCCCATCTTCACCATTTTCATATTCCACAGAAATTTCATCTTAATATGCAATCACATACAGAGTATACCCTCATCCACAACATCCCATACTCATTTCTCCTCCCACACCTACGCCTCTTTCATCACACCCACTCACCACAACACCTACACTCCCATACAGCACCGACAATTGCAGCAAAAACTCTTACACCTACACCACATATCGACACTCACTCCACTTACCTCGGCTCCCACATTCTGCAAATGTCCTTCCAACTACACTTATCAAAGCACCACAGACTTCACATTCCCTTGCCTAACCTCATCCTCTCCATCAGCCCACACCCCTCTCAACCCACACACGTCAACCCCTTGCCATTAATTCCTTTCGCACACACGCCCAGTTCCACATGACTCATCTTCACAACAGAATTACTGCCCCAAATTCCCCCAAACGATCCATGCCCCACCAGCACAATGGCTTTATCGGCTGGAAATATTGCCGACAATAATAAGCGTTGGTCAGAGAATTCTCCTTTCACAACTTCGTCGCCACAGTTAGGATTGCAGTTTTCCACTTATATATAATTCGTACAGATACAACGGTTTAAACAATCTATTTATTCTAGAACCGGAATTCTATGTGTGTGTGTGTGTGTGTGTGTGTGCATTACATATATACCAATGGCTGCGACTGAAGAACCTAATACGACATAATATTGAAACTACATTCGATTAACTCAAATATTCTCCCTATATTATTCACAGAGAAGTCAATCATTTGCATCATATTCTTTTTTATGTGTTCTTTTTTCTAATTAAACTGAAACTACGTTACCTGAGGCCCACAACAATAACTAATAACCACAGTTCATTATGAATACATGCGAATGTTGTCTCATTCAGTTCTTGTGTGATGGTATTAGGTGTATGTTGTCATTACATATCGCCGTGTCGCATTATGAATTATGATCAGCAGGCTTGATTTAACGAATATTAGATCAAAAGTTTGTTCCCTACCCCAGCATCAGGATAATCTTGCATACTCTCGGACAACTGATTCCTTCTCTAATCACTTGACACCAGTTTTCACTCCACACTATGCTTTACAATAGTACCTGACATAATAATATGTGGGAAAGCTTATCTAGACACACAGTGTTCCTTACAGTATTAATAAGTTTGTTTTAAGTGATCTAAGTTCACACTGTATCTGGGTACTGTATATCCCCTTCAGAACTTAACTATATTGGCCAATAAACAAAAAAGTATCAATCAGATCATACACTAAGTAGAAGGAACACAACAAGAACACATAATAAATATATTAATTAGTAATATTTATTTGAAGGAGCAGGGCACTGCTTAAACCCAATATAAAACTGTATTTTATTTAACGCCATTACACTTACAGTGCCTTGTGTGACTTTATCCACACATATCCCTTATCCATCCTAACTGTCTTACTAATGCTACTGAGCTTTGAACAATTCCTCCACATATTCTGTCATAAGCTCTTCATCATTTCAATTCCAACCTGCCTTTTGTACGTGCACCCTGTCTACATTCTGGCTTCACTCTTCTCTCTTTCCATTCTTCATTTCCTTTTCTCATGATAATATTGTTTCATACGTTACACTAGTTTATCTGCAGTTCCCTGTTGCAGACATATCCGTATATAATTATATACCCTCCAGTTTTTCATCCCGATCATCTATCAACATTTGCTTTAGCTTATCACTTTATTCCGACCCAACTGGTATCCAACATCCCGACCCTAACAGCAATGTCATTTACACTAATTCAGCCTTGTCCCTTCCTCTTTATTATTTGCATTACTTACCCCTTTTCATTCCTAAGCAACTTACATTCTTGCACATACATCTTTAGTTGAAAGAGAAGATGAACATTCTACTGGAGATGATCTCAACTGTTCACTTACGGCAGTTTCATGTCTATATTATTATAATTATCTGGATCACTGTCGAATAATTTTGACCGTTTTCGATGTGAGATGAATGTATATTTTCTTCAGGTATTACACACCCAGGCGCAATCATACCTTTATTCGACTCTCTAGTGTTGCATAAATCAGAGACCCTAGTATATCATTCAGTAGCCTTACTTCAATAGCGCAATTAATTTTCGCTAGTGCTAGTAGCCAGTAACCAAGTAAATCACCGGGAACAACATACTTTCTTCCAGCCATATGACAATGGAAATTGCAGTAAATTTCATTATTATGATATTCTTGTTCATTTACACTGCCACATTTGAACAGCTTAGTGCACTGGTGTCTTCCTGTCTGCTCCTGTATCCATCTTTCCAGCTGTAATCCTTTCTTGCATTCCATTACAACCTTTAACCCTGTCCCTTCATTTTATTTCAACACACCTCTCTTGCCATGGCTTTGGCAATGGTAACCCTATTACCCCAACCCAGCATCCCCCAGCCACTCTCCAAACTTCCCCACCAGCCTCCCCGCCACTGTCAGCTCCAGGGCGACAGCAGCCAACCAAGGACTCGCTGCGATAAACAATCTAGAACTTTCTCCAGACATTCACAGATTCTCGAAAATATTGGCATTTTAATCCCATCACCTGTAGATCTGATACAGGATGGAAGTGTGAGGAGGGTGGGGCGGGAGGGGGGTGGAGGTTGCAAACAGGGTTAGGACTGACAAAGTCGATATGTCAAACTTAGAAAACTCATACCAGGCTAAATTCTAGATCTCATGCTTAAGGTCATAAGGAGTAAGGCCACAATTACCATGTTTTACTACGGAAGCGATATTAAGGGTATTATACTTAGGAGTGTAAATTAATATGAATAGCTAAATAAGAATAAACTTCAGAAAAGAAACGAAAGAAAATGATGTAGAAAGAGTAGAACTGAGAACAAGAAAGAAACTTGAGGAAACATTTGTGTCTTTTAGGACAACAGTACATCGACCTAAATACAAAATGAAAAAAAAAAAAAGTATAAAATATGAACAATAACATTATATGAACTGCAACCGAATATCGCTCACGTCTGATAACCTGTCTCGCATCTACAGCAGGAAAATAACCGAAAGGAGGTTGATCTGAAATGTGAAGGAAATGATTCTTACATCACCACCAGCAAAACTGCTGCCAACTTCTGTATTGACATTTGCAAAGAATAATATAAACATTTGGGTGCGGAAGGTAGGAATTGCTAACGTCGGGGGCAGGGTTGCGAGAGGCAGACCGAAAACGACCTGGGACGAGATTGTAGACTCATATAGAGCGTGGCCTCAGGGATAAGGGACTGAATGGGAAGGCTGCTAGATATCGAGCAGAGTGGAGCAGCCATTAGGTAACCAAGGACAACGCACGTAGGCATGTTGCAGCCTTTATAAACGTTGTGAAACAATGCCAAAACTCTTTTATGGGTTTACTCTTTGAAGGTAATGACAAATTTTTCAGCATATAACAATCACAACTGAAGAAAAGAGCACTGCTAATTCTTCAAACTAAAAAACTCCAAGGACAATAATAATCATTAGGAAAAAAAAATGCAAGCAACACACACACACACACACACACACACAGAATTTTAAATCAGTGTGCATATAATTAAGTAAAATACATATATCATTCAGTCATACGTAATATTCCTACAGGGACGAGTCACGATAATTTTACTTGATAGCATTCGATATATAAAATTCTCATATTTATTATCCGTTATTCGGCATTGAACTGAAAATTTGATATATTGATCGAGTGATATATATATATATATATATATATATATATATATATATATATATATATATATATATATATATCTATATATCTATATATCTATATATATATATATATATATATATATATATATATATATATATATCTATATCTATATATATATATATATATATATATATATATATATATATATATATATATATATATATATATATATATATATATATATATATATATATATATATAACAGAGTCGTGATCATTGGGTAAGAAAGGTGACCGAGTAAAACAGAACAAGGAAATGCAATCAACATGGAACTAAGAGTCAAAGGAACGAGAAAACGTTCAAGGTTGGGAATAAGGAGGCCTTGGAGGAGTGAGGCGAGTGAAATGGTAGAGCTGGTGAGACAAGAGGAAGTGGAGGAGGGGGGAACTAATAGAAGAAGGAGAAACGAAATGAAAAAAAGGAAATATTGAATAAGTTGAAGGAGAGCAGCGAGTAAAAGATTAAACTTGCAACGATAAGAAGATATAAAAAGTTGAAATAAAAGAGAGAGAGAGAGAGAGAGAGAGCGAGAGAGAGAGAGAGAGAGAGAGAGAGAGAGAGAGAGAGAGAGAGAGAGAGAGAGAGAGAGAGAGAGAGAGAGAGAGAGAGAGAGAGAGAGAGAGAGAGCTAATTTGGTATGTATTTGCCCATCTTGTGTTTGTTTTGCCATTATGCCCCACATACTGTATGCCTGTAACTTGCTTTATCTTTATGGCAGTTTTGGCGCCAATCATCCGCTCACTCTTGTATAGTATTGGTGTCTTCAGATGACCCGACACTGAGGGACAAGCTATATGGTTTCTTGTAGAGTAGGAAACCATTTACTATTTTCAGTGGTAACCATCAAGCCAAGTGGATGGCTAGTGGTCTAGTGGGTTAGAGAAATAAAAGACGCATGTGCCTCATAAGAAAGTACTTCTGGATTTGTTTGTTTTGTTTTATTTTGTTTTGTTTTTGCTCCCATAATGCCGGTCATGGAAAGGAGCTGGTCACATTCTCCTTAAATGTTTGGACTGATAAGCCTAGCCACGGGACCTTACCCTCCAGATGGGTCAATAAAGAACTGATGGATATATTCTGCATTTATTTGCAATGATTTAGTCCATCCAGTGTGTGTGTGTGTGTGTGTGTGTGTTAGTAGCTGCACTTCCTTTTCTTCATAATGATTCCCTTTGTTCTTGCAGCATGTATACACGTGTATATAATATCTATCTATCTATCTATCTATCTATCTATATCTATATTCAAGTGAAATAAACCAGGAAATATTACAAACACTGGTAACTGAAAGCACACACACACAATTACAGTTCTAGAGTCTGTACATTGTTTAAATCGACGCATCTGTCAGAAATATCTAGAGCTGCAAAATTACACTAACCGTGGCAAGGAAGGTCTGAAGGGAGAATTCTCTGACCAACGCGTATTATTGTCAGCAATATTTCCAGTCGAAGAATGCCATTGTGCTGGTGGGGCGTGGATCGTCTGGGGGAATTTGGAGTAGTAATTTTGTTTTGAAGATGAGTCGTGTGGAACTGGGCGTGTGTGAGGATGGACTTAATGGGAAGGGGTTGAGTGTGTGGTTGAGAGGGATGGGGGGAGGCCAGTGGAGATGAATGAAGTTAGGAAGGGGAACGTAAAGTACAGTATGTGGGTGCTGAGGCATGTGTAGTTAGTGTGGGTGTTTGGTGCCGTTGTAGAACTTCTTATTGTATGTGTCGGTGCTGCACGTACTCGTAAATGTGGGTGTTTGGTTGATTGGTGACTGTGATGGAAGAGGCTCCTATGTAAAAGGAGTGAGTATGGAATGCTGTGTGTGCGCTTATTACGTGATACGTCTGGGGAATATATTAGGGGTAAAGGATGAAAGAAAGAAACGAAAAAGTGTTTCACAGAACCATGGTAAAAGTGGTGGGTGAAATGAGTACTGTGGCTGAAGTGAGGGGTTACTGTAGTGAGGACATAAAAGCTAGCTTGAATGGTGGCAGAACACACTATGGCCGCGAGCAATGGTGTAGTTAAGGGTAGACATGAAAACCTGATGCACATATGGTACTTACTGCACATAGTACCAATACAGATGTTACATATATTAAGTATAGGGCATTTCAGGTCATCATTAAGAGTAAAAGCCAATGATCACCTGAGGCAAATTGTCTCCATTCACAAACATAAAATGAAATGAAATGAAAAGAACAGTGTCACGAAATAACCTTGAGATGCTTTAGGTAAATGCATACGATCCTGTCTGTCTGTCTATAGGCAGACGCCGTACACCCTGACGGTTGGCCACAAACTAGTCTCCTCTATGTCACCCTGTCCTACTCAACTAGGGCGCCCTCTCTCCAGCTCCCACTCCACTCTTATATTCTTCTCCACCTCATCCATCCATACCATCCTCAATCTCTCCCACTCCTCCCCTCCACCTCACTCATATAAACTTCCCAGGTCAGTCACTCATTCTCCATTCTCACCAAATGGCCAAACTATCCCACGGTACTTCTAACGTTTTCCTGCACAGCCCCAGTAACACCACAACTATCCTTCACTTCTTAGGTCTGTCCCTTCACATAACTCTGCGTACTCCACTCAAATAAATTATCCACAGATCCACAGAAATATAGAAAAGGTAGAATGACAAAAGGAGACCACAGACAGTCTGATCCATACAGCAGAGCCACGTGCAGGAAGCAAAATCAGAGTTCAGAGTATTAGAGACTCAAAAGAAGCAAGAGAATCAACAGAGAACAATGGATAGAGAGTTTCAGTTACAAGAGGATGTCATACAGAGAATCAGTCATAACTTAAAGCCAGGGGTGAAACAAAATGAGCATTAAACATGAAATCAGAGGACGTGAAAGTTAAAATCAACATTAAGCCACAGAGGAAAGGACAAACGTGTACAGTTTTGTGAATATCATCAAGAGACCAAACCCATTCCGTCAAGGAATTGGTCTTTTGTGAGGTTTGGACTAAAAGGAAGTTAGTAATATCGACCCATAATTTTTTTTATTAATTTCCTTTAAAGTAGATAGCTTCCGTGTTAAAGTAGCTGTGACTTAATTTCAAGTACTTTATGAACAATATTATGCTTGATCTTGGCCGCAGAGATGAAAAGAACAATATCAAAGACCGTCCACCTTTTCACAGTGTTTGATAAACTGCTGTTTTTTTCTCCCTAATTAGAGCTACATCGGATCATAACATTGTTTGCCATGTAACTGACACTTTGTCAAAACAATTTTCAGTCTACTGCATGTTTAACCATTTTTAACGCGAGGTATAATGATTCTGCGAAAATTATCAGTGTTGATATTTTCAGCTTTATTAGTGGCCTAGAACTTGTAAGTGGTCAGTTCCAGAAGAAAAAGACAAAAAGCATTAGCAAAGAACAAAAGAAACGGAGTTGACGACAAGATAGGACATCATAGAAGTAGAATAAAGCAAAATAAACCAGAGGATAAAAAAAAGTTCATGCAATAGTGTGCAAGACAATAACCTCAGACTAATGAGAATCCAAGGAAAACAAAGGGAAATATCGAAATATGAGAACAGACAAAATCACAATAACCACAATACCGACATGGGACAGCTCATCCTGGCACCGTCACCGTGTTAACCATAACGAAGAAGTGAGTAGGAGTGTTAGGCAAGCCTTACCACAGGTTTTATCATATTTCAAGGACTTTTGTTACCAAGGAAAAAATATTTAAATTTCGCTGGGAAGTTAGTTGACAGTCCCACCGCATCTCGCTGCAAAATTTTAAATCATTTCTTTATACTTCATTTATAGTTTATTTTTTATAGCGGGAAAAAATAGAAAGGCATTGCATTTTTTTAAAACCTGCCTTCTTTTTCTTCCTTTTCTTCTTCTTCTTCTTTGTTTGTTTACAGAAAAGGGGAGAGAGGGAGGTTAGAGAAACTGTGCCCGAAATAATGCTGTCTTTTTGTTTCTCTCGTCGCTTACGCCATTTCTTTTTCCTTTTTCCCCCCTCAGTGTCTCGTTCTTTATTTGGAGAGGGACTTTATTCTAGAGAGAACTGTGAGAACATGTGGACTGTGTGTGTGTGTGTGTGTGTGTGTGTGTGTGTGTGTGTGTGAGAGAGAGAGAGAGAGAGAGAGAGAGAGAGAGAGAGAGAGATCATTTTTCTGAGGTGTCATCCTTTGATCTGCATAATTTGGAAAAGCGTTTATGAATACTGCAGTTAAAGTTAAGGATAATTAACGGTTGGAGTCTGTGAGGGAGGGTGTGAGTGAAGGAGTGTATGGGTGAGGGAGGTGTGGGTGAGGAGGGGTATGAGTGAGGGAAGTGTGGGTAAGGATGGGTGTGGGTGAGGGAGGTGACAGTGAGGAAGGTGTTGGTGCGGAAAGTGTGGGTGAGAAAGGGTGTGGGTGAGAAAGGATGTGGGTGAGAAAGGTGACAGTGAGCAAGGGTGTGGGTGAGGAAGGTGACAGAGAAAGGGTGTGGATAAGGAAGGTGAGAGTGAGGAAGAGTGTGGGTGAGGGAGGTGACGGTGAGCAAGGGTGTGGGTGAGGAAGGATGTGGGTGAGAAAAGGTGTGGATAAGGAAGGTGACAGTGAGCAAGGGTGTGGGCGAGAGAAGTGACAGTGAGCAAGGGTGTGGGTGAGAAAAGTGACAGTGAGCAAGGGTGTGGGTGAGGAAGGTGAGAATGAGCAAGGGTGTGGGTAAGGAAGGTGAGAGTGAGCAAGGGTGTGGGTGAGGAAGGTGAGAGTGAGCAAGGGTGTGGGTGAGGAAGTTGACGGTGAGCAAGGGTGTGGGTGAGGAAGGTGACAGTGAGCAAAGGTGTGGGTGAGGAAGGTGACAGTGAGCAAAGGTGTGGGTGAGGAAGGTGACAGTGAGCAAAAGTGTAGATGAGGAGCGGTGTGAATGAGGGTGTGGATGAGGGAGATTGTGGGTGAGGAATGATGTAGGTGAAGGAGTGTGTGAATGAGGGAGGGTGTGGGTGAGGAAGGTGTGGGTGAGGAGAGGTGTGGATGAGTGAGAGTGTGGATGAGAGAGGATGTGGGTGAGGGAGGATGTGGATGAGGGAGGGCGTAGGTGAGGAAGGTGTAGGTGAGGAAGGTCTGAATGAACAAGATGTGGGTGAGGACGGTGTGGGTGAGGAAAGTGTGGGTGAGCAAGGTGTGGGCGAGGAAGGTGTGGGTGAGGAAGAGTGTGGGAGGGGAAGGTGTGGGTGAGGAGGTGTGGATGTGGAAGAGTATGGGAGCCGAAAGTGTGGGTGAGGAGAGGTGGGGTGGGGAAGGGTTGGGTGAGGAAGGATGTGAGAATGGAAGGGTATGGGAGAGGAAGTTTGTGGGTAAGGAAGGATGTAGGTGAGGAAGGTGTGAGAAAGGGAGGGAATGGATGAGAACGGGTGTGGGGAAGGAACGGTGTGGATGAGGGAGGGAGGATGGGAGTGAGAAGGGCTATTGATGATAGAGAGAGGTTGTGGGTGAAGAGGGATGTGGGTGTGGGAGGTTGTGAGAAAGAGAAGGTGTGGATGAGAGTGGGTTAGGGTGAGGAAGGTTTGGGTGAGGAAAGGTGTGGGTGGAGAAAGTGATTGATCAGGAAAGGAGGGTGTTGGTAAGGGAAAACACTAGTTATGAAGGGCATATTTGAGGGAGGGTTGGCGTGGGATGAAAGTGAATAATAAGCATATTGAATAAGAAGTGACCCTGCTAGTTGAAGTGCAAAGTGTAAGCTCTCGTTGAAAATATGTAAGAGTGTGAATATAAGACGAGGAGAAAAGGAGGGAGTGTGAAGGTAGAGCGAGTGCAGGTAAGAGGCTTGAGTGTGTGAGAATACGGATCAACAGGACCACAGTGAGATCTCCATCGATCTTCATTCCTGCCGTCTGGTTTAAATACAAATTATCTATTACTCTCTGGCCCATATTATCAACTCTACTTCTTTGCAGCGTTATTCCTAACCTCTCACACATATTCGGTTCAACAGCTTTTCGTAGTTTCTAAAGCATATATACATATCCTGCATCGCTGTCGCTCTCTGTCCACATTTTTATCCCCCAAATGATGCTTGTTGTGCAGTTTTCTACAGTGAGCCTTTACGGCTTGTCAGCTAATATCCTCCCCAATCAACTTTTTATCCTATTCATAGTCATCCTCCAAATGTCTGACGTTTAAACTCGCAATAGATTTTATGCTAAGATATGGGGCCAAGATATGAAGAAATGTGTGTATGTGGATGAGTAAATTGGGAGTGTGTCGTCCTGTGTCGGCTACTTCCTTTTCTCTGGGGGAAGCAACCTAGGTATATTGATAGATAGCATTCTAGCATGCCTGGCTTCTTAGAAATTGCCAAAAACATCAAAATAACAATTAATTTTGGCAGTTGTCCAGGTTCACGTATACTTTAAATACCAACCTATAATTGTTTTGGCGGCTGTCCACATTCGTGTTAGCCGTCCATGTTATTTTCTTGGTTCAAAAAATCTCACCACTCTCAACATCAAAGCTATTCCATCTTCCTTATTAGCTTGTCATTATTATTCATTTCTTTACAGCTTTCTCTTCATTCAGAATTGGTGGGACTTCCCTTTGCTTCTCCAATATTTTTCTCTTTTCTTTCATCACTACATATTTCTTTGACATGTGCATTTCACCTCTCTAACGCTTTGTAACTTCTGTATAAGCTGTGTCGCCATTCTTCATTACTAATTTTCCATCTTTTTCCCATACTTCCTTAATTCTCTCACACATCATCTGCTGATTCCTCCTTGCAAGACCTCTCTCTCTCTCTCTCTCTCTCACTATATATATATATATATATATATATATAGGCTATATTTATATTCTGCCTGTTCTCCATTCTTCCTTTGGCTCATTTCACGCTTGCTTTCTTTATCTGTTGAATTGTGTGCACCTCACATTATGATTTTGGATATCATATTTATCGTCTCCCTCAACAATGTCATCTGTTATTCATTGCTGTCTGGCTTTTCTCTCTCTTGTCTTAACCACTGCTTCAGCAATCTTTACCACTGGCTTTTTCACTGATTCTCACTGACTTCTTATGTTCATCGGATATCTAATCTTTATTTCCCTACATTTATACTGAAATCTCCTACTGTGCCTTTTTTTCGAATGTTCTATGCTTTTTAGGATTTCCTCTCTACCCTCTTCAGTTTCAGTTGCACTTCCATCACACCTGGATCATGATCACCATTACAGTCAACTCACCAGGATATGTTTTTACTTACTTATGCTACACTTCTGAAACGTGTGATAATGGTAATAAACTTTGTTATCTGAACTCATCACTATGCCTCTTCCAATCCCACACATTTCACGGGTGTTGCTTAAGCCACGTGCATGCAATATTATGGTTATTTTCCATAAAACCATTCTATAAACCTTTCCCCTTCTTCGCTCTTCTCTCTCAGGCCAAAAGGTCCAGCGATGTCCTGTTTAGAATTCAGATTTTCCAACACTCGAATAAGTTCGCGCCTATAACGACTAATATTTCGCCTTATATGCCTGCTAATCAAACTAATAAAACTTCATCTGAACTCCCACTCGCAGCATATAAATGCATCACATTCATGTCTTTTGATATTCCCTAAAATTTTATCAACCGCAATGCGTCAGACAGAGCCCGTAACCTCTCACTGATCAGGGTATCTTTTTCATCATCATCACACCCACACCTCTCTTCATTGTATCACCAACGGAATATGCCATACCTATGTCATCTTTAACCAACCTTCCCGTCCCAGTCAACATTCCCTCCGTTGGTCTAAGAGCAATAATATCCATCCTCTTTATCTTCCTGCCAAGATTTCCAACATTCCAGCCTGTTGTAATGCTAGCACATTGCACATAGACTATTTAATGCCTTCAGTGGTGCCCACAGTATCTTGATGACGGTCGGGAACAACAGGTATCACTGTCATCACATATGCTGTTAACGCTGTGCCTCGAGAAGCTTATGGACCAGTCACACTGCCGAACAGAATTTTCTACGAGAGTCTGCGATCAAAAATGTCCGCGAGGTCACACGAATAGCGGCGAGCCACCGCAAGCAAAGTGGAATTTTCGTAGTACCAGTCATATTATGCGAGTATGTACGAGTGAAGTACGAGTAAAAAATGCGAGTCGTGAAAAAAAAAAGTCGCCTAATGTCTCACGACTATTCGTACGACTGCTCGTATGAGTAGAAAGGAGTTGCCTTACGACATCGGACGACTTTTAAGAGCTCATGCGAGTTACCGTGCAACCTGTTAAGAATAGACACGAACACTCACGAATATTAAAGAGCTTCTACCGAGCTCGAACGAGGTCGTACGGCAGGTCTAATGAACTCGTAAGACCTTGTGCAAGTAGCTGAGTTCGTGGTGGGTCGCAGAGAAATTTGCCTGCAGGAGTAACTTTTTTCCCGAGCTTCCAAGAGGTATCCGACCAAGCGCGATCTAGACCATAACATCCACGACCTTTGGAGAGCTCGCACGTTAAATTCGTACAAGTTAATAAGAATTTCACTGACCTCAGACATTTTGAACTCGCCGAAACTCGTAGAAAGTTCGGCTAGGCAGTATGACTGGGCCTTTACTGACTGCGTATCTGCGATTATTGTTAATTTTGAATGTGACAAGGGCACCATATCCTTTCCATGGTGGCTGGCCAAATATTGTTACTCGCACAACTCGTCTTCGACGTGCCACGCACCTCTCCTGTGACACCATCTCTCATTCACCATGTTGGTCCATCTGCCAGTCCTGCTGTTTCACACGTCGCATACTACATCTCCCTGTCATGTGTGAAGCTGACACAAGTGCCCTCACCCAAATAGGTAATCAACAATGTTGGTTTACCGGGGTATGGTAGTCACTATATGCTAGTTACTACTTGGAACTATACGTGAGAGCTGGGTATATTAAGGCGACCATGCTAGAATGAGTCCTCATTTAGAGAACAGCTGTCTCCCTCTGCAAGGTACTGCGCTTCCAGCAATACCCTCTTTATTCCATGGCAGGTTGTACAGCAGTAATATTTCTAATATACCCTTGTGTCATAGTATTTTCTTCACCTACCAACCCTAAGTCATATCAACGATGGCTGTCAGATCAGAACAAAACTGTTGATAAAAATGCGAAGGAGATAATTACAAACTACCACAAAGTTTTCAGGAAGTGATGGTATGGAACTAAATTTCTCCAGACCCATGACTTATTTTTATCTATGCTTTTATCTTTTTATCCCGTTTTGGATAGACTCCCTGGACTTGAGGGATTAGAAATCGCCATTTTCAACTCCATAAAGCTGAATAAATTCGACCAGACATTGAAAACACACACACACACACACACACACACACACACACACACACACACACAAGGAATTAATGGAAGTAAGGACTCACGCACGATAAAGTTGATAGTTAATAGGACGAAAATCTCTCTTCCAGTAAAAGCGGTTAGAGGAGGAGACTTGACTGATAATGGTGCTTTTAGCCCAGGGATACACACCCTACTGCCTTCTTGGGTCACATCACCATAATAAGTTGTAAGAGAGGATGACAAGATACACGAGTCTCAATAATTAAATCTTAAGTAATCAAAATCTTTGCTTACACACACACACACACACACACACACACACACACACACACACACACACACACACACACACTTACCTGCATGTATTCATAAGAACTGCTTATATTAACAAGTATTAGAAGTAGATAATTTAAAGCTTTATGTAATCATCTAATAGTTATAGTTGCCAGCGCATTATATAAATTTACTTTACAATCAGTAATGTTAATTTAAACAGTTTATAGCCATTTATACTTTTCAGTATTGCTAATAAAATTCTGTAAAGCTTACGAACTCAGTGAAGGGAAAGAAAGATGGCTACTACCTGTCAGTTTAACACTGATGGAAGCAACAGAGGTACTCGATGGCCTCCGATTGTGCATCCCTGGACCCAGTTTACTCTAATGACAGGTTTCGTTTTAATTTTCCTAACGATTTTGTGAAACACTTAGCCCCAAGAACTGTGTGAGTTGCCTTTCCTTCTACAAGGGGATTTTTCGAATCTTTCAACAATCAATTTTATATCATTATGACATGATAGAAGATATTGCACCAAGTAAAAGGCATGTGCTTACCTTTTATTGATTAGTCCTCGGTTTAATTTACGTTCAGGCATATCCCATTAAGTTAAATGAAACTGTTAAGGCAAGAAAAATGCACTGATTTCGTTATAATGTATAGTCAGTATAAATGTGTGATAATTATAGTAACCAGGTGGTGGAATGTAAAGCTCGTCTGTTGTGCTGTATATGTCTGATGAAGGAGTAATTCTGGTTGATCTCCCTGCCTCCCCGTCTCCCCCCCCCCTCTCTCTCTCTCTCTCTCTCACACACACACACACACACACACACACACACACAAGACGGTCATTGGTCAAGGAAACAAGGGACGAGAGAAATAATTTTATTCATAATATTAATTATGTGTAATATGATGCTCAGAACAATAGTAATACACAGATCTCATTTACTGTGCTAGCTGTATAAATTACCTATGGACGGACACCTTATCATTGAAGGGCTGGCCATAAGCTACTCTCTGCGTCAACCAGTATTCCACCATCAGGCTGCCCTCTTTCCAACTCAAGCCGCTCTCACTCACATATACCTCCACCCCATCCCTTCATCTTATCCTCGCCCACCCCACCTCCCCTACTTTTCTCCTCCGCCATTTCAATCACATACACTCTCCTAGTCAATCACTCATGCTCCATTCTCTTCCCATGACCAAACTGTTTCAAAGTACTGATCTTAACGCTTTTCGGCACATCCACACAAACACCACAACTTCTTCATTTTTCTGTCTGTCTGTCCACCCATGGATCAGGGTAAACTAATTATTGGAACCTGACTGTGTTTATATTTCAAGCTTGCTTGCATTACATATGTCGGCTGAGAGACTATAGGTAACTAAAAGATGTTGCTTTCTCATGCGTTTGAGTGAACATATTCGGCACCAAAAATATGTATAAGATGCAATGTGTATATTCATATCGCATATACATATGCTTATTCATGATTTTGTGCAGAACAAACTGCATCTAGTACATATCAGATAAATCTGTGTGAAAATGTGAGTTTTTCATAGAAAGAGCACTCGTATGTGTGTTGGTATGTATACAGTATACATACCAGATTCCACGCCTGGGCAACAGTTGCATCCGAGCTGATCCAATCAGTATTGTGTGTATACAACTGGAAGGCTGGGATAGTTTCTGAGTGCAGTTTCCACCTGCTGGCACTCACACTCACCTCGCGATTTTTTTTTTTTTCTCTCTCTCTCTCTCTCTCATTATATTCTTCCTCTGAATGCTTTCTCAGTATTACCAGGGCTTGATACTTGATTTTTTTTTAAATCTGGACTTCCAGAAAACTTTCTGTAGAATCCTCACCGAAGGCAGATGACAAAAATTTATACACTAGGAATTCACGGAGAACTGGTTGGACGGACTACGGATTGGTTGACCGACCGGCGTCTGAGAGTACATATCATTGCGGGATAACTCTGGGTGGTTAACATTTACTTGCTGAGTGGCCTAGGGTTCAGTTCAAGGTCCAGATATCATCATCATTTAATTCACTGATACCGATGTGGGCATCGTCATCTGAACTGCAAAATTTGCGGACGACAAAAAGCTGGGACAAAATGTCTTTTAACTTAAGATGTCAGATGACCTATACTGAGAACTGGTTAAGATAGGGGAGAGGTATGAACCGTATCAAAGGCTGGTTAACTTGACAAATGCAGGGTGATTACATTGGTCATCCATATCGTAGAATCAACTACTCCCTTTTAGGAAATGCAATCAGCAGTATTGACCTGGAAAAAATCATACGTTTACAAACCAGCAGTCACCTCAAGTACTCCAAACAGTGCACTGAAGAGGAGATGGAGGCACAGAGACTTCTAAGTTTTATAAGAAGGCATATAAGAAGCGAAAAAAAAAAATGTCTGTCTCTTGCACAGTCGCTTTCAGAATGTACATTTTTCCCTCGCTGACTCAGGACAGAACTCCTTCAAATCTCCTTACATTCCCTTCACTGCACTTACTCCTTTCCTATTCTTTCATGATAAGGTAAACACTGTACCCAAAAGGTCACTCACTCTTACCATTTCTTTCTTACCCACGTTCTTAGATGTGAGAGCATCTTCAAGAGTAGCCCTATCCGGCTGTGAATCACGAACAATTTTCATACGTGAGGTGCTACACTGCCAAGGGTTTTGCTACTTTAGCGAAACAACACCACGTCACATCACACCACACCACCCACTCACAACAATTCACACCATACCACCCTCTCACACTACATCACACCACCCCACCCTCTCACACACACTTCACTACAGCACACAGCACCATACCACACCACACTACACCACACTACACCACCCCACACCACACCACAGCACATCAAGGGCATTAACTGAGGGGGGCCTTACGCTCTCTCATTCAGTACTTTTGTACTTGTTCTTATTCAGGCCAGATTCCTCCTGGCATTATATACCTGAGGTAAAACCGAAGCGGTTACGACACACACACACACACACACACACACACACACACACACACACACACGTTTGTATGTTAAGTTACTGAAATGTGGTTAAAGGATATTCAAGCATCTAACAAGAACTACTTAGCAAACATCCACACGGAGCAATAGTTCAGTCTGATGTAAGAAATCTTTACCTGGTCATGGTACAGTGGTATGCTTCCAAACAGTCATCTGACTTCCCTGGTGTCGGTTCCGACAGAGTAGAGGTCGATTAATCGTAAACACTGCAATTGCTGACACGCACGTCAGTGTTGTAGTTATGTATATGGATATGAACAATTAGCTAGGACAAGAATGTCGTATTGTGATTGCTCTTGTTATTGTTTGTGCTATTGTTTTTGTTGGCTGCTGAGTTTTGTTGTCCTTTTTGTAAGTTGTGCTTCAGTTGCTGTTACCAGTCCTGTTTTTAATTTTCGTTGTTGGTGTAGGTACAAGAAAGCGAAGGCAGTTGACACTCATCATACTGTTGTAAAGCATCTACATATCTCCTTAAGATTAATATGTAAGATTTTGGAGAGACCGCCTTACAGCCATAGTCTACCTCCTCCTATAGACGGGAAGGAAGAGATGGTGAGAAGCTGTGCTGAGAAATTACCTACCAACTTCTAAAATTATCAGTTTTGAAGACTTCTTCTATTTTCATACATTCGTGGTGCCAGGACAGTACTGTACTGTAGCATTAACATTTTTTCACGATAAACTCTCTCTACTGCCCTACAGCATTGCTAAGAACAGCAGTGGCGCCTCCTCCTCAAAGAGCTGAACAACGGTGCACATAGCCTCACCTTGCTTCTGATTCCACCTATGCGGATCCGCTCGTGCTAGTCTCCAGGCAGCGATTCTTTCCTCCTCATGTATCTTATGAAGGGAATGATTAACTTACTTCGGCCAAGAGCATTGCAGCCCCTTGGTTTTCCCCATGTTGGGTTGGCTGTTTCATATACCTCCCTGAACAGAAGCAACGTCTGGGAATTGTGTGACGTGTCCATAAAACTGGAGTTGTCAGGCACGTACGCTGCAGGTGATAAGCCTCAGCTCAAAATCGTGGAGTATAGAAACAGCTGCTTACGCACTCGGTTGTACCAGCATATGACACTACCTTGTAATGACACCAAATACCAAAGGATCCAGTTTGTTGCTTAAAGAGACTGTATGGTGTCAATGTCTCGCAGCCACAGAGTTAGACTGGGAACACCAAGACCCTTATGATACATTTTTGCTTTTCTTTTACACGTATGCTGACAACACCAGTTACTCGAACTGAGCAAATCCACAACACTATAAGGCAGACCAGTGCAACAAAAATCCCATCATATGACGTACCATTATGGTTGTACCTAACAGACTAAACCTCCTTGTCGTCACTATATGCTGAACAGGCTACTGTTTCATACACAGGCCGCCAAATGCATAGACCTTGATCTTGACCCAGGAGACCTTTATTCACAGTGGTTGTGCCTCGTCGTGAAGTGCCTCGAGAGGACTCATGAGTGTCTACAGAGACTCCAGTAGGATAACTGTATCATTAGTAAAGTCATGGTGAATTACCATCAAATTGGCATTTGATAATCCACAGTGATACGACACACAGCTGGGCTTAGTACCCAGCACATGCACGTGTTGAAAACTGAAGGGCAATGACACATCCCTGTCTTACTACAGAACTTACTGGAAAGGAATCGGATGTTCTCTCTCCACCACTGAGAGCTTTCTCATTTTTTAAATCAGACCAACTATGAACCAGAAGATCCATGTGGGAATCTCAGAGTCGCAGGAGCTACCATAATGCCTTTCAGTTTACTGAATCAAACGCCTTACTGTGATAGACATAGGGTTGTAGCCGTCCCTGCCGAGACTAATGACAGCACTTCACAAGAACTCGGAATGCCAGGATCCAGTTTACTGTAGACATTTTGGTCTTAAGTCTGGATTACTCAGAATTCTGAATCTTTAGAAAATGGCCACTGATATGTATTAATTGCATGTGACTAAGAGCCTTGTCTCGCACACTGAGCACTGTAATGTTCTCGTAGTGCTGGTTACTGCATTCATACTGGTATCCTTTCTTATTCCAGACAGAGATGATCAAACCCCTTGTCCAATCAGGCCAGATGGTTTCCGGTTCATGACTTTGTTGCAGAGATTTGATTAGTTTCACGTGGATTCCAGAAACAGTAGCTCTCCTACCACTTTTCATCTTCAGCCACTGCTTGTCTTATTTCATCTCGAGAAGGAATGGCATTGCTAATTTGTGGTTTAGCAGTTTGTGGTTTCCCACCAGCCAATGGAACATCTCCAACTAGGGGAAGAGGGTTCTGGCAAGTACGACTGCTCAAAGTACTCAGCCCAACGAGCCCTGTACTCACCCGACCTTCCAATGGGCCGTCCATCTGCAGTTCAGACAGAATTATCCTGGGAGGTGGTCTGAGTTGGAACTTCTTCGCGGCTCGAGAAGCAGCCTGAAGTTCATTTGCATGATACCGACCCTCTGTCTCCTCAGTGATTTCCGTGTCATTCTGTACCTCTCCATATCCCTTCTCAGTGACTCTTGCCTGATGAACAGAAGAATATGATACTTTGGAACCCAAGGCAGGCTGGCAACATGACTCATCAACTGTAGCCAGGGTCTGTTCTCAAATGCTGTCCAACTCATGCATCAACTTCTGCCAGAATAACGTGCTTGAAAATATGCCATCACTTAACAGGGTCCTCAACAGCAGTTATCACCTCAAACTGACTCGAGTTGCCACTGCAAATTCATAAGCACACCCCTCGTCCCTTAGTGCTCAAGATGGAACCGTTCTTGATGGCATCAGCGATTCTCCTAGTTTTCATTTGTAGCCTTTGAGTAACAAAAACAAGTGTCTGATCGGTAAGAAAGTACCATGCACTCCTGAAAATCGTGCAGTAATGAAGGATCCTCCACCTAGTACTTACAAAGATGTGGCCAGTCTTTTCAGCAGTCTTCCTTGAAATGGAATATCAGTTCCAACGATGCGGGTCGGATTGTTGGAACAAGGATCCAGTAATATTCATCTTAAGGGACTTTGCGAAATTCTGAAGATAAGAAGATAAGAACTATGGAATTCCTGGTTCCAGAAAGATGGAAACTTATACAGTCCTCAAAGTCTTTCCTCACAGTGTCAGTCACTGCAGTGAAGTCGTCTATGACCAATAATTACTATATCCTACAAAGGGCATTGTCATACAAATGAGTCGAATCTGGTGTAGAACAACTCTTTCACTTTGAGATCACTCATCTCAGTAGGAACGTACACAGAAATACGGGAAATGAAGCCCAAAGTGTACTTCAACTTCACAAGAATTGTACATCCATCAACCATATTAACCCTGTCGACAGAAGAGACATATCAATCAACAACTATCGTACCTGCAAGAATAAGGGACAGCATGTCACAGCCAGACCAGCAGTATTTTTAACTACTGCTGGAAATCTCGCCATGGCCAGGCCGCCTCACCTCAAACAGCCTTGTTATGCCAGGCCTCAGTCGCCCCAACTCTCGTGAGGACGGGACCGTTTAAAGCTCAAACCCACAATGCACTCCCAAGGCTAAATTTGAACACCAAACCTCGCACTCTAGTGTATATAGAACCACTGTGACGTCCTTCAGAAATACGATGGGAGCTACTGGGCATCCCTACATAAGACTATTGCGATCCTGAAGGCCTTACACAGGCCACATGATTATAACCAGACTGACAGGGGCCCTAGAGCCCTGGCCCCCCAGCACTTGATGAGGGAACTCCCAGCAGACTTTAGCACTGGAATGCTTCATTAAAATTTAGTTGTTAGGAGACAGAGAGAGAGAGAGAGAGAGAGAGAGAGAGAGAGAGAGAGAGAGAGAGAATGACAGTTTGATTTCTCGCCTCCTACCCTTAGCAAGCTCTCTCTCTCTCTCTCTCTCTCTCTCTCTCTGAAGTTGAAGCAGAAAAAGTCCATCTCAACGTTTTCCTCTCCAGCGCACTTTTTCTCACCACCAGACACCATCCTATTTCCAGTGAAACCACTTTTCCTTCCAGGGTAAACACGAACAGCAATATAGTTTTTCCCTGCCACACCCATAGAACTTAAAACCTAACACTGTCCAGGATATGAAAATATTCTATTCCTCTGTTTTCCTGTCCCTAGTATGAACTCAACAACCTAGCTATAGAGATCTGGTCTTGATTCAGCCATTATGCGGTTCCTATCTATCTATCTATTGCCAGATGCCTCAATCCCGTACGGGGTGGCCACAAACAAATCGCCTCCACGTCGCCCTGTCCCCCACCATTTCACTGCTCTGCTCCCAACTCACACCCCCCTCTCTCATATACCTCTCCACTCCATCCCTCCATCTCATCCTCGGCCTCCCTCTCCCTCTCCCCCTTCCACCTCACTCACATACACTCTCCTCGTCAGTCTCTCAACCACCATCCTCTCCACATGGCCAAACCACCTCAGTGTGTTCCTCCTAAAGCTTCCTATCACATCCACATCCACACCACAACGCTCCTTTATATCCTCATTTGTCAGCCTGCCTCTCCATGTGACTCCATAGGCTCCTCTTAAATAACTCATTTCCACTGCTCTCACTCTTGACTTGTGTCCTTCCAACAACGTCCAAGCTTCACTTCCATTAGAGCTGATATCACAATACAGTCATGTAGTAACTTTTTCACTTCCATGCTCACTTCCCTGTTTCTTATCACTGCCTTCAAGGAACCAACAGCCATTCTTCCTTGTTGTACCCTTTCAAGCACTTCACCCTAAAAACTTCCATCCTTACTCATCACACTACCCAAGTACTTAAACGTACTCACATTTTCCATTTCTTCACCATCCAACCTCACTGTACATTCACTGACTTCACCTCTCTCAAATTATGCGGTTCCAAGTTCGAGTAAATGGGGATGGCTGAGTCTCGAGTCAAACACCCGACCTTGTACAAAGAAATCAGTTACAGGAACTTTAAAAGCTTTGAAATAAGACGGGGTCTTCGGACAAGGGCTCGCATCGTGTAATTAATCGATTGTTATGGAGAAATCCTTAAAATAACCTATCAGCGCCTGAAGTGTGCGTAGCCTGTACAAAGCAGGATACACAAAATGTATGACAAAGGAATGGTTCCATACAACCTTGACATTCTAACAAGCCAGGAAGTAAGATGACCCTGAAGTAGGGAATGCAAAATACACAAATATACTCTACTCCATGCAAGTAGCGATTCTAATCAGCGTTCCGTTGCGGTATGTCAGAGCAAACAGTAACAAAAACATTGGATAATTTTCTGTTTGTTAATGAATGATTTTTGAAGGTCAGGTTAAACGGCAAATGGTCCAGGCTATAACTGGTTGTCAAATAATGAATTAGGGTGAAGATGACCTTAAGAATCAGTTTTATTCCCTGCTGCAAGGAGAAACAGAAATCGCTAAATACGATATTGTAAAAATTGCAAATGCAATGAATATAAGGGTTGGGCGTTAAACGGGGGCTTTTTCCTTCAGCAATTGGGAAGGTAATGCACCTCGAGAGCAACAAATATTCATTCAGACGATCATTGTACCCCCAAAACTATAACTTTATAATTGGCACAACGTTCTTCTCTCACATTGATGACCATTGGAGAAGTTGAACATCAGCAAACGGAAGTCCTGATATCCTAAGAAACCACATCACAATTAACAAGAAGTTTAAAAATGCACTTCAAGATGCATATGATTATAAAGGAGCAGCTTGAGGTAGTAAGTACTCCCTCATGATTGTGAAGATCACAGCTAGACTGCGAAGCGATAAAAACCAAAGATCACTAACGAGAGAGATATTTATGACGTGGATAACTCAAAAATGAAAAAAAAACAATTAATTGAAAGAGAATACAACATAAATATTCAAATTTAGTTTGCCCCACTGAGTGTACTGGAAGAAATGCAATTAAGAAAACACAGAATAAATGTGGAGTGGAATAGAACAATGTCTTTTTAATAATAGGCAATTTAAATTCAATAACTGTTGAAGCAAGAACTATTAGTATGAGGAAGGGTTTGATGAGGTGGCGATACACAGAGAAGATGCAAGTAAATTCTGGTTATAAACACAGCAAATGAGGAAAATTGCCGGTATGAACGCTGTAAAAATCAAGTGGCAAAGAAAACATTAAGGCGAGAAATAGAAAGTTATTTCAATGTAAGTCTAGATAAAATTGATAAGGACGGAGGAGAAAGTAATATTAAAAAACACTACCAAATTTCAAGAAAACTGAGGAGAAGTTTCCAGGTAAGATCAAACAAGGTCAGAGACACTGCTGGAAATCATTTTATAAATGATTAAAAAGTAATAGAAAGATAGGAGAAAATACTTCGAAGAACTGCACTAGAACGAGAGCCAATCAACAGTGCTCAAGCCCAAGCATACCAACTGGATGAAATGACATTGAAGAAGCAACTTAGGTAAAAATTAGGATAGTAATAAAATGCTTAAAACACACACACACACACACACACACACACACACACACACACACACACACAGGGAAATGACAATACTCGTATACCTGCTGACTTTCTCAGGTATGGAGGGTGGACTCTGGGCGAAAAGATGGCAGCCAAAAACACAGCAAAATGAACTGAAGAGAGAATGCTAGTCTCCTGAACTGAAGGAACTTAGTCCCAAATCTTAAACAGGGAAATAACATATATTGTGCAAGTTACAGGGACGTCATTCTGCCAGAAGATGGATACAACGTGCTTGCAAATGTAATAAATATCCATATATATCTACAGTATATCTGTCTGTCTGTCTGTCTGTCTCTCTCTCTCTCTCTGTCTCTGTCTCTGTCTCTGTCTGTCTGTCTGTCTGTCTCTCTCTCTCTCTCTCTCTCTCTCTCTCTCTCTCTCTCTCTCTCTATATATATATATAACAGCGCGATCCCTTACGCAAACGAAATCATCATCAGAAGGTCTATCTATCTATCTATTGCCAGACGCCACAATCCCGTAAGGGGTGGCCAATTGTCTGTAATTTTAAAAAGTTAACAGCAAGCCACATACTTACGGTCAAGAAAGTCTTGGAAAAGTATCGGAAATATGATTAATCTTAGAATCATCTATTTACTGACTTTAAGCAAGCATACAATTGTATCCTTCGACAGAAGTTTGGAGAATCTTCATATAAAGAAAATCGAATATCAAAGCAATTATTTAAAATGACAGTGGAATGTGTGTAAAGTTGCAGGGCATATGGTAAGAGTTGGAAGGAGATTTTCAAATACATTCGAAATTAGGACTGAACTTCATTAGGGGTGTGTTGTCTAAGAACTACTGTTCAAACGAGTAATAATTATTAAGATAGAGAAGAATGCATTATACTGAATATTACTAAGAAAACGACCTTAAATATTCTGACGACATGGATACTAGCAAATAGCTCAAAGCGTTCACCATCTTGTCAACTCTTTTCAAACAAAAGCCAAGGATGTTGGTCAAGAAAGTAAGTACAGTATACTGTAATGGGAAAATTTTCTGAATATGAGTCGTCATAATATAAACAACCAATTTTTACCATTAACCAAGATTTTAGTGCAGAGGAAACCAATCTTAAATATCTATGAGTGATACTGACATTATATATATATATATATATATATATATATATATATATATATTGTATACACATATCTATATACAGTAGGCTCGCACAGTGCGCGAGAGATTGGGCGGTCCACGACCTCGCACACTGGGAATTCGCGTACTAGGAATACATAATCTTATGGGAATAATTACATATGGGCGGTACCCCCTCATACCTGGACATTTTTTGGCCCTTAGAGACATAATAAAGGTCATATGTTTCAGACATTGTACTAAAGCTATAGCTACAATAACAAAAATATGGGCAGTTACCTTAACAACAGTAGACAACAGGCCTGATGACCTTAAATACCAGGGGTTCTGAGGCACGGCAACACTTACAGCGCCGCACTCCTCAGCGCACTTCCCACCGCACCAACACTTCCCTCCACAGACTCCTCTTGATCACCTTCCCCAGGAGCATCAAAGTCACTCACTTCGGCCATAAAGCCTTCAAAGACCAATGCTGACACTTCTGACATTGCATCCTCTTCATCCTCAACAGGAACAGGAGCAGACGATGTCGCTGGTTCCGCAATTTCACCAACTTGAGCCCGCTGTGTGTAGCTTGTTATGAGCGTCTGTCTTCTGTTTATTTCTTCCCTGTGCCTGTTTGTGTAGAAATGGAAGAGTTTGTCGATACCAACCAGAAGTTCCTCCATTCTTAGGTTGCTCACTTCCTTTTCCTTCACCTCTTCCTTGAGCTTATCCATGGCAGCAAGGATCTTGCTAATGTTTGACATACACAGCTCAGTCCTGCCTTCCATCACGCTAGGCTGCTCAACTTGACTCTGTCTGGCGTCGGGCTCTGCGTCAGCCTCGTCTATCCGTTGCAACACTTCCTCGGGAGGCTGTTCCTCAGTAGCAGTGTGCACTTCTTGTATGTTCGCCAATGTAACGTCCTTAAAACCTGGTACAGCTTGTGCTGCTGTCAATGTTGCTGCCTCAGCCTCGGCCAGTGGTTGAATGGCCGTCTCCTGGGTGATGCATAAGTGAGGCACGAGCATTCGCCACGTATGGTTCACCGTTGCAGGTGTAATCTGGTGCCAGGCTTGTAGGAGAAATTCAACTGCGTCCTTCACCGTAAAATTACGCCAAAATGCCTCAACAGTCATGGCATCTGTGGCAGGTCGGGATACAGGTGCTGGTGGAGATGGAACGGGAGAAGATGCCTCATCAAGGTCTTCGACGTGATCTTCTTGTAGGGCATGAAGCTCCTCTTATGTGTCGGTCTTCCTGCATAGGTAGTTGTACACTTGCTTATGGTAGAAATGCTTCACTGTGGCGATTAGTTCTTGATCCAGTGGCTGCACTAGTAACGTCGTGCAGGGCGGCAGAAACACAACACGACAATCCTAATGAAGATCTTCAAGGTATGGAGGGTGACTTGGTGCTTTATCAAGCACAAGGAGCATCTTAAATGGAATGCCCAGTTCCCGACACTTGACCCTGGCATCAGGGACACACCGCCTCATTAACCAGTCTGCCATAATGTTCCCGGTCATCCAACCATTTGCGGACTTGTACCAATATACGCCACTTGCATCCATGTTCGTGAGGTTTTTGTAGCACCTTGGGTGTGAAGCTGTGTGTACAACAACTGGCCTCATCTTGTGGCTCCCAGACAGGTTTACAGTGAACATTACCGTCATCTTACACTTCTGGAGCTTGCGACCAGGGGCTTGTTTCTGTCTTTTAGCGATGTAAGTTGATTTGGGCATGGCCTTGTAATATAACGACGTTTCATCGATATTGTAGAGCTTGTCCTTGGTGTACTGTCCCTCTTCAATAATTGCTCGAAATATCGCAGGATAGTCTCTCGCGGCCAGCTCATTGGCAGAGGCACGTTCACCAGACACTTTCACGTAACGGAGTTCCTTGTGCTTGAGAAAACGGTCCAGCCATCCAACCGATGCCCTGAAAGGTTTTTCCACTTTTAACTTGCGAGATGCTGCCTTGTAAAAGAGCTGGGCTTGGTTCCGAATAAATCTTCCATTCAGTGGAACACCTTCCTTTTCTTTCCTCATTATGAAGGTGGCAAGATAGTGCTCCATTAGTATCATAGCACGATTTCCCACCCGCGAATGGCCGTCTAGGTCAGAGGCACCGTATGTCTTCACTACAGCCTTTATGGCTTCACGGTTCTTCCACACAGTTCTCACTGTAGATTCAACCAGTCCCAGGGTTCTCCCGATAGCAGTGTTTCCTTGACTCTCCTCCTTCATCTTAATGATCTTTAACTTGGTGGCGTGCGTCAGAAGTTTCTTAACTCTTGGGGTTGGAGCCATGGTGCGGCGAAGTACAGGCAGCACAAAAAACACCACACGTTGTACGCGACAGGTTAGCTGTAGAGAGCAGATCCGCACAGTGCACAAGCCAGGACTGTTATGGTGCGCCCGCTCCCTTGTACCCCAAGCTGCGCAGTAGAATGCCCGGGAATTTCTGTGCATCAACATGACGACACGTGACGTGCTGTGTGAGGGGTGGTCACGCACTAGTAGAAAATGGCATTTTTGAGTCACTTCTTGCTTCTGCCTCGCATTCTGTGCAGTAAACTCGCACACTGAAAGGTTTTTGGTTATGATTTTTGGTCACTCGCGCACAATGCGAATCAAGCACTGCGATGACGAGCACTGTGCGAACCTACTGTATATATATATATATATATATATATATATCTCCGCAACAGATCTTCCTCTTGGGAACCTTAGTCTTGCCAGAAAAAGTAGTACCAACGTTGTGATGTACAGCATCTTTATTAATCCAAACGTTTCGGAGACACAATCTTCATCATCAGTGGATCTAAAAGTTTAAAAGACAACAGTCATCGATCAATGTCAGGAGAAATATAAAACCTGTGTACTAAACATAAACTTACATAAAAAAGAAGAAAAAAAAAAGAGGGAAGCAATATATAAAGGGGTAAAGTATAGAAGTAGTATGTTTAATCCTTGCACAATCAGAAAATCAGGACAAATGCTAACTATGCTAAACACACATATTAAAACAAAAGAGAAAAAGAGAAGGAGTTGACCTGTTATAGTATTTACTGCGTGAATAGTGGGGTAGCGCTAGTCGAGTTATTGAGACTGGGTCGTATTTTATGAATCAGGATTCTTGAGCACCAAGGTAAATCCACTAGGACTGGAAGGTTCCTCTCTATACCCTCTAATTCTTCTATCAGAGAGCACTCTCACCTTTCTGGTCACCCTTTCTCTTCTGCAGATTTTCGGTTACTAACCTCATGTCAGTCCAACTCTGACCTCATCACTGCCGAATCTATCCTGACTCATAAAATACGACCCAGTCTCAGTAACTCGACTAGCGCTACCCCACTATTCACGCAGTAACTACTTTAACAGGTCAACTCCTTCTCTTTTTCTTTTTCTTTTTAAATATATGTGTTTAGCATAGTTAGCATTTGTCCTGATTTTCTGATTTTGCAAGGATTAAACATACTACTTCTATACTTTACCCCTTTTTATATCGCTTCCCTCTTTTTATTTTTTCCTTCTTTTTTATGTAGGTTTATGTTTTGTACACAGATTTTATATTCTCCTGACATTGATCGATGCCTGTTGTCTTGATGATGGAGATTGTGTCTCCGAAAAGTTTGGATTAATATACATGCTGTACATCACAATGTTGATACTACTTATCCTGGCAGGACTCTCTCTCTCTCTCTCTCTCTCTCTCTCTCTTTCTATATATATATATATCATGTCATCTCATCAGCCGTTTGAGTGTCCACTGCAGGACCGGCCTGTCCCTACCGAAGTGGGGACAATACAGCCAATGTATCTCTACCAAGTGGCTTAGGCTGTCTGGCAGAGATTGTATGTAGGGTGAGAAGTGCTTGTAAGTGTAATTGTAGTGTTGTAGTGGCTTTGGATGTGTGTGTTGTCTGTGAACCAAGTGTTATCGGGCCGCGCAAGCCGACTGGGTGCAAGCATACTTTATAGTATGCGACACTTTTTCAACCACAGCAACCCTGATGTCCGCCAAGCAGTGCGTGGCCAGAAGAACGCTCCCAAAGTTTATTACCCTTGCGGGGCGCGAACCCTGGTACTTCAGTGTACGAAAACGCATATATATATATATATATATATATATATATATATATATATATATATATATATATATATATATATATATATATATATATATCTATATATATATATATATATATATATATATATATATATATATATATATATATATATATATATATATATATGTATATCGACAAGCAAACAGCAGCTAATAGAAGTTGCTACATCCTCTTACGCACTCTGATGATATCCGTATCATAAACAATCAGGCTTAGGATGTAAATGAAGATTATGCCCTTTAGCATCATGCGTATCAGATAACATGGACATTGACAAAGAGCCTAGAGCAGAAACCAATGGTATTCTAATTTTTTCAACTGTCGAATCAGTTTTTGAGAGAGAGAGAGAGAGAGAGAGAGAGAGAGAGAGAGAGAGAGAGAGGAGGGGGAGGGAATGGTGGCAGTTAGAGAAGAACAGAATACCTAGAACAGTCATAACAAGAAGGA
Source organism: Coenobita brevimanus (assembly GCF_032717465.1). Taxonomy (NCBI): domain Eukaryota; kingdom Metazoa; phylum Arthropoda; class Malacostraca; order Decapoda; family Coenobitidae; genus Coenobita; species Coenobita brevimanus. The sequence continues at coordinate 7,866,422 of NC_136959.1, forward strand.
TAAATGGAATAAGATTGAGAGGCAGAACAAGGACAAGATGGGTAGACGTCTTCAAGAGTGAACTAAAAAGAAGTTGCTTGGAAGACACAGGCCGATGGATGGAGACATTCCAGGACAGACAGCGATGGGGATGGTGTGTTGTGGGGGTTGTGGATCTACAAAAGGCCCAGGATCCACAGGAGTGAGTGAGCAGGAACTCTCTAATTAAACCAAGAACACTTGGAAACTGAGGAAGCATATTTTTTGGAACCTCTTTTTGATGATTCATTTCCAAAGGGCTAATCTGGACCTGAAATCATTATATAGTACGAAGGCTTTATTATTTAGCTATCTTCTTTGGTTACCTATTCATTCATTCATAAATGTAAGTCTCTTGCACAAACAGCTAAGTCGTGGGCTTGTCATTGTGTCCACGTTTGGTCGGAATCGGTTAATTCTGAAGGGTAGAAGTGCCTGCCGCAATTAAACAAGAGACCAAGCAAGAAACCGCGATTAATAATAAGTGCAGCATGAGCTGGTCAAGAGATGAGAGTAAAAAAAGAAAAATAACCAAGGTGTTCCAAAAACGTGGAGTAATTCATTAGACATCAGTCGCTGGACTATTTGAGAGAGAGAGAGAGATTTCCTATAGTCTCTTGCCACTTACTCTGTGTAAAGTCAGTCAGTCTCTCTCTCTCTCTCTCTCTCTCTCTCTCTCTCTCCACTGCCAGGAAGCGTTTAAAGACGGTTTATTTTTTTAGTGATTGTAATGCGTTCTAGAAAATTTGAAGATTGTCAGGAGGAACATATTGTGTGTGTGTGTGTGTGTGTGTGTGTGTGTGGTGTTTATATTTCGTTTCTCTTTGCGTTGTTTTCCGATTCCGTCTTAATCCATTAATACTTTAGTATACGTGGTCATATTTTGAAGGAAGGAAGGAAAAAAAAAAAGGAATACTAAAGGACGAACACCAAGCCAAAAAAAATTGCTATATGGCGCTAAGATACGAGGTAACAAAGGCGACGGTGGAATAGTCGGCGTTGATAATCACGGCGTTGACAGAATCGATGCTGGTAGAGTCGACACTGACACTTGCGGCGTTGGCAGAGTCAGTGTCGATAAGGCCGGGGTTGATAGACTGGCAGATTTGGCATCGACAGGGTTGGCGTTGATAGAGTCGGGGTTGGCAGAGTCAACGTTGATAGAGCTGACGTTGATAAAGTCGGTATTAGCACTGTCGGCAACAACAGAATCAGCGTTGACACACTTGGCGTTGGGAGGGGTTGGCGTTGAAAGAGTCGGCGGTCATGACCCATCCAGGAAGGGAGGAAGGGTCGACGTCAGTGGCAGGTATTTAAACTATTCATACCACGGAACCGAATGCCCAGCCTGACAGGAGAAGAGGGAAAATAAAGACCGGAAAAATATGAATATAGCGAGAAGAAGGTTTGGACAGAAGAGATGAAGAGGACAGTAAAGAAAGAATGATGGATGGCAAACAGAAGACCCGTTTTTGTCGCCTCTTACGACAAGTACTGATACTAAGGAAGAATTCTTAACTCCCCTCTCCAGGGGAATTCCTGTTTTGAAAAGCTTGACATGAAGGGAATCTTCACCTCACTTTTTCCACTCTTTAAATCTAGCAACCTATCTATCTGACTATCAGTCTGATTGTCTATGCCTATCCATGAAGTTTGTCAGTTCTCTGATTCTGTGATCTCTGCTAGTCAGCCCAGATTTCTATCTTTTAGTTTCTTCTTCATCTCTTATTATCGCCTCTATCCTCTCCTCTGCCTATCCCTCCTTCATTCTTTCGTTTTACGTTCTTTTTCCTTAGGCTTTTAATTCTTTCCTTTACCTTTCATACCTTCTTCGTCCTCCATTTTAAATCAGTTTCCCTTTCACATTATTATCTTCTTGCTGTCTCTTCCATGCACCCAGTTTTCTTCCATTCTTTTTTCCTCCTCTCCAGCGCATTACCCTCTCCGTTCTACCTCATTCTTGTGTCTCTCCCTCCTCTCCTTCAATTGGTCCTCTCGTTCCTCTTTGCCTTTTCTCATCTTCGTTTTCTCACCCACTTCGTCACTGTTGTCCCCTTTTCTCCCACCCTACATTATCTTAACAATTTTGCCTTATTCTTCTTCTTATATCATCTTGTATTTTTTCCTTCACTAACGTCACCATTTTTCTTACTCTGTCTTATATATTTTTCTTTCATTATACTTTTTAGTTCCTCTGTTCCTCTTACCTGTCTCCCTCTCACACCTGTCCAATATATATTAGCATCTGAACTTTCTCATAAACACACAGACTAAAATAGTCACGTATTCCTGTCTCCTTTCCCTTCGTTATTATATGTTAACTTTCACTTTCTTTTCTCGTTTACCCTCTTCATCCCCTGCCCTTCCTCCGTTCCTCTGCCGTCCTTATTTGGCCATCATCTTCCTCCATCCTCACACCCCACCTCCCTCATCACACGAGATTATACGAGCACAGGAGGGCAGGCAGAAGGAACACGAAAGACATGAGATGAAATGAAAACTGGGAGGCGATAGAATAGAAAATGAATGGCATGAAAGGGGACTGATGGAGAGGAAGAAGGAGGAAAATTTTTGGAAATAACAGAAAGAAGCGGAGGGAAAGAAGGAACCCTGAAGAGAAATGACTAAGATTAAAGATGAGTGTGTGGAAGAAAATGAAGATGGAATTAATAAGTAAAGAAAGAGAGGAGGGAGGAACTGAGGCGGGGGATTGGAGACAGTGGGCAAAGGAGTGGAAGAACCCATAAGAGCAGGTTAGAAAGCGAAAGGGAATGTGAAAGAAATAAGAGAATGTAGGGAACGAGAAGCGAAGACGAGAAAGGCTATGCGAGAAAATGGAAGAAAGGTAAAGAGAGGAAAGTTTGAAAGTTACAGAAGAAAAACAGGAAGTAATGAAGGTGAGAGGGAAAAAAGAAGAAAGGAGTGGAATGAGAAAAAAAAATGGGTATAAGATAAACTAAGAGAGGATGCAAAGGAAGTGAGAGGAATAGAATGAGAAAGGGAGGGTGGAAATAAAACTAAGAGAGAGAGAGAGAGAGAGAGAGAGAGTACCGTGAAAGTGGGATAGAACCCCAACATAAGCACAATGTAAATTTCTCTTCCATAAATCCTGTCTCGCTTTACCAGGATTTGCTGGGGAACCTCGCCGCTTCACCTCTACCCTCAAACCCCTCCCTCACATACATGTACACTTATTTTCACACACGCACGTGGACACATGTGCACAACTCTGAAATACGTGTAAACTCAAGCACCACAAATCCACTTGATAATCAGAGGAGGGAGATGGAGAGGGAGAGAACAGAAATGTTCTACAGTTAACTAAAATCAATGAAGGAAAAAAACAGTTGGCTAATACTAGCACTACCATCATTGTCGCTGCCACTGCCAGTACCACCACTGCTGTCATTACCACCACAATCGCTGGTTGCACTACTACCACCACCAATACCACTGTCACTCCTACTAACACAGGTATTAGAACAGTGCCTCGATACCCCTAGGGGGTATTGAAATGGGTTCTTGGACGTATCCAGAAAGATACCGGGAAAAAATACTGAACAATCGTGTATGGTAATAACCAACAACTACAAGTAGTTGTATGACTGTTATTTTGTTAAGAACAAATATAAAATAATCTATAGATTACAGTTCTTTGTTCATAACCATATTCTCTTCATTCTTTTTAAAATATGAATATAATAATGAAATCAGTAATATCATTAGGGAGGGAGTATCAGGTCGACTTGGAGTTAAACTTGGGGCTATCGGGGCCGAAAAAGTTTAAGAACTACTGCATTAGCACCACTACTGCCACAACCACTACTACCAGTACAACCACTGTAACTAGTATCACTATCACTGCTACTGTTACCACCACCCACATCACCACCACCACCACCACCACTATCACAACCATTACCACCACTAATCCGTATGTACCATCGAATATCTAGGTACAGTACCGTGATGAGCAACGATGGGAGTTTGCAAGATGAAGGAAGCTAAATCGAATAGTGGAAAAGCATGGTTGCAGTAGTGACAAGGAATAGGGAGGGAAGCATGGAATGAAAGAAGTCGTTGTGTCACAGTACTTTCATTCCCACTCTAACAAACGAAACTGATGGAGAGGAGATGTGCTATCTGAGCGGCGCATTTTGAGCTTCATGGAAAAACGGACATATAACTGATGATGTTCGGAGAGTTTTGGTGTCATGTGAATATGCTGGGGGCTTTCAGGGAGAATATCCTGAGACGGTTTGACCAGGATGAGCGAATGGAGACCGAGACACTGACCAGGAGAGTGTGTATAAATGACAGAGATAAAGAGGAAGGGAGGAAGACTGATGATAAGTTTGCCAGAAATCGTGGAGGCGTAAGCTATATGAATGAGGATGGTGTAAGATGGAGGCAGAGCTGGTTGATGTTTCAGCACTGAGCGACATGAAGGCGATTTCTGCTTAGCCTCTCCCACAGAAAGAATAGCAAACATAGTACTCTGCCACTGTCACTACTGCTCCTACCAGCGTTCTTTCTTTCGTTTAAAGATTTCCTGCGTCTATAGTGCAGGCCGGGCCATACCACAACCACAACCACAGCTGTCGCCACCTCCATCATCACCACCACCACTATTACAAGTACCACTGTTAACACTACCACAGCCTCAACTATCACAGCCATCACCACTGATACCACCACCACTACCATTACTACCGTTACCACAAATGCCAGTACACTACTATCACTACTCATATACATTATACCACCACTATCATTATCACACATCACACTTATAAAAACCACCACCACCACCACCACCACCACCACCACCACCACTACTACTACTACTACTACTATTACTACTACCACCAACACTATCAACACAAAGGCCACGTCGACCACCAGGTACGACATCACTATTACAAACACCATCACCACCACGACCACCACTACCACCACCACCAACGACAACGACAACACTAATACGGCGACCACCACATCCCCATGACCGCGACCCAGATTGCAGCACAGAGGATAGCGAGTATGCTGTACGAACGCACACTTTCCCTTTAAAGCAACGCTGTGTAAATATTTCACTATGGCAATACTGTCGCTGCACTCTCCAGAGTTCCTAATACTTCTGGCAAGGGACGCCATACACTGGGTTCCTGGGCCAGAAATAACAGCAGGAACTTAATATCTACAGTCTGATCCACTTATTCTCTACTTATATTTGGTCACCGCATCTACTGTGTTACTTCTGTCTTGCTGTTGTCGTCGTCGTCGTCGTTATTGTTGTTGATCATCATCACCGTGTTCTTCTTCTCCATCAGCTTCTTCTTCATCTTCTTTCAAACATTTTTGAACTTGGTGCCATTCATTTATTTCTTCACCAGCTCGCCTCAAACTTGGTGATATTTTTCTTTGGGAGAAAGCCCCCAAATACCTTTTCCATTTATGTAATTAGACATTTTCAATGGATTTATGGAGTCAAACATTAAACTAAGTAAAATATATAATTGGATCACATGTTCCTTATTGTTCATAAATTATTGTTGCAATACGTACAGAAGTATGCCACTGTACTGCAGCTGTGTGGAGACCATCCTGCCTTCCACTGGGAGTGTTGGCATTGTTTGCTTGTCAGTTTATGTGTCAGGTACACCTTTCAACACGTATCACGAAGTGTATCCTGTTCTTCGTGTGTGTGTGTGTGTGTGTGTGTGTGTGTGTGTGTGTGTGTGTGTGTGTACTTTACAATCCGACCATCTACACATGTCTGTGGTTCTGTGTCTCACTCACTATACATTTTATATTCTAGGTTAACCTAAAATTGTCATCTCTCCATCATGAATGCTGATTTATAACAATAGGTTAACACTAGTCAGAGAGAAGTGTTCTAGAACGGACGTAGAGTCATTGCATTGTCTTTTTCTGTCACTGAGATACATGAATTAAGCTGCAGAGGGACGAAAATCTGTGTCAAGCTAGAGTGAAAGAATCATGATCAACAGATGGTCCTCCACACTCTGATATGCAACCCATATTACACTAAACCCGACCAACTGAGAGTAATATTTTATTCACCACTGAGTGTAGTAGTATAACTTCTTGCCATTGCGCCGGACCTTATGAAGGAGAATACTGTACGTTTAAATTATGTCCCTTCACCGTTGTAGGTCGGGATGCTTTGCTAACGTGGATAAATTTATCCCATGTTAGCTGGGATATGATTTCGAAGTGTCACAACCGGTTCTCACGGTGTTGCACTACTTTTAACTTTTCCCAAATTCTCCATATTCTGCAGTTGATTTCAAGTAGTTCAGTGGCAGAAAAAGACAATACTACGGGTTTTTTTGCTTTCCACAGCACTTCTAACTAGCATCATATTCTAAAGTTAGTCTGTTGCGACAATTCAGCATTCAGTATGAAGAGAGGACAATTTTAAGCGAAGCTTGTGTAAAAAGAGAACAGTAATATTCCACCGATAGCATCCTAGATCGAACTAGCGATCATGAGATCATCAGTTAATTCGCATTCGACGAAAAAAACATATAGGGATGTGACAGATGGAGAAGAATAAATCCCGGTGTCACATGGACAAAGTTCAAGAATGCTCCCGTACTGCACGTGCGTGTTATTCACATGTACTGAGTTGACTTATGCTTTCTATAGGTGCTTGAATGAAACTGAAAACATGTCACTGCAACTTATATTTTCGCACCAACCTGCTTCGACTTTGTAGTTTCTTAATAGATGATACGAGATCCAACTGTCTTCGTACCATATGTAAACAATGTAATAATGTCGTGCATGACATAACTTTAATAATAACAGCTAGGTTTTCTGAGCATGGAAATCAACATGTACAAACTATTTTCGTGTTATAAAGCATGAGCACTGCAAGTGACTCACGCAGAATGAGGGCAAACGCAAGTTTCAATACGAATCACCCAGTGCATATGACACCAGTAAATGAGCCAATATATGCTGTATGGATGTGCATATATGATGGTCATCTGGTTGCAGAAAAGTGAAAATAATGGTTTAATATGTCTGGACAAGCCACATCATCCCTGGGTTTGGGGAGGCAACTGAAGGACTCTAGCTGAATCGCAATGGGCAAGAAGGTATTATTTTGTCTTAGTCTCCCTAATAACATACTGTGCACGGAAATTCATAGCCAGGAAATACATAAAATGTCAGAATGGTGGACAAAAAGAAAGAATATATATATATATATATATATATATATATATATATATATATATATATATATATATATATACAAGTAAGTGTGATGGCCGTCATCACTTCCAACATCCTCAAGCAGACAGATCAACCTTTGTCTTGGTACCATAGTGTGAGTAACGATGGCTTCCACTAGCTCACTAAATACATGTGCTGTACACACCCCTGTATGTCACACATGGCATGAACATTTCACTTACAAAATGTTCCTGACATCGGTGGTAGAAATATAATTTGCAGAATGCAAAGTGCGTCAATAGTCTGAAGAGATCAAGTTTCGAGCACTTATAACACCGAAGTTTAGACACTGATAATCATCCGAATCAGTAATTGGTTTGCACTCAACAATTATTGCTGATCTGTTAAGGTGATACTCAGGCTTGATAACACATTCATGATTATGTTCTGAGTTTATCGTGTGACGAGGTGTAAAATGGATTAGGACAGGTTGATTTTTTTCCAAGCCACTCTTTTTGCCAGATGTGACGAATGCATAGTTAAACCGATGAGATCTGATGTGTCGTGATGGATGTCCCAGTTGACAACTAAAATTTCAGACTTAGTGTTGCACCACTTTTATAGTTATTTTTTAAATTTTCGTTCACCTGGTACAAAAAAAAAAAAAATAATAATAATAAAATCCTTATTTGAGCAAAGTGGCCTGACATATACCACAGCAACTCCCACAGCTGTCTTGCCTACAGGTAATGGATTAAGCAACGAATGATGATGAAATTGGTTGACGAAGCTCGGGAAAAAAAAAAAAAAAAAAAAAAATTGTGAACTGTGAGCAACAAACTCAACTTCCTACGGACATCCCGCTCACCCGTCAGGAAGTCACAGGTCATAATGTCAACAAATATGTCTAAATTATCAGAAAATAATAGAAAATAATTATGCTTTTGAGAAGATGTGAAGTATAGCACAGAAAAGTATAATTTATATTGTAATATTTGTCCCAATTTTTACTATAAAAACGTGTATCTTGTTGTCACTGAAGTGTAGGAAAAATAATTTAAATCTACGTTTGGGGCTGAAGAGAATGCACTTCATCTCCGGCTTTTTCATTTTTTTTTTTTTTTTTTTTTTTTTTATCAGCGTGAATGGAGCTGCCTGTTGCTGTCGTGACCAAGTGTCATGAGGACAACACTGGGTGGCGCAAGTTCAGAAGTCCGCAGAATATTCGAGTGGTGAACGTTGGCAGTTTGGAGTGTTGACTGTGTGACTGTGTTAATTTTGTGGAAGTGTTGACAGTATGTATGTATGTATTGACAGTATGTATGTACTGACACTGTGAATGTGTTGACGCAGTGAATGTATTGACACTGTGAATGTGTTGCCACTAAATGTGCTGAAAATGTGCGTTTATGGAAGAGGGAACTGGCAATGTAATGCCATGTGGTATGAAGAATGCACCAGCCACGTTTCAGAAGCTCATGAATGTTGTAACAGAGGGTTTGGCAGGGTGTGTTGTATATATTGATGATGTATTAATCTTCAGTGACAACTGGAAAGATCACCTATGCCATGTCAGTAAATTTCTTGAGCGTTTGGTTCAGGCTAATCTTGTAGCTAATTTATCAAAGTGTGAGTTTGGTCAAGCTAAAGTTCAGTACCTTGGGTACGTAATTGGTGATGGACATGTTGCACCACCAGCAGCTAAGGTTCAGGTTATAAGTGATTTTCCCAGACCTAAAAGTAGGAAAGAGCTACAAAGATTTTTGGGAATGGTAGGTTATTACAGGAGATTTTTAGTGATGGGGAAGCTGTTCAATAGTGTGCTTGAGAGGTTTAGATGTGGAAATGCTCAATGTATTATTCATATATAATGCCATACCCTGTATTATATGTAGGAGACCCCCCCCCTCTCTCTTTTTCTGTGTGTGTGTGTGTGTGTGTGTGTGTGTGTGTGTGTGTGTGTGTGTGTGTGTGTGTGTGTGTGTGTGTGTTTACTAATGAAGTGTTTAAGGTTAGTATGTTAGTTTCAGCCATGTTAGCTTTCATGCTTGCCAGAGAGCAAAGTAGTATATACATGTTGAATTTCACAGCACCCGCTTTAGTTTGTGTTGTCAGTTGCAGATCAGCACTGTCATCAGTGTGTCAGCGTCATCGTAGTCAGGAGTTGGCAGATAATAACTCAGGAGTGAGTGAATACATATGACTGTGAGTGAGCAGCGAGCTCCCGGCCTGACACTGAGACATGCCACAACACCAGTCATTAGGCCCACCTGCAGGCGTGGAGGAGCAACAGTATCTCTCTACTACAGCAACAATCACATAATTAACAGCTGCCTGCAGACGTTGTAGGGGGAAGGAGAAGGCAGTGTGTGTGTGTGTGTGTGTGAGAGAGAGAGAGAGAGAGAGAGAGAGAGAGAGAGAGAGAACACACGACTTCCACATTCGCTACTGTTTGGCAAGCTTGTGCGAGATGGCAGTGAGTTTAATGTTATGTAAATCTGGAAATGCTGTGGTGATGGTACAGTAGGTAATTTGTTAAGATGAAAAAAAAAAATAATAATATTTTAAACTGAAAATTAGAAGTAGGATAACGTGATAAAGTTGTTGTTGTAAAAACAAAAGAACAATAAAAAGAAATAACTCTAAGGCATCTTGTAATGAAATGAATCGTTGTTCAGCAAGCTCAATCGGTAGAGAGTTGGCCTGCAGTCCTGACGGACCCGGGTTCAAATCCCGCTGAGGCAGGGAACAGTTTAAGGATTTGAATTTCATAAAATCAGACTTTACTGATCTACCAGGAGGCCCGCCGACATGTCGTAAAAATACCCCCGCTAATACCAATACACCAGTCCTGTATGAGACAGCCCTAGCATGTATTCAATATGGACGGTGGGTGTTAGCGCGGAAGTGGTGACATGTAGAGGTGTGCGGTACGTAGGAGGACTACTGGGCCTTGAAAGCAGGCTGTGAAGCCTATGCCCAGAGTCGGTCACAAACACACAAAAAAAAAAAAAAAAAAAAAAAGCTCGTTGGTATGAAATCGCTGGGTGACCTTAAGATGAAACGTTGAATAATTCATAAGCTAGAGATGAATGGGCCATTTATAGGATTTATAGGGTAAAACATCAAACTATATGTGTACAAACTGAGGGATCCTATATTCCTTTATATTCATTAATACATACATAAGTTTGCATAGCATTACGTCAGTGTAATGTAGCTGTGTCGAGACCATCCTGCATTCCCATGGGAATATTGGCAATCTTTAGTTGTCAAGTTGTTCTCAGTTGTACATTCCAACCGGTATTACGTTATTATTTCTGGGTTTCATATCTTGTTCATGCTGTCCACTCATACCATCTACCCATGTGTGTGGTTCAGTGGATAACTCATTATTCAGTATACGAATATAATCCCACACCCACAATGATACGCAAACCGTAAGACACCAAACCCACCGAATGTTGACACCAATTTTTCACTCACCATCAAGGGAAACTGTATTACATTATTGACAGTGCACTGATGTTTATGAAGAATAATACTGCATGCTTGACCTAAATTCTAGCTCTTCCCCCTTTTAGATAGTGATAAATATCCTTGCATGAATAAAGCTGTCTGATGGTAGGTTAAATATGTTTCAGTGTCACAGTCGTTCTCATGGTGTTACTAATATTTCATTCTAAACAGAGGGAACTGAACTAGCAGTTATGAGATCGTCAGTTGATTTTCATACCACGAAAGAGATGTAGGAATATGACAGACAAAAGGTGTGATGGAGTGGAATGAAGTCCGACAAGGGAGCCAAAGTAAGGTTGTATGGAAATGAAAATTTTATATATATATATATATATATATATATATATATATATATATATATATATATATATATATATATATATATATATATATATATATATATATATATTTGTCACCATACCACACAATACCTCATCTCACCATTTCACACCATACCACACCTCACTACATTCCACTGCATCACATCATGTCTTATTCATCACATAACATCACCACACAGCTCCAGAATCACTTACCTTTGCTTATTAGGCTTTTATACGTAACTACCCATCTCCGCCCCGGAAAGGCTCGGAGACGGATATTGATTTCATTCAGTTTGTCTGTCTCTCTGTCTGTTTGTTTGTTTGTTGTATGTCTCTCTGTCTGTTAACTACTTTACGCGGCAACTGCTGGTGTGATTTTGACTAAAGTTACAGTGATGATGGGCTATGACTTTCTGATCACCTGATTAAATTTTGGGCCAAATTGGGCCAAGGCCCAGGCTGTAGGCCCAGAAAATGTAAAATGTGAAAATCGTTTTCTCGTCATAATTCCTTTCAAATTCGTCATATCAACATGAAACCAAAGCCTAAAGGTGCATCTTTCATATCTGCATCCTATAACATGCTTCATTACATCAGGGGAGTCACCCCCAGTTAGCGGTAGGGGAGTCAATGTCAGGTGGGTCGGGCCTAAAACTTCAAATGGGCATAAAATCGTCACTTTTCACTCGATTTACTCAAAATTTGATATGTGACATCTTTGACTAGTTGTACTGTTGTGTTTATAAGACAACACTAAAATGATTGCCGCGGACGGGTTTGCTGTGCCCGGCATCGCTTCCTGTTAATACTTTTTTCTTCCAGTCAGAAATGACAACGACTTTCCTGTGTGTGTGTGTGTGTGTGTGTGTGTGTGTGTTTATCATCTTTGGAATACGATACAAAATTCCTTAATGCCCTTGACAACCTCGCATTTAGTCACTGAATGATAAAGTCTGGCCTCTGGTGAACTAATTTCTTTGACGATATCCTAAACAGAAGACGGAATTACGTCCTTAGCAATGAAGGCGTTCGTGACGTAATATTTTAGCTGCATACATTTATTATTATTATTATTATTATTATTATTTTTATTATTATTATTATCAATTTTATTATTATTAATATTATTATTAATTTTATTATTATTATTATTATTATTATTATTAAATTTTTTCTATTATTATTATTATTATTATTATTATTTTATTATTATTATTATTATTATTATTATTATTATTTTCATTATTATTAAAATAGATATAAATAATTTGGTTTTACGCCAGGTATCCCCGAAGGCTAAGGCGTTGTCCCTGGGTAGAGGACTTTGGATTGGAGCGTGTAGCATTTTATGACCGGATGCCCTGCCTGATGTCTACCAATGACCCTTGAGTGGAATCGATTCTCCGACCCTTCGGTCAGAGTGGAGCGCTCTAACCCACTGAGCCTAATTATTGTTGTTATTATTATTATTATTATTATTAGCAGTAGTAGTAGTAGTAGTAGTAGTATTGTTGTTGTTTTTGACATGAGGCCTGTGACAGGTTTACAGGGAATGAGATATGAGGGTGGGGATGGGAGCGTGGTGTATTGCAGGTAGTGATATGGCAAAGTTTCATCTGTTTGTCTGTTTGTCTGTCTCTTATGTATATATGTCTAATTTTCTAAATGTCTCTCTATCCATCCATCTGTCTATCTATTTTTCCGGATATCTATGTTGTATGATAGCGGGTTATTTCTCCATCTTTTCATTACGTTGGTGACTTACCCGCACTAGAATAATGTAGATGTTGTCCTTAATTTAATACAGTGTTATGCAGTTCCTTATAATGCTCCTAGTTCTATATGCCAACAGAGCCTGGAATAAGCTATATGGTCACGTATGCATTTTAGTGATAATTAACAATATATTTATTAATACGTACGCGAGAGGTGGAATGATATATTCTTTAGCTGTTAGAAGGGAATTATGAGTGTGCGTTAAAGTTTGTGGTGAAATATGCCTTTAGAAGTCAGAATGTGTTTATTCTACTTTGTGGTGAAACTGCAGCAGGGAAACAAAGGCAATTGATTTTACCTTGTTCAGATCAATTTCGTGATATTTGTGTTAAAATCCCTCGTTCGTCAACACCATAAATTAAAAACAGGATTATTGTTTGGAGATGACAGCTCAGGGAAAAAGAAAGTGTGGCTGTGGTTCCAGAGATTATCAGTAAATAGAAATAAAACTAAAGCCATTTCCAATCGGCATGATTTGTGAAAAGGTGACGTCAAGAGTAAGTATTTGCGATAGTCTGTCAAGACTGGGAACCAAATTTTACTGACGATTATCGGGAGCATCCTAGAAGTTAAGGCAAATATCAGTTCTCATGGCTTGTTGCCAATCATTACATCAATCAGGTAATTCTTAAGTTTTGTAAGAATAATTATATAAAAGCAGAGTAACTTCTTATATAGTATTATAATGTCCATTTCAAAGGAAGTACTATGTGTCAAAGAAGTCTGATTACTCTTATAATAATCAAAATTATTTTTTTCTTTTTAACCCAGGATTTGGATGCTGGGGAAAGAATCAATAACAGCCGCATTCTCTGACTAATCTGCGATTTTTTTTTTTTTCTTAAATGAGGTGATTGGAACTGACGTGTTGTTGTTGTTGTTCTCGTTGTTGTGGTCAAAGGTCAGGAACTGAGAGCCTCTTCCTTGACACTGTTAAACGTAGTAGGAGGGGTAGGAAGTTCATTAGTACATAGAGTTCAATGGCACATAGGGCTAGAGCAACAGAGTGGTGGACTCTTCAGTCACATGAAAGTGTGAATGTATTGGAAGTGCAGGAATGACTCATATAAAAATCTAGTAGTCGAAAAACTGTTAGGGGCACCTCATTTTTTCGTTTCCATGGCTCAAGATATGTTTTATCACGAGCGTGCGAGGGAAGCGAGCGACCAATGTTTATTCTCAGTTAAGTTTCGGCGTAGCTCAACACTGAGTGGCAAGCCAAATGATTTCCTGTATCATTTGATACGCTGGGTGATAACATTATAACCAACCCACACGTGTTCCCTACATGTCAGCAAGTGGGTTGGTGGAGGGTTAGTGCCCCTCCCCGGAAAACAACTATAAATACAAACACGAAGCCTCGGACCAGGACGGACAAACAGTTGTCGACCAAGGACCTGACAAAGGACATGGTTCGGATTGCTACATGGACTGTAAGAGATGCAAATGATGAGGTGAAAGAGAGAGTGTCCAGGTACTTGAGGGTGAAAAAGTGGACATATTATGTGGATTAACGGAGACTAAATTTTGAGGCGAGAGTGTCATAGAGTGGGAGTGTGGATGGGGTACATGCGCAGAGTAGGTGGCAATGAGTGGGCAAAAGAGGGTGTAGATATTGTTGTGTGCAAGAGATGCAAGGGGAATATAAGAGAATATGGATCAGTTGGTTGAAAGTTTGTGTGGGCAAGATTGAATGAAGGATTACAAACGTGGGCGATTGTATGTGTGTATGTGCCAACACTAGATCATGAGGGTAGAGTGAAAGAAGAGTTCTGGGCAAATGTGGAATCATGCATGGAAATGTTTGAGAGGAATGAGTATTTTTGACTAGAGATGTGAATGGAAAAGTAGAGAATGCGAAGGCGGATGGAGTAGTTGGTGAGTTTGGTGTGCCTGCAGAAGCGGATGAGAATGGCATTGCTTTAGTGGACATTTGTGCAGGGAGGGGGTTGGTGATTGCCAATACCCTCTTTAGGCTCAAAAATCCGCGGGTGTACGTGGCGAGTGATTAGAAGGGTGGGTGGTGAGCTGAGTGAATGGAAGCCAATGATTGATTTTGTGTGTGTGGATGACAGGATAAGAAGATATGAAATGGATGCAAGAGCATACAGAGGTTAGGGGAAGTGGACTTTCTGATCACCACACGGTGGTGGTGAAAGTCAAGGTTCAAATGCAATGGAGGAATAGAAGGAAGGAAGGAAGGACAGGAGAAAGTAGTTCATACATGGAGGGTAGAAAGGTTGCAAGAAGATGAAAAATAGGCAGAATATAAGAGAGAAGTGGAGGAGCAATTGGGTAAATATGATGTGGAGCAGGTGGGGTACGTAGAAGGTGTGTGAAAGGTATTCACAGAAGAAATCTGTGCAGCATGAAAGGTTATGTGTGGGGTGAGGACAAGAGAAAACGGGGTGCAAGGAACAGCATGGTGGAAGGGAGAGGTGAGATAAGCTGTGGCGCAAAAGAAGAAAGCATAATAGTGAGTGGATGGGAGGCAGGGGCGTGGAGAAACTTGAGAGATAGAAGAGAGAGTTATATGCAGAGAGGAAGAGAGGTAAAAAGATTAGTAAGAAAGTAAAAAGAGAGTGGATTAGGAATTTGGAAGGAATCTGAGTGTAAAGTGGAGGGAATGTAAGAAAATGTTCTGGAAAGAGGTGAAGAGAGTTTAACAGGGTGATAAAGTAGTTAATCGGGGAGTGAAAGTTAGGTTTCAGAGAGCGTAGAGCTAGGTTTCAGGAAGAGTATCGATCTAACATTCTATCTATCTATCTATCTATTGCCAGACGCCTCAATCCCGGTTGGGGTGGCCACAAACAAATCGCCTCCAAGTCGCCCTGTCCCCCGCCATTTCACTGCCCTGCTCCCAACTCACATCCCCCTCTCTCATATACCTCTCCACCCCATCCCTCCATCCCATCCTCGGCCTCCCCCTCCCTTTTCCCCCCTCCACCTCACTCACATACACTCTCTTCATCAGTCTTTCACCCTCCATCCTCTCCACATGGCCAAACCACCTCAGTGTGTTCCTCATAACGCTTCCTATCACATCCACATCAACACCACAATGCTCCTTTATATCCTCATTCGTCAGCCTGTCTCTCCATGTGACTCCACAGGCTCCTCTTAAATAACTCATTTCCACTGCTCTCACTCTTGACTTGTGTCCTTCCAACAACGTCCAAGCTTCACTTCTGTACGTTAGAGTTGGTATCACAATACTGTCATGTAGTAACTTTTTCACTTCCATGCACACTTCCCTGTTTCTTATCACTGCTTTCAAAGAACCAGCAACCTTTCTTCCCTGCTGTACCCTTTCAAGCACTTCACCCTCCAAACCTCCATCCTTACTCATCACACTACCCAAGTACTTAAACGTACTCACATTTTCCAATTCCTCACCATCCAACCTCGCTGTACATTCACTGACTTCACCTGTCTCAAAGACCATCACTTTACTCTTCCCTACATTCACCTTTAGATTCCGTTTCTTACACACTCTCTCAAACTCATCCACCAAGCCTTGCAGCTCCCTTTCGTCTTCACTCAACAACACAGTATCATCTGCAAACAACAGTACAGGGAGTTTCCAAACACTATCCTCTCTCACCAGGGCCACTCCAACATCCACTACCCTACCTTGTACCTCTTTTATTACCCCATCCATGAACAGATTGAACAGCCATGGAGACATGACACATCCCTGTTTCAAACCAACTTTCAAAGAGAAAAATTCAGTTAGTTCACCATCCACACGCACTGCTTCATTTATCGCATTACATGAACATATCTTTATATTCGACAGCATTTATATACAATTTAATGCCAAACACTGCACGTGTGGATTTACAATATTTGTTGTTTTAGACTCAGGGAAATTTTGGTGACTTGAAAATGTAATTTAAAACAAATATATTCTTGTAGAACCAAATAACACGTTAAGGCATCAGGAAACTTCATTAGTAGTGCCAGACCTAATTAGTATCACTTCCTCCTTCAGTGCCATAACGTTCAATATATTGTCATTCTGACTAGTGTCACGATTTTATTCAAACCAGGAAAATTTCTTCCTGACGAAAGGATTAAAAATACCGTATTTCAACATCCTTCTCAGTACCATGCCACTTATTTAAACGATTCTTTATTCTGAGTAACACCAGATAGCTTATTAAGTTGAGGAAATGGCTTCATGTTGAGGGAACTGAGGTATTGCTGTGTGTAACTACTGCAGCATCTGAGATTTATTTTCTTGGTATTGATGTTGTAGCATAGAGGATTACTGGGTAGTTTATTTGGACTGCAGTTCTGGTAAATATTATGCATCTTATAGTTTGGCCACATCTGTCAGTACCTATATTAAGTCATGTCTTTATACCTACTAACCTTTAACGCATATGTTATCATTAAAGTAAAATAAGTACCTCGCTAACCCCCATGACTCCTCCCTTGATCTGTTTTTTCCATGCATTAAGGGATTCTTATTTTATAAAAATGGAAATTTTAATGATATGTATCATTCATTAATTACCGCTTATCACCATCCACCTCTCCATTACATAGGCAGCAGAAACAATGAAACTACACTTTATTTACTTACAAAAAGATAAAAAGGAAGCATAACAGAGGTACTATACTTGCTCTCATGGTAAGTATGAAACATCTTTTTTCTAAATTGTTTGGTGAAAGCTAAAGCATTATAGTACAGTATGCGTAAAGACAATAATGTGGAGCATCTTGCAGCACTCATACTGCTACATACTGTGACTCAAATACGACAATAGGTAGGGATGGGGACCCTGGATGCTGACATTACCCCCACACCTCCCACTGAGAACGGAAATGACGCCTCTGGTATTACTTCTGAAGTCTGTAAACTTTGCAGCTCAACGTACTGTATATCAAAAACAGCGTCAAATTATCACCGTCGTCCCTATAATGGTTATCCACCATGGGATGATAAGCCCTACCTGTTCAAGTTGCCTTGGTTTAGGTATTTGTTGTGTACTTAAATGTGTTCTTCCTGCATGCTCAATAAATTTACTAAACTTAGAAAGGCAGTATAAAAAATCAGAGCAGCACAGAGGCACCGCAGTATCCTGTACTCAGCAACTCCAGGTTAAATCCTACTGAGCCAGGAGCCGGGCAACATGACATATGGGGTCATTACATGGCTCATGGCCTGGCCCTAGCTGGCTGGCTCCTGGAAACTCGAGTGGCATCACCAGCCGAAATACAGGCAACTTGTCCTGAACTGGAGGCTGCGCATGGGTACGAACCACATTTCAGCCTGGTGAATATCTCGGCGTCTGGCTTCTAATTGGTCGCACCGGTATCCTAAAGTTACATCACGACTTCATAAGTATTTGCTGCTGGTACGTCATCGCAGCCAAAGGACCACATACA